>NW_024412786.1:3305072-3316722 GCF_014898765.1 Herpailurus yagouaroundi | reverse complement strand
CACTTTGTGTTTCTCTCCTGCAAAAATAAACGTTAAAAAATTTTTTTAAAAAGATACAGAACTTTACTTTTCTCTGACTCAACTTCATCTCTGTTTCTACTGGTGGAAATTCAAGAGTTCCTTCCCCTTATCCCAGCAGGACACAACCGGCACCCAATGCTGTCTGTTCACACGGGTCCCCAGTGAGATGGCCCACCTGGACCTCCACCCTAAGAAGGCCTCTGCCTGGTCAGCCTTTCCCTCTAGGGCTGGTGGCTTCTCTGCTCTCTCCCCTTCACACTTGAAAACACAGGAGCCTTTTTGCTGCACAAGGGCACAGGCATTTCTGCCAAGCATGCCTTGGTCACTGCACAGCTATTCCCTCTCTAAGGTCTTGCTGCCTCCTTGGGGAAAGGGATTAACTACCCACTAACCCCTGGCCTTAACTGCTTTTCTGGGGCCCATTGGTAACATGGAGGGCTGGCTGCAGGCTTTGCAGATGGGACCTCCTAAGTCTCTCTCCCTGTCACTCCACATCCCTCTTTTCTCCTTCTCCTCGCAGCCCAGTGAATCTTTCTAGACCATGTACTTGGGGGTCACAGTATAAAGCCCCCTACTTGTAACAGATTGTCCAGGCTTTTTCATTTCCTGCTGGGCACAGGCTCAGTTTGAGCTTGGCTTCCACTTCTTTTTCTCCAACTTTTCTCCTGAAGGTTCAGGTGCCTTATCTCCTGGCCTTCTCCTAACTCTGCGGCGGCTCCTTCTTGGTTCCCTTTGCTCACTCTCTCTTCTCTTCTTTCCCCTCTTTAAATGCTGACTTCTCTTCTCTCCTCCTTGGGCGATCTCACTCCCAGCCCTGGCCCCAAGGACTATCAGTCTCTATGCTCAGGCTTCCCTCCCAGACCAGGCTCTGTAGCTGGATGGCCCGCAGGCACCTCTGCTGTGTGCTGGTCTCAGCTACTTGACAACCAATGTTGTGGCTGGACTGGCCCTTCCGGTCTTTATTATGAATGCAAGATGCCCTCAGCAATAACCATCAGGGAACTTTGAGGGGAGAAAAGGTTTATTACTCACAGGTCCTGGAAATTACATGCCACACCTGGAACCACACAGTCAGTACCTGGAGGGAGAGAGAGAGAGAAGTGGGGAGCACCTTGGGTTCTGCTTTTACTGGGGTCCAGGGTGGGGCCTAGAGTTTCACAGGCTCACTATTTACTGGTGAATTTAAAATGAAAAGAGTTGGAATTGAAAGCACCCAAAGAGTGAAATCAAACAGCCCAAATGCCCGGTTACCAAGATCTGATCTCTGAAACAGGAGCCTCAGGGGGAGATGGGGCCTTGACCTGGCTCTTTATATCTAGACATGTGGCTGGCATCCATCTCAAAGATGGTTATCTCCTTGAAGTGGATACCTCTGCAATCAAAGCTTAAGTCAGGCACTGACATTACAAAAAAGACAAACCAGCTGTCAGGGCTTATACTACACCCCCTAACGCAACTCACAGTCATCCGTCTGCACCTACGGCACATGTGTGCCAACACTAAGCGTGAACCTTATCATTCATTTACCCAAACTCTATGCCACAATCTTGAGTATTACCCTGGATGCCTCTCTCCCTCTCCCCTGACAATTTACCCCTCAGGCACAAAGTTATGTTAATTGACAAGGCAGCCTAGGGAGTGTCAAGTGCAGGGATACTAGAGCCAAAGGTCTGGGTTCAAATTCTGACTCTACCACTTTCTAGTAGCATAAGTTGTGCAAGTGACTTCACCTGTCTGGGTTTCGGTTTCCTAGTCTGTAAAGTGGGGATGATAATAGCACCTATACCTCACAGGATTGTAATGAAGTTTACATGAGTTACTATTCATAAAAATGGACACAGTACAGGCAGCACAAGCATTTATTGACTAAAATAGATTTCTAGCTTCTAAGGATCTCTTGAATTGGTCTCAAGCCACCAACGGCTTTCCACTGTCTTCCTGCCCTGGCCTAATGGGTCTTCCTGCATCTGCCCTTGCCCTCCTCCAATCCCTCTACATACCCAAGCCAAGGTCACCTTTCAAAACGCAACCACCTAACACTCTTCAATGACCTCTACTCACAGCCAGACACCTTAACAGGATTGACAAGGCTTGCATGATGTGACCCCCATTCACCTGTCGCACCTCACTTTCACTACTGAACGCTCTGACCTCGCACATTTCCAAAGCTAGACTAGGGAATTGCTTCTTTATAATCTGTAAGAGCTGGAATAGTCAAAGCTATCCTTTCATTGACAAGAAGTAGAAACTGACAATGAAGCCCAGTTTATGCCAGGCTGCATTCTTGGCTCCCTGAGCACCTGCTGTGCCCAACTGTTTTCTGATTCCTTCATTTAGAAAGGATCCATACCTTTATTTGTAAATAAAGGCTGGGCAGTGTGTGGCACCCAGAGATAAATCATACCTGCCCTGGCTTGTTCTGGGCCAGGCTCTCTTCTAGGTACTTTACCTAAATTAACTAATTTTCTGTGAGGTTGGTACTATTATTAGCCCCATGTTATTAGTGAGTAAATTATTTTGCCCAAGGTGCTTAAGGCACTTGGGGGGCTGAACCTCTGACTTCCGCTCAGGTCATGATCTCATGGTTTGTGAGTTTGAGCTCCTCATCGGGCTCACTGCTGTCAGCACAGAGCTGGCCTCAGATCCTCTGTCCCACTCCCTGACCCCCGCTCCTCCCCCGGGGCACCCTTGATCTCAAAAATAAAAAAAAAATAATAATAATAAAAAAAAATAAAAAACAAGAGCCAGTGTGATTCCAGAGTCTTGCTAAGGTTAATGAAGTTGAGTGTTAATAAAGAACTTGATAGACTTCAGAGGCAGGAACAATCACATTTAAGTAGTGGAAGTCCAAACAAACTTCATAATAAAACATCTCGCAATTCACAATGTGGTTTAACCAAATTATTTCCTTTTACCAGATGAGGCAATATAGTCATGGTAAATGGCACAAGGTCTAGAGTCAGGTGATACCAATATTCATTTCCCAGCCCTGTCACATTCAGAGTAGGTGTTCTTGACCTCATTTTTGTGCCTCAGTGTTCTCGTTTGTAAAAGGGGTATAATAAAATAATATACCTCATGCCATTGTGAGGATTAAATGAGATAACAATGCCTTTAAAGTGCTTAGCACCCTGCCTGGAACGTAGCAAGTGCTCAAAAAAAAAAAAAAAAAAAAAAAAAAAAAAAAGATGAAATAAGATGCTGGCTTGTTTTATTTTATTGGGCACAGATGATGTATCAAACATGTTCTGGGCCTGTTAAGCCTCACAACAACTCCGTGAAGGTTTTGTCCTCCTTGTACTGCCAATAGCGCATGCTCACCAGGTGCCGGGCATTGCTCTAACATACTTCGCTAACTCAACCCTCACGACAATCCCTAAAACTGCGTCTACATATCATAACCCCCGTTGTACAGGGGGAGGAAACTGAACCTAAGTAACTCGAACAAGTCCACGGCCAGCATGGGGAGCAACCGGGCAGTATGCTTCCAGGGTCTGTACTCTTAACCATGGTGCCTTTCAACAACTGGTAAGGAACCGACCGGGCTCAGAAAATAAAGAGATTCCCACGCCTGAGAAGCTCTCCGTTCCTTTCAAACCCACGGATTATAATCGTGTCCAGCAGATGGCGCCTCAGAGCATAGCAACGTGCGAGATCGGCATTAGCGGTCAAAACCACCATGCCCACAATGCTGTGCGGGCATTAAGGTCCTCCCCCTCCTCCTCCTCTTCCGGTTTAGCTGTCCGAGGCACCGCCTATGTGCTCTGCAGGCGGAATGTCTGTATCTGAGCCATTCGGGTCCTTCCCCTATCTTCAGATGGAGAGTTAAAAGGTGTTTTCCCTCATATTACTCTCCTTGCTTTACTAGTTGGAGGGTAGAAGGGCCGAAACCACGCTGGTTTTTTTTGTTGGCTTCACCTGACGCGAGGACCCTTGACCTCTGACCCAGGATGGCGGCGCCCAAAGCCGTCGCTCTTGCTGTTGCCCTGAGGTGAACTGAGGCTGGGAGTCCCGCGTCATGTCGAAGCTGAACCGGGCCACTCGGGCTCTCAGGAAGCCCGAGGCTGGTGGCGTCATCCGGACCATCGTGCGGGCAGGCCAGGCCATGTCTGGGCCCCCTCTAGGCCCCATCCTGGGTCAGGTGCAGCGGTGGCTGGAACGCGGAGCGGGAGGCGCCGTGGGGTGGGAGCTAGTACCCGGGTGGAGGGTGCGGGCTCTGGAGCCAGGGAGGCCTCGGTGCAAAGCGCGGCTCTGCTACCTACACGCTTAATGTCTTTGCGTTCGTTACATGGGTCCTTCGAGGCTCATCTTCCTCCGTCCTTCCTCACCGGCTGTGGTGAGGATGGAGGGATGATGCATACAGATCATCTGGCGCGGAAAGTGTTAGTTGAATCCGGGCGCCAAAAAGAGGATGGAAACCGTAATGAAGCGAAGACGAGGGAAGGGACGGACAGAACCTCCTGGGTGGTAGGAGGCCGCCCCTTCCCACACTAACGCCTGTGCTCCCCTCCCAGAGAGGCGTTTCCATCAACCAGTTCTGCAAAGAGTTCAACGAGAAGACAAAGGACATCAAAGAAGGCATTCCTTTGCCCACCAAGATTTATGTGAAGGTGCACAGTTGGGACTCTGATCCTGTTTGGTTTTAAGTTTTTATTTTAATTCCAGTTAGCACACAGTGTTACATTAGTTTCGGGTGTACAATAACAGTGATTCAACAACTCCCCACATCACCCGGCGCTTATTGTGACAAGTGCTGGCCTTAATCCCCATCACCTCTTGATCCTGTTTGCTTTTCTTCCTCCTTATTCTCCCTAGTTCCTGGGGCTGGTCCCTTGGGGTTGGTGCTCAGCTCCTAACTTTGGGCGAGTCTCTTGCTTTTACCGAGTCCCACCTTCCCCATTAACACAGTGGAGACTAGACCGTATCTTTTCTGAGCCTGTCCTACCATATTGCAGTTCCTTCCTTTGCCTCTCCATTCCACTGGGCTTTTTTTTTTTTTTTTTAACATTTATTTATTTTTGAGAGACAGACAAAGCATGAGTGGGGTAGGGGCAGAGAGAGGGAAACACAGAATCCAAAGCAGGCTCCAGGCTCTGAGCTGTCAGCACAGAGCCTGACTTGGGGCTTGAACTCTTGAACTGTGAGATCACAACCTGAGCTGAAGTCGGACCCTTAACAAACTAAGCCACCCAGGCGCGCCTCACTGGGGCTTTTAGAGCAGAGTTGGGCCTGGACCAGAAGTGACAAAGCTGTTTGCTACAGATATATTCTCCCTGTGGTTTTGTGGTCTGTGAGATGGACACCATCAGGAGGTGAATCAAGGGAAGCGGCGGATAGAAGTTAGAAGTTCTCTGGGCCAGGGCAGTAGGGGTTAGGGGAGGCAGGAGACATATTCTCATATATGTCTTTTTCCATTAAGCCTGACAGGACATTTGAGATCAAGATCGGACAACCCACTGTTTCCTACTTCCTGAAAGCAGCTGCTGGGATTGAGAAGGGGGCCCGGCAGACAGGTAAGGGTCAGGGTGGGCTCCCGGGAGTCTGGGGGCTCTGGAAGGAAGCAGGGGCACCTGAAGGTCTACTTGTTTCTTCCTCCCAGGGAAGGAGGTGGCAGGCCTGGTGACCTTGAAGCATGTGTATGAGATTGCCCGAGTTAAAGCTCAGGACGACGCCTTCGCCCTGCAGGATGTGCCCCTGTCCTCTGTTGTTCGCTCCATCATTGGCTCTGCCCGTTCCCTGGGCATTCGTGTGGTGAAGGAGTGCGTGTCCTGGGAAGGTGCAATGGGAGGGGAGGGCTTGGAAAATTCTGGACTCTGGGGCAAAGCTGAGAGGGCCCCTTACAGTGGGAGGGTCAGCTTCTGAGTCAAGGACCTTAGACTTCTTAGGAGTGGGGAGCCTTATTCATCTATTTGGAACATGAATATTAAATGCCTGTTACGTGTTACATATCGTTCTGGACATTAAATACAGCTAGGAACGCGACAGCCATGCTTGGTCCCGCTCCTGAGTTCAGTTCAGAGCTGGAGGCAGATGCATAAATGGAACATTAGGCTGCTGAACAGTCACTGTTGACAAAAGTACCTACAGGTGTCTTGAGAACAGAGAGTAGAGCTCCTGATTTTGCCTGGAGTGTCAACGAGGACTTCATAGAGGAGGTGACATCTAAGCAGAGACTTGGAAAAAGAGGTCACGGATGGGGGAAAGATCCCTGTGAAGGACAGAAGGTGAAAAAGTGAAGCAAAGAAGTGCAATGTGATCTGGTATACGATGCTAGAAGCAAAGTGGGGAATAGGAAGAGAGGTGAGGCAGATGGACCTGCTGGGAAGGCCGAAGGCTGTCTATAGCTGTCTCTAGTTCAGACTTGATCCAGAGGCCAGAGGGGGCCTCCTCCTAGGGCTTGGGATGACCTCGAGAATTGTTTCTTTGAGTGAAATGTTGAATGGAAGGGCATCTGGCTCAGGCAAGAACAGGGTCAGTACTTGGTCCTTTATGGGCCTCTTGCTGGTTTGCGTCCCATGCTGAGGCTGATGGTTGTTTCCTAAGAGAAGTGAGGTTAAGCATGGTACAGGGATGGGCTTGACTTTTCTCAAATCTTTACTTTTACTAGGAGTACAGAGACGAGTCAATCTGACCCCTGCTTGCAGGGAGGCATGTGTGCACAGCCAGCTGACTTCTTTGTACAAAGTGTTCATGGGCACAGAGGAAGGGGCAGTTGATCTGGACTGGGGGATGGCCGTGACCTCAAAGGACTAGTGGGGCTTTAAGGAGGGAATAAAAGGCAGAGGTGGGGGGTGGGAGTGGGGTGGCAAAGGTGTGGAGGCTGGGGAGTCCAGGAAGGGAGAAAGTGTGCTGAGACAGTGCCATGGGCCCTGGTAAGCTCCCCAAAGGTGACTGGCCACTCACCATCTGTTTTTCTGCACCTGCAGCCTCAGTTCAGAAGAGTTGGCAGCTTTCCAGAAGGAGCGAGCCTCATTCCTGGCTGCCCAGAAAGAGGCAGATTTGGCAGCCCAGGCGGAAGCTGCCAAGAAGTGACCCCTGTCTCCTACCCTCCAGGATTTTGAAGGGAACAGCTGGAATGGAGGCCAGTTGGAAAAGCTGTGCCAAAGGGGAGGCAGGGAGGTGACACCAATCTGATTGTTATTTCTCTGACTCTAAATTATATATTTTTTTTATGTATGACAGTATCAAGGGCTCAAGCCTAAATAAACATCCTGTGTCACCCACTCTCAATTTCTGTCTTGGGACCCCAGGGGACAGGGACCAATGCTGACAGTCACCAACATGGACAGACCTCATCTACCCTAAGGAAGGAGGGTCTTCCTACATGCCGTGGAATCCGATGCTCAGCCAAGCAGAGCACCTTGCCCAGGTTTTGAATCGGTGGCAAAGGGAGGAGTTAGAGCTCCTGGCTTCCGATTCAAAATCTGTGTTTTCTCCCCCCCGGGGCCGGGAGAACAGGTGGGGGCCATGGAAGCTGAGACTTGGGTGTACGGACGCAGCAGAGGTATCTTGTGTCGCCGTCAGAAATCTCTCTTCTCTCCTTGGAGACTTGCCACCTCAACGGAAACGGCCTGCTGTGGGGACTCGGCGCCGAGCAGAGTCACTGCAAAGAGCACCTCAGGTCCCAGGCACTGCTTCGGGCCCCTCTCCTAAGCTGACCCCTGGCCTGGGTCCGGTGTTAGCTGTAAGTGAACCACGGTGGAGTTAAGGGCTGCAGACCTACAGAAGAAACAGAGCTTCAGTGGGTACCTGCCCAGGTTGAGGGAGGTCTTTGGGAAGCCCCTGGCCTTTTGCTTTCCTCGCTATCCAGAACGCCGAGGATTCCTGTCCTGTCAGCGAGAGGAGGAGTCAGGGCAGGAACGGGATTCACGTTTACTAAGCATGTTAGGCGCTAGGCACCCCCTTTTACCCTGAGATTTGGAAAGCATGGGAAAACAGGACTGAAACCCTCATGTAATCCCACCGCCCCGATGAGACTCCTGCCGGTATTTTGGTGTTTAGCTTTTCCACTGTTTTCTTTGTGTATGTATTTATATATAAGACTACTTAAGAAATTGGAGGGGCACCTGGTGGCTCAGTCGGTTAAGCGTCCAACTCTTAATTTCGGCTCAGGTCGTGATCTCACAGTTGGCGAGCTTGAGCCCCGTCTCAGGCTCTATGCTGACAGTGCAGGGCCTGCTTGGGATTCTCTGTCTCACTCTCTCTGCCCCTCCCCATGTCTCTCTCTCTCTCTCTCTCTCTCTCTCAAAATAAACTTAAAAAAAAAAAAATGTTGGGGTCATATCCTGGATACTGTTTGATTCTACTTTTACTTCTAATTTTTTTTTTTTTCAACGTTTATTTATTTTTGGGACAGAGAGAGACAGAGCATGAACGGGCGAGGGGCAGAGAGAGAGGGAGACACAGAATCGGAAACAGGCTCCAGGCTCTGAGCCATCAGCCCAGAGCCCGACGCGGGGCTCGAACTCACGGACCATGAGATCATGACCTGGTTGAAGTCGGACGCTTAACCGACTGCGCCACCCAGGCGCCCCATTTCTACTTTTACTTCTAACTTGGCAACTAAGAATATTTTCTGGGGGCGCCTGGGTAGCTCAGCTGGTGAAGTGTCCAACTCTTGATTTCAGCTCAGGTCATGATCTCGTGGTTTGTGATATCAAGCCTGCATCGGGCTCTGCGCTGACAGCACAAAGCCTGCTTGAGATTCTCTCTCTCTAGGGCGCCTGGGTGGCTCAGTTGGTTAAGAGATTCTCTCTCTCTGCCCCTCCTCCACTCTCTCTCACTCAAAATAATAAATAGACATTTATAAAAAACATTTTCTGTTGTTAATTCTTTTCCTCAAGTGATTTTTAATGACTCCCTAGTATACAGGGGTGCCTAGGTGGCTCAGTCAGTTAAGCATCTGACTTTTGATTTCAGCTCAGGTCATGATCTCACAGTTCATCAGATTGAGCCCTGCATCGGGCTCCGTGCTGACAGTATGGAGCCTGTTTGGGATTCTTTCTCTCCTCTCTCTGCCCCTCCCCTGCTCACGTATATGTGTGCTCTCTCTCTTAAAATAAATAAACTTAAAAAAAATATGTATGCATGCAGCCTTGTGATGAACATCATTTGGATAACAGTTTTGAGCGGCTTACGTGTCAGGCACTGCTTTTTTGGCACTCCTAGAACGGAGGACACAAGAATAAATATGACAGACATTTTCTCCCTTCAGAGATGGCATTTAATAATAATTACCCAGAAAAAATTAGTTACAATTACTACCGTGACAAAGGAGAGGTGTGACAGGCTGGGAGAGTGTACGAGGGGTACAGCCAAGCCTGGAGATTCAGTGAAGAGTTCTCAGGGGAGGTGATTTTAAGCTAGAGGGGTTGAAGGCAAGACCTGAAGGATGACTGGGACAACTGGGGGTGAGTTCAGCAGGGGGTCTCAGGCAGAGCTGTGTCTGTTACCTATCACTGCATGATGATATTATCGCACACCTAGTGGCTTAAAACACTGTCTCCATTTCTGTACATCAGGAGTCTGGGCATGGCTTAGCTGGGTTCTCTGCTTCAGGGTCTCACAAAGCTGCAATTGAAGTGCTGGCTGGGGCTGTGGTCTCATCTGAGGCCCAACTAGGGAAGGATCCGCTTCTGAAATCATGTGGTTGTTGGCATATTTCCGCTCTTCCTCTCACCTTGGGCATTGCACTAAAGCTGCCTTTTGAAATTAAATGAGGCTGTTTGACTTGCTTTGGCCAGTGAAATGTGAGCAGGAGTCATGTGCGCAGAATTATTTACTAAACCGTGAGGCTCTGCAGTGCTGTCTCCCCCTGCTGCAGCAGGCATTAGCCCATGTTGATGTGGATGGGGAGATACGTGCTGAGACACCCGGGGGGCAGCTGCACTGAAGCTTTGCCTGTACCCTGGCAGTCCTTCTGTGAGCAAGAAATGGAAGCTGCTAGTTTAAATCTGGTAGTTTGGGGTTTGTTACAGCAGCAAGACTTAGCCCATCCTGACGGTTTGGAGAGAAGCTTGTGATGTTGGAAAAATGGAATGAAACCCAGTGTGGCCCATCTCAGGTTATTTCCCTTCAGGTAAAGTCTTCGAAGCGAGGTGGTTGAGTTGCCCTTCAGTTTTCATTTCTTTAGGAATCATATGATGTAGGTGCCTGTATCTCCATTTCGTAGGTGAAGAAAATGAAGCTTGGGTGTCAAGTGCTTGCCCAGGGTCACACGTGGCCCCTTACTTCCCTTGAGGAAATAAAAGCCACCAGATGGAAAACTCCCACAACTTTGACCAAATCTACAAACCTACCGTCCTTCACTTCTTCCTGTCTGTAAGAATGGAGTTTTTTTGTTCCATCAGAGACAAATCGCTCCACCTCTGCTGGTGGCCCTCTTTCACTTCCTATACCACCACCCTCTCTGTCACTAGTTTCTCCCAGATGCAGTAATGTGGAAGGGCTCAGGCTACACAGGAGCTCCGTGCTTCTTCACTGTGTGGTCTTGGGCAAGTCACTTAACTACTCTGTACCTTAGACTCGTCTATACGACAGGGAAAATAGTGCTTACCTGAACAGATTGTTGTAAAGATTAAGTGAATTAATGCACGTAAAGCCCTCAGAACAATGACTAGCATATTGCAAGTTTTCAATAAATGGTAGCTGTTATTATTCCTGGGTTGTTTTCTTGAGCAAATATGCATACTCCAGTATTATTTAAAAAAAAAAAAAAGCTACTTCTCTGGCTTCACATCTCCCTTTAGCCACTGTCCCATTTCTCTGTTTTCTTTCGCTGTAAAACCTATAAGAATTGTCCAAAAGTAGTGTCTATATTTCATCTTCCACTCACTCTTTAAGTCTTCTAATGCTTTTTGTCTTAAAACTCTCCTGTGGCTGTTATTAAATATGCCAACATCAATCTCTCTTTTGGTTAGCATTGGTATGACTACTCTTTTTTTCCATCATTTCAACCTTTTTCTATCCTTATGTTTTAGATGTTCTTGTAATAGCGCTAGTTGATATGGTAGCCACCTTCTGAAACTGTCTCCAAAGATTCCCACCTCTTAGTAATTAACACCCACCACACTTTCAGGGTTGGCCTATGTCACCATAGGTTGTTTTTTTTCCCCCTTACTCAGCATAATACCTTTATGATTCGTGCCAGCTGTTGTGTGTACTAGTAATTCATTCTTTTGTATTGCTGAGCAGTATCCCAAGGTGTGGATGTACCACGGTCGGTTAATCATTCATCTGTTGAAGTGTATTTTGTTGTTTCCACATTTTTGCTATCACAAATAAAACTGTTATGATCATTCCTGGAAGACCTAATTTTCATTCCTTTGAACGAATGCCCAAGAGTGCAATTGCTAGGTGGTATAGCATGTTTAGTTTTGTGAGACTACAAAGTTTGGGTTGCCTGGGTGGCTCAGTTGGTTGAGAGCATCTGACTGTCGATTTCAGCTCAGGTCACGATCTCATGGTGGTGACGATGTCATCGAGCCCTGCATCGGGCTCCGGGCTGAGCATGGAGCATGCTTGAGAATCTCTCTCCCTCTCTCTCTGCCCCTCCCCTGCTTGCACATGCTCTTTTGGAAAGGAGGAAGGAAGGAAGGAAGGAAGGAAGGAAGGAAGGAAGGAAGGAAGG
>NW_024412786.1:3219366-3305062 GCF_014898765.1 Herpailurus yagouaroundi | reverse complement strand
AGGAAGGAAGGAAGGAAGGAAGGAAGGAAGGAAGGAAGGAAGGAAGGAAGGAAAAGGAAACTGCAAAATTTCTTTCCAGAGTAACTCTATCATTTTACATTCCAACCAGCAATATGTGAGTGATCTAGTTTCTCTGGATTCTTACCAGCACTTGATATTACCATAATTCTTGTTCTTATGTAGTTGTTCTCACAGGTGGTTAATGATATCTCACTGTGGTATTAATTTATGTTTTCCTAATGGTTAGTGTTTTTTAATATCTTTTCACATACTTATTTACTATACATACATGTTCTATGGGAAAATGTCTCTTCATGTCATTTTTTTTTCATTTTTTAATGGATTGTTTGGTTTTTTACCGTATGTCTCAAGAGTTTTAGATAGGAGTCCTTTATCAGATATGTGGTTCACAGATATTGTCTCCCACTGGGTAGCTTGTCTTTTTATCCTCTGAGCAAGATCCTTCACAAAGCAAACATTTTTAATTTCAACAAAGTTCAATTTAACATTTTTTTTCTTTTATGGATCATATTTTTGGTGTCATGACTAAGAACTCTTCGCCAAGCCCCTGATGCCTAAGATTTTCTTTTGTGCTTTCTTCTACAAGTTTTATATTTTATGTGTTGTTGTTTTGTTTAATTTTGTTTAGCTCTCTGTCCACACCATAAAAACTTTATTTACTATGGCTGTGTCCTCTTAAACCATATCCAGAGTATAATTATGTGTTACATTTAAGTCTGTGACCCATTTCGAGTTAGTTTTTGTATAAGATGGGAGGCCTTGCTTGGGGCTCTCCCTCTCCCCTCTCCCCACCCCCAAGGATACCTAATTCGTGCCATTTGTTGAAAATATTATTCTTCCTCCACTGAATTGCCTTTGCAATTTGAAAGACCTATTTTTCTCCAATCCTGAAAGGCTGGGAGAATTTCATTCTGCCCCTCACAGTATTTGAGCTTAGCCTCCCTCCCCATGTGGGTTTAGAATCTGGTATATGTCTAGTCTATGGCCATACCACCCTGAACGTGCCCACTATCATCTGATCTCAGAAGCTAAGCAGGGTCGGGCCTGGTTAGCACTTGCATGGGAAATCAGGTATATGTCTTGATGGGTTGACATCATGGGGGTCTTTCCCCTTTAGCACCATGAGACTATGGGGGATTATCTTTGCCTTTTAGCTTTCATCTCAGTCTGGAATTTAGCAACTACTCCACGGGGAGAAAGGCCATGCATTTGGGGGCACATCCAATTTCCAATCCATTACACCAGCCCCTCATGGCCACCCCAAAAATGCACTGCCCAAGGATTCCCTCTTCCCACTAAACAAATCAGCCTGCACTCAGAACAGGAAATTTTTTCCAGGGAAGAAGATGATGTGCTCATCAACTCATACACGAAGGGCTCTTTTCTCTCTGAAAATTTAGTTCATCTACTTCTTGTTGTTTCTATGTTCTCCACACAACTTCCAGAAGGATGGCTTAACCATGTAATCATACCATATCCTTCCCCTGCTCAAGTCTACTCAATGGATTCCTAATGCACATGAAATCAAGTCTGAGTTTCTTAAAATGTTTGAAGTAATCTTTTTCCCTCATTGACCTTGATCCAGCCACGCTGATTTCCTTGTTATTCCTTTTTTTTAAAAAAAGATTTTATTTTCAAGCAATCTCTACAGTCAATGTGGGGCTTGAACTCACAACCCCGAGATCAAGAATTGGATGCTCTGTGGACCGAGCCAGCCAGGCGCTCCAATATTTTCTCCGCGTAAAGTTTTTTCTGACACCCCACTCAAGTTAGAAGACTCTAAACTAGAGCTATGGCTCTTCGTCACAGCACTCTGGTTCTTTCTCTTACTGTACATATTGTATACTCTTTTTAGGCTGCTTGTTTACTTTTTCTGTTGTCTCCTCGCAACTAGAATGTGAGCTCTGTGGGCCCAGGGACCTTGTCTTTCTTGTGTGCTGCTGCCATCCCCAGCACACAGAACAGCTTCTGGCACATGCAGGTATTGTAAATATTTATCACATGGAAAAATGAAGCCCTTGAACACAGTCCTTATGATCCCCAAACTTGAGCCCCTTCTCCTACATTCTGCTCTCAGGGAAGAGTTAGTATTGGTGGGGGGAGGGAACTGACTGAGAGTAGAGCTGGCTTCCGCAGTGACTCTGGGAGTGCCATTGGGCGACCTCTTTCCTCTCTCCCAGCCTCAGTTTATCCATTTGTTCTCAGCTGTGGCGCTCTGAGCCACAGGGACCTTGGCAGAGAGAGGAACAGAAGCAGATCCTTCTCTGTCCAGCAGGTGGAGCAACTCGCTTTCTAATTTTTCTTTTCTCTGCGCTGGACGTGCCTGCCTCTCTCTCTGGTTCTGAGTGATCTCTGGTGCCTCCTCGTCAAAATGCACAGTCCACTGTCACCCGCCACCACCAGAAACCTCCCGTGAAGTGCTTCTTTTTTGTCACATATTTTAATTTTTTAGATTCTCCTTTATTTGGTTGAACTTTTAAAGAAACGTTTAGTTTCAGAATAGATTTAGATTTATGGAAATGTTAAATATACTCCATGCCTATCATTTCCCCTGTTATTAACGTCTTACACTTACTGGTACACTTGTCACAATTAATGAGGCTATATGGATACATTATTATTAACTAAAGTCCATAATTTATTCAGATTTCTCTCTTTTTTTTTAAACCTCTCCTTTTTCTGTTCCAAGATCCCATCCAGAATATCACTGTGTATTTCGTTGTCATTTTTCTTAGGCTCCTTTCAGCTGTTCACAGCTTCTCAGACTTCTCTTTCCTTTTTGATGCCCACCAGGGAGGTTTTTAGATGGGGCTCAAGCGTGTCTTGAGGTTACATATTCCCTTAAGATTCGAAGCTGAGAGCTAGAACCTTTTGCCTTCTGGGGAACTCAGGAACAAGTTTTTGTGGTAGAAACCGGTGACTTTCGACTCAAATCCTTGGGCTGATCTTCAGAAATGGTCCCTCCCAATCTAATATTTCTGGTGTGTCTGTCGTGTGTTCATCCCCGTGTACCGTGCCAGCAGAGGAGTGGAGCTAAGACTGGGTCCTCCCAGGGCTTATGGTTCACTTCTTCTGTCCAAGTTGGAGAACAGAGGCACAGAAAAGAAGAAGGCAATGCTTTATCCGTGTTTCACCCAAGGATCCATCCAAGGTGGAAAAGGGGCGACAGGTTCCTAGAATGTCTTCCTTCTTGTGGGACCCTCTCAAGGGCATGGCCCTGGAGCTGGAGGATTTGGAATGAGACAGAATTTAGGTGACTCTCAGTGTCATGATCTCAGCTACGGGAGTCCAGTCCCATATTTCACTGGGGGAAGATTGGAGTTTCCTTCCTCTCCTTGAGAAAGAAACTTCTCTGAGACTTGGTGGTTAACAGTGCCTTCTAATTCACTTTAATAACTTATGTCTGGGGCGCCTGGGTGGCGCAGTCGGTTAAGCGTCCGACTTCAGCCAGGTCACGATCTCGCGGTCCGTGAGTTCGAGCCCCGTGTCAGGCTCTGGGCTGATGGCTCGGAGCCTGGAGCCTGTTTCCGATTCTGTGTCTCCCTCTCTCTCTGCCCCTCCCCCGTTCATGCTCTGTCTCTCTCTGTCCCAAAAGTAAATAAAAACGTTGAAAAAAAAATTTAAAAAAAAATAACTTATGTCTGTTCTGTGCTCCTCAGCTTAGAAAGACCCAATCAAATTCTAGTAGCATCTTTGAGGGGTAAGTACCTTTTTTTTTTTTTTTTTTTTTTTGCTTTCAGTCCTATTTTACCTGTGAAGAAACTGAGGCTCAGGTCTGACACAGCAAATCGTGGTTGGACATGGGATTTGAATCCACCTCTTTCTGTCCCCTAATTTTCATTCTCCTACCCCCCACCAAGTTCTTCTCTTGACCCAGTCAGTTTTATTCTGCTCAAAATTTGGGGGTCTTCTCTAGCTTGTAGACCTGGAGGAGGAGAAGAGGCACCTGGTCCAGCCCAAACCTGACTTTCTCAGGTCATCTGGGATGGGACGATTTGAGATGGTGATTCACTGGCTTTGGGAACAGAGGGAACAACCCAGAACTCAGATGTAGATGATGCGAGTATGTTGCCTACCCACGCCTCCCACCAATGGTAGGGGCAAATCATTTTTTACCTGAGATCATCAGTTTCTTCATCTGTGAAATGGTGCTAATATGCCTGCCTAGAGGCTTTATTGCAATGAATAGAGGATGTAAAAGTGTCCACTGAAAGCCCCACGCAGAGATTACCCAGATGGGCATCATCTCCAATGAGAAGATCCAGGGCCCCAAAGGGAAGTCGCTTCCCTGCAGGACAAGACTGAAGGAAGAGACTCATGCCTGAAATTTCAAATCAATGTGCAGGAAAATGCCAAGCTGAATCCCCTACCCATCCCCGGCCGTTCTCCTCCCTCCCACATTGTGAGCGCTGCAAGCCTAGAGCAGGGAGGAGACTCCAATACCTTCTAATATTTTACACCAAAGCATCTTGAAGGCAAGTGTTTCAGCTCCAAACTCTCCAGCTTCTAGCATGGAGTGGGCCACACACTGTATGCCCATGTCAAGTGAAGGAATGAATGAGTGCATAAGTGAATGAAGAAACACCAGGGCTGTCAGCAGATCCAGACTTTATCTCCTGACCCCCGGGCTCCCAACCTTCTCAGATCCCCACCCTTCCCTTTCCACAACAGTACATGACACCAGCAGTACCAAAAAGGCAAACTGGACTTTATTATAAAGTTGGCTACAAAGTCACCGCAGCACCACGAAGTGGCCACCTGGGCAGGCCCAGGCAGTCTGGCAGCCGGGTGAGTCCCGCACCAGGTACACGCACTCGTGCAAGCACACGTGTGACAGCGGCAGGTCTGCCTTCCTCCATCGGAAAGGAACGTAGCGTCTCTTCGCGCCCCCCACCCCAGGCGCGGGGCGCAAAAGTCACAAGAAGGGCCGCCAGGGCGGCAGAGTCCATCGGAATTGAAATCCCGTTACTGGTGTGTAGAGAATTCTACGTGGGTGTCAAGAGCCCCTCGGGGCACAGGCTGGCCCAGGTGGGCGCTGCCTTTCCCCCACCAAGGCCCAGGGGTGGCTTGGCCCCCAGGAGTGGAGAACTGGCCCAGGCCCATGGGGTAGTGCGGGGAGTGGGGAAGTGAGACTCCCCCATTCTCCGCTTGAAAATCCCATTCAAGGAAACTCACTACGAGTGAATACAGATTGAAATGGAAACTGAGATTGCTTGAAGTCTCTAAATTTTAAAAAGAAGCTCCCCTCCCCTGCCCTCCCACCTCCCCCCCCCCCAAAATCCTGCAGGGCCTAGGGAATCAGATATATCCCCCTCTGGCCCCCAGAATCCCCCCAACTGTCCCGGGGGGGGGTGGAGAGCGGCTCCACGTCTTGATGACAATATGCCATACTTGACGACGTTAAGTCACAGACTTATTCAAAACGTTGGTTCCCCTCCACTTCCATCTGCAGAGAGAGAGAGAGAGAGAGAGAGAGAGAGAGAGAGAGAGATGACATTCAGTAAGTCCATTAGGAAAGATAGATTGAAGATGTGGTGTACTGTTGACACATAGTATGGGCTTCAAATATGTTGGTCCAATGACTGAGTGATCACCAGAGGCTCGGCAAGATAAGGGAGCAATTTGGGTGGATGGAATGAAACTACAACTGTAGTTTTGGAAAGGATGGAGCCATGAGCAAGGAGCCCCCAATGGGCCAGGGGCTAATTTTCACTTTCTGCCTTTCCCAAACTTCTACAAACTCTTGCTCTGTATTCTCTTTAAGGAGTAAGAATACTGAGATAGAACTCTAATCCCTCATCCATCAATTTGTCATGTGACCTTAGGCAAGTTTCTTTAACTCTGGGACCTTGGTTTTCTTCATCTGTAATATGGGTGGTGATAGCTGATCTAGGTCCCTCACAGAATTAAGAAGCACAAGCCATTACCAAGGATTCTCTTGCGTTTTATACTGCACCCCTGACCCCTGCCCTCTAGGCCCACTTGCCCAGAATAACTATGCTAAGTTTTTCACTAGTTCGTATCCTCACTGCTACCCTGGGCAGCAGGTGTTGTTATCCTATTAATAAAATTCAGGCACAGAAAGGGGAGTTTACTCATCTAATTCCACCAGCATCTCATTGGCAGAACAGGGACTTGAGTTTCTCAACATTTTGGTTGGACTTACCTTCATGGAAGCTGTCTTGAACTTGGCTCTGGAGTTGATGCAACTCATCAGTAAACCCATCGTAGGGGAATGCTGAGACACCTGTCTCAAAGGCGGTTTCATATGTGGCCAGGTCCTCCAGGAAGCTGTGGTCTTCTGGGGACAGGTTGTTGCAAGGCGATGAGGCCCCTCCTGGGACCGCTGCCTCAGGATCCCCTGAACTCCATTCCCCATTGGGGTCTGGGGTAGAGAGATCCATGAATATGTCTTCCACGGGCGTCTCTTCCAGGAATATGTTATCAGGGTCAGCCAGGAAATCCAGCTCCTGGCATTTCCAGGGTTTCAGGTCCAGGCTGAGCACAGGGGGACCAGCCCCCGGCAGGGACAGGTTGGAGTCTAGGGGCTCCAGACCTCCAAGTGGCTCTAGCCCGCCCGTGCCAGCCTCAGCTGAGAAGGGCCTGTCCATGCCCTGAGCCAACTGGCTGATCTGCTGGATGAGGCGGTCTATCTCATTCTGCTCCTTCTCAGAGTAGTGGAAGAAACTCTGCTTGACTGGAGAGGCCTCAGGTGTAAGCAGGCCTTCGGGTACCAGAGGGACATCCACAGAGAGGGGGCCCCGCAGCTGGGCTAGGGCCAGGAGCGTGCAGTCCCCATTACCAGGGCTGCTAGGACTTGGGGGCAACTTCTCATAGAGAAAACTGCATCCCTCCTGGGTGAAGTAAGTCTTGGTGGGATTGGGGCTCAGTTGTTCTGGGAAGGTTTGGCTGGGGCTGTTGAGGTGTGCTTGGAATGCTGTGCTGGGAGGAGTCAGTTGTTCATGGGCAGGACTGCCCAGAGGCTCTGGGAAGGTGGCAGTGCTGGGAAGCAGCTGGTCTGGGAAGGCAGAGGTGCAGGGAGTCAATTGATCTTCATAGCTTCTGGCTGAGCTTTCGGTCATCTGGCCTTGAAGTGGGCTCATCAGTGGATCTGGGAAGGTTGCACTGCTTGGAGTCAGTTGATCAGAAAAGGTGGCAGTGCTTGGAGTCAGCTGTTCTTGGAGAGAGCTGGATGGAGTGGACAAGTGGGTCTGGAAGGGCTCGTGGAGGCTGAAGAGGAAGGCACAGCCTCCTGGCTGGTGGGGTGTGTAGGGTGGAGTGCACACAAGATCCTTGCTCAGGTCTGCTTGAAGAGAAGGCTCAGAGCCAGACGGGAATGCCAGGTAACTAAAGCCCAACTCTTTTTGGGATTGAGGAAGCTCTTCTGATGTTGAGGCAGCACCCAGGTCTGGAGCACTAGGGAAATTGGTGCTTCTGGGAGCTCCCAAGGCTGGGGGGAAGAGTGGGTTGGGGCTGGAACACTGCTCTTGAGAGAGGATGTTCTCTGGGAATGAGGGCAGCATGGCTGGGGTGCCCAGAACATAGGCTGCCTGGGTGTTTTCAGAGTTCAGCTGCTGGCGGAGGCTCCAGGCTTCTGTGTCACTGGAGAGGAGAGAAGAGGCAGACGGTGAGGGTCTGGTGGTCTTTCCCAGAGCAGTTCCTGATTTTTACCTCCTCCATGCCCACCTCAGTTGCCCTCCAAGCCCCTGCCTTGCAGCTCACCTGATTGGGTAGTTATTAGCAGTAATGGGGCCCTCTGGACCTTCTGAGTATAACAGGCAATAAATCCATGCCCAGCCTCCAGGCTTGGCCTGCAGTCTCACCACCATCTCTGCCTGAATATCTCCACTCTCAGCCACTGAAGGAAAAGAAGAGATACAGAGTTAGGATGTCCATCAGGCGACACCACCTAAACTTCCCTCTTATTGACCTTTCCACTGAATTGGGGTATCCATGACATCTCCATTTCTGACTACCCTCACCTGCACCACTCAGCTCCCCACATTGACCTCACCACTTGGAGTCCCCCAGTTCTGACTCTATTCTCACTTCAACTCCTCACCCTAATGTTCATTCTATAATATCCAAAAATTGTTGGCCTCTGTTATCTCCCCAGCATCATTCTTGACCACAGCCCTTCTTGGTTGGGTCTCCCATGACCTTTCCCAGCACCCTGTCTTGTCCCCAGCCTCTCTGGACACTCACACAGGCGGTAGTGTTGAGCAGAAGCGTGGGCCAGGTCCTCGGGGTGCAGCAGTCCATACCATGATTTACAGAGCAGTTCACTGCGCTCAAAGCCCAGGTAGATTAGGACACTGGGAAGGTGGAAAGGGTGTGGTCAGCTTTCTGTTTTCTCTGCTTTATACCCAGGCATCTCACTCCCTCCCAGGTTCTCTGCCCCCTTACACCCCATCCTCCCTGCTCCTGACTCCAGAATCTAGGGTCCCCTCATCTCTGGCTTGCTTTCTTCCTGGAGTCTGAATGCTCTGGACTTACCTCTCAGAGATGTCCAGTAGGGCCAGGTCCTTAGCATGACGGCTCTGGAACATGGCCAGGAAGAGTGAGGCAGGGCCAGGGCCAGGGCCAGGGCGAGGTCTTGGCTCCAGTGGAGCACAGAAAGCCGTGAAAACAGGGTTTCCTGCCCAGTAGGCTCCAGGTGGATGAGCATGGAATCGGCCTCGAATAAGCACCAGTTTGTTGCCTGCACTCTGGCGCCTGAGGGACTTGGAAGTGTTGAAGCGGCAGCGGAAGAGGCGATCTAGGTAAATGAAGAGAAAAGCTGATAAGAGGGTGGATTGTTGAGAGAGATAGCAGGTGGAAAGGAGCAGGGAAGCAGGAAGGAGGTTTGATTGAGAGAGGGAGAAAGGGAGTTCTTACCGGTGTCCAGGGCAGAGGGCAGGGTGAGTTGCTGGCGCACAGTTAGGTGGTCAGCTGGGTCAATGATGTCGTAGATACTGTCACCCTGGGCAACGAGGTCCACCTGGAAAAAGGTGAAGAAGAGATGAAATGACATTTAGTGATGGCAGCAAGAGTGAATCCTTAGCACATAGCATCTGGCAGTGTATAACCTCTCCTGCCTCAGTAATTCTCAGATTCTCAAAAGTGGAAAGCTCATTGTATCCCATACGTACTCTAGCCCAAGCTAAGAGGACCCTCAGCACTCACCATGGAGTGGCCCAGATGTTCGCTCACACTCTCAGACAGATATAGCAGCTTCCCCTCAGCTGTGAACACAAGTAGAAATCCAGGTAGTGCCGCCACTATGTCTTCAAGCTCTTGAGATGAGAGAAGCCCTGTGGGGCCCGCCAGAGGAGTGCCTGCAGGGTAAGAAGATATGGTGGGTCAGGAATAAAACTGGGAAGCAAATCATAAGTAAGGAAGGCATGCACTGAGTTTCAGAAAATCCAGAGGAATTTCTCATGAACCTGCCTCTGCACACACCTGTTGACCCGCTACCCACAGCTCTTGCCCAAGGAACCTGTTGCTGGATTTCCCTAGCCAGCCAGCCCTTTGACTTCTAAGTCGGAGCTGGGTCTTTGCTGGCTCTGAATTTCAGACCCTCGGACAGCGCTCAAAAGACAACCGGGAGTTCAGCACCGCGGGCAGCGCCTCTCAACACGGTGATGCGGTCAGCACCGCGGACAGCGCCTCGAAGGCTGCTGAAGAGCCTTTTCAACGTAGAGAACAGTGGCCACGCTTGCCCCGGTTTGGGTGACTCCATCCCTGCAACTTCCCGGGCTTCCCTCCTCGGGTTCCTGGAGTGCCTCTACGCTGTGGGAACTGGGGCCATTCTGTCCTGGCTTTCTTATTCCCATAAATCTGGCAGCAGGGACACTATCCAGGCTCTTACCAGAACTAAGGTGAGGTCTGAACAGAGCTCAGGAGGAAAAGTAGGAAGACCTGAGTTCCCCAAGTCCCGTCTCTCCCCAGCTCGCCGCCACGCTGCCCTAGACATGCATCAGTCCCTGCTGGTTCCCTCAGCTCCACTGTCCCCGGTGCCCGCCAGCTCTGGTCTCTGGTAGCCCCAGTTTGCTCACCTCCAGCGAAGAAGACGCCCTTGCGAGTGTAGATGCAAGCAAGACTCATAATGTGCAGGTAGGAGAGCCGGACCTTGTCCGCTTCAGCTAGAGGCAGGAGCTCCTTGAGGTTCCGGATCTCAGCGTTGATCTGGTCGCGGCGCGCCTTGGAGGCGCCCTTGGTGGAGCGGTACATGACTAGCGGCTGCAGGGCTCCAGCTCGGGTGCTCCGAACACCTGCGTTCCCGTCCCGACGCACCGGTGGCTTCTTCCTCCTTGCTTCCCCGTTTCTCGCTCAGGCTCTCTCTCTCTGTCTCTCCTCTCCTGGGCTCCGCTCGGCTGCGCTGCCCCCCTCGACTGCCTCGTTCCGCCTTATATAGCTCCTGCTAGGCGTGGGGGGCTCGCTTTACAGAAAGGGGGGGCGGGAAAGCAGGAGGCTGGGCTAAGCAAGCTGCAGCGGGAGCCACTGGCTGGGGAGGGGGGAGCGCTCCTCCTCCCTCCCGGGCTCCCGACGTCATCCCATGACGTAGAATGAGAGCGGGAGGGGGGACGGGGGGAGGGGGAGAACTGAGGCTGCGGAGGGGGCCGCGGCTGGCGGCAGCTGAACCGAGAAACGGGCGCTGCATTGGGAAGGCCTGAAAGAGGGTGCAGGGACCCAGGGGTCCGAATGTGTTCAGCTGAGGGAAGGGACAGGGCAAGGGTTAAGGCGGTCTGAAGCCCCTGGCAGGAGAGTCTGTAGAGAGGAGGGAGGGGTTGGTTCCAACAGGGATTTTTCTAAGGAGATAAGGAAATGGGGGAGGGGGAGGGTAGTCTACAAATTCTTCCTTGCTATTTGCCAGGCAAAGGTCATGTTCACATGGGGAGGAAAAGAAGGACCCTCCTTGGCCTCTGAGGGAGAGGTCGCAGCTGGGGTTTCTCTCTAGGGATCACTCAATCTGGGATTCCCTTAGTCACTTTCAAAGAACAAATCTCCTCCCCCTCCCCCGTCCCCCCCCCTCCCAGCTTTCCAAACACGGGCTTGGCATTTAGCAAGGGGCATTATATGGAAGTCTAAGTCTCCAGGGTGGGGTGGAAAGGGGTTCCTGAGAGAGAAGGACCAGCTGAATTTGGCCTTGGTTCCATTTTCCCACAGCCAAGAATAGGAACACCAACACCAACGCTGGAGTCTGCAGTGATTCTGTGTTCCCCTGTCAACTGATTAACTGCAGCCACTAACGGGGGAAACTGAGGCAGGGTCCCAGGGCACGGTGAGGATCTGGGTCTGCATCTAGATATCCCTTCCCCCACCCCGTTGCCAGCCCCAAAGCGAGCGGTTCCCCCCGCCCGACTGCAAGCCTCGGTCTCCCGGCGGGCCGGGGGCGGGGGCGGGGCCGGGGGAATCCCAGCTCCATATTAGGACAGGAATCCTCCGGCGGCTGCCGCGGCGGCGGCGGGCGGGGCCTGCCTGCCTCCGCACCGCTCCGGAGGGCTCCCCCCGTCTCCGGCGGGGAAGATGAGGAAGCAGCATAGAAAAGAGGGGGCCGTGCTGGACCCGCCGAGATCCCGCATCTGTCAAGGACCCCTTGACTCCGTCAGGCTGTCCTCCGTACCCCCCCTGCAACCCCCTCCCCATCCTCGGCGCTAAGACTCCTCGTTCTGTCTCCTAACCTTCAACTCTCCACATCCTCCTTCCACAGCCCCGACTAGTTTCAGATCTCATTGCCTGCTTGGTGGTCTGTCTTACCTTTGTGCGCCCTCTCCCCCCTCCCCCCACCGCAGAAAAATGTTCCCCTTCTGCTCTCCGGAGACTCTTCCAATCTCCATCAGTTTTGTGTCCATATCATGTCACCTTTGCCCTCTCTCCTTCTTTCTTTTTTCTCTTTTCAGCACAGATGATTGCTCTCTACAGGGGATGAGGGGTGCCTTTCTTTCCCCCAGCATCACATCTGGGCTAGGGGACATTTTATGTGAAATCTTATTTGGTGGAGTAGGGATCTGTGTGAAATCACTTGAGAGGCTGGAAATGAGACCACTTAAAAATTGTGGGAGAGGGACTGGATTGATTGTAGGAAGTCACATAGGAAGGGTGGGGATAAACTTTGACACCAAGAAGCAAAACTTGGGGTCAAAGAACCCCTCATTCCCATGGGAAAGGGTGGTGGCAAGAGTGGCAGAGTGGGAGCAGGAGACAGCCGAGGAGAAGGGTGTCTGGGCATCTGATCCTGACCTCTTGTGCCATTTTGGCAAAGGTTGGGCCATCTCCATCAACTATCCTGTGGTCGGTGGTACAACTGAGATGAAGGGAAGGGGGGGGGGGGGGGCTGTCTGTCTGCCACTCTCTCTAACCCTATTTATCTGGATTTTAGAGAAATGGTTCCTTCAGGAAGCATATCTCTGTTCCTCTTTCATCTCCATCTGACCCCTGATGTACTCATCCCTCTAGCTTCTGACCTTTGGACCCCTTGACCTCAGGCGCTTGATCTTTGGACCCCATCCTTGTATGAAAATCCAGGGAAGTATTCCTATTTTCTTCACCCACTGATGCTTTAGCCTTGACTGGGAGACAGACTTAGTGCCCCTCTCTATGATAAGAACTATTTGTTGGTTGGATGCAGCCAGTCTCCAGTAAGGTGAACAGAACTGCATGAAAGAATGGGGCATTGACCACTGTCCATGGTTCTGGGGGGGGGGGCAATCCCTGAAGTCATTTGGCCATAGTCTACCTGGACATCAAAAGAGAGTGTGAGTCCACACAGGCTTCAGAGTGAGGCCCCCGTTAGCTGTCCCCTTCTCCTGTGAGGATGAATGTGGGAGGGGGCTTTAGGGGCCCAAGGGATCTGAGCTCGAGGAGTAAAATAAGCATGCGAGGAGAACTAGCCAAGGGAAGAATCCTTGCATTTTTCCAGAATGGGCTGGGGGGGAAGGCCTTCTGGAAAGAAAGAAGGGTCTAGAAAGGGACAAGGGAGGGGGAAGATAAGGGCTTATCTTAGTTCACCCACTCTAATTCAAGTTGAGAAGCTCTATATGCCCCAATGTCTCCTCTCCCTAGGCCAGCTCCCACTCCCCTTGCCTCCCACCTCCGTGAAGCTATTTTTAACTGTGCAGAACCAAAAATAGCTTGGCAGCAGCTTCAGGCCGTGGGAGAGGAGCTATTTATATCACCAGTGACGGTTCCAAAATAGCAAGCAGGAGGAGGGGGGCGGCTGGCACGCTAGAGAGCTCCTGGCCGCTGCTAAAAATACTGGCAGTGTGAGTCATCCGGGCCTGGCTGAGTCACCCCATTCTCCCCCCCGAATCGGCAGGCAGCAGCAGCAGAACAGAACAGGCTAAGAATTGGAAGCTTGAAATGGGGGAGGTATCAGAGCCCATCATCTATGGGAAAGTGGGCAAGAAGCGATTTGATTCAAGAGGGGCTTTGGGGTGAATGTGTAGAAGGAAGGGGGGTGCAGCTACACCCACTGGGTGAGCCTGCAGTATTCCCAGCTATGCAGTGCTGTTTAAGGATGCATGGGCAATTGATGGGAGGGAGCCAGACTGAGGGTGTGCATGTGTCTGTCTGTCCATTTGACTGTGACTGTATTTGTATGTGTGTGTCTGTCTGCATGTAACTTTGTGTTTGTGTCCCTGTGTATTTATGCATTTGCCTGCATCTATGTCTGCCTTTGTAAAAAAAAAAAAAAAAATGTCTACCGCTTCCTGCGTTATGGGTAGTTCCATGTTTGTGTCTGTATGTGTTCATGTGTTTGCAGCTTTCTGTGCCTCCTTGTCTGTGTGTGTGTTCGTGTCCATATGTGAGTCTGCTCTGTGCCTTTTATTCTCAGCATCCAATGGAGAATGTGAATTTGCATGCATCCCCAGCCTCAATGCATCTTCTGTTGCCCTCTCTGATATCACTTGTTGGGCTCTTACACCACCTACCCCTTACTCACCTCTCTCCACCCAGCATCTTCCTTTCTTCCCGACACTTGGCCCCCAACCATTTGTGAAAGTGTGTGTTGCATGCAATCTCTAGTAAAAAGATGGAGGAAGTGAGCCCCATATGACCTCTCCCTTTTCTCTTGAATTATCTTGAATCCTCCCTGGCCTGCAGGAGTAAGTGGTTTTCCATCGCTCCATATTTGGGGCGCTGAGGGAAGAGAAGGGCTTTCTTTAGTTCTAAAAAAAAATTCCTGGTGTGGGCACAGGCATGCGCAGCGCGCACACACACACACATACACACACAACTGAGAGAGAGAATGAGAAGAGAAAAAAATATCAAGGTCCCTTCTTTACTGAGACAAGCTCTTTGCATCTGTTGCCATGGCAACCCGCCCACTCCTTCCCCGAAAAATCACCAAGAAGAGGTGATGGCATTGAGGACGGATTGGCTGATTTCTTTCTTTATTATTTTTTTCTGAAAAAGGTCTTTTTATAGCAAAAACAGGCCGTGAGATCCCTTGCTCCTGTCTTGCATAGCTTTATTGGGGACCTGGAGAGACATCACCCCTTACCCACTCTCAAAGAGAAGGTGTATCTTTTCCAGAGATTTTGGGGAGGATGGCCTCCTGAGAGGGAGATGGAAAGCGATGGGAAGGGGGGGGGGTGTCTGCTTCTCTAGAACAGTATGGAGACTCCTGGTTAGGGCTGCTTTTCTGGATATTTGGGGCAAGGATCTTTCTTGACAGAGGACTGTTGCAGTGTATTCTGTCCTGCCCTGGATAAATGTGTTTATGATACAAGAAGGAGAAAGAGAGAGGAAAGGGAGGAGGGGAGGGAGAGAGAGAAGGAGAGAGAGTGAGTGTGGGGGGTGGGTAGAGAATCACTTTATGGGTCTTCAGAGCATATGACAAGATGCCAAAGGACACGAGATCTCAGTGGTGGTCAGACCAGACAGGCAGACAAGATGGCTCAAGAAACATCCATTAATGCAATTGATGGTGCTGTGAGTCACCACCAGATCGCGACTGTGTCTTCTTGCCATGCACCCCAGCTTCCCTGATACATAGATAAATGATCTGGGGAGCACTGAATCTCACCTTTCCTAACTCTTGATTCTCAAAAGCCTCCTCTAAAGCCTGGCCACCAGCCACTGCAGCCACATCACTTTCTCAAGTGAACTGTAGCCTCCTGCCAAATGACTGGATGGTGGAAAAGAAGGGATTCCTCATTTCCTCCTGTGCTTGGCTTGCTACAGAAATGGGGTCACTTGAGGATGGAGGTTGGAAAGCCAGACTAAGGATCTGACTCTAGAGAGAAACCCCTCTTCCTTCCAGCAGGCTGCTGCCACCCTTAGCAGGCAAGGGTATGGCCTTGGGAGGGGAGTTAGCTCTACTTGAAGTGATGGAAAGACTTGAGATTTGCTCTGACCTGTTAGACCTATTCTCATGGCAAATCTGGCTGATACTGTTATAGCAATTTGATAGATGGTGAAACTGAGGATCAGAGATAGATGCTGACTTACCCAAATTCACACAGCAAGTCATTGGTGGTTCTGGGTCTTAAGCCTAGTTCCCTGCCCCCAGCCCAGGCTCTTTCTCTTGCACTATGGGGTACAGCAGGGGTCTGCAAACTCTGGCCAGCATCCCAAATCTGGCCCACTGAGTGTTTTTGTAAATAAAGTTTTATTGACACACAACCGCATCTATTTGTTTATGTATTGTCTATGGCTGTTTTCACCCTACAATGGCAGAGTTGAGCAGTCACAACAGAGATGCTTGAAAAACCTAATATATTTACAGACTGACCCTCTGCAGAGCAAGTTTTCCAACTTTTAGGGTAGGATGACTTCATACAAGGAATATCTCCACTTGTCTCTCTCTTTCTCAGCCAGAAGCTCTCCGGGCCCAGGGCATACCAAACTGTCAGTTTATCTCCCTTTATTCTTCCAAATGCCAAGAAGCAGTAGTAGTGTCCCTGCACTACTGGGGGAGGAGAGATTGGGGAGCCTCATGGGCTGGGCTCCTTACTAGGCTAGAAGCTAGGCTTTGTAGCTAGGTAGATGGAGCCTCCCCATGCAGGAGTGATGCTCCACATCCTGCTGCCATGGCAACAAAGTTGGAGTTGGCAACAAAAAATCAGGGTACTCCATTCCATCCTTACCTCAACCCTAGTCTCAAGACTGCATTTTGGGAAGGGGGGGGGGGGTGTCCCATATTTGGTGATTAAGGTATTTTCTGGAAGACAGAAAGCCCCTATGGGAAGAGAGTCATGGTATTATGAGGACTCAGGCCTTCCGGAGCCTCCAGTCTAACCACGGGGAAGAATCTCTATGCACCTTCTCAGAGAGGTTTATTAAGCTGTCCAGGGTCACACAGCTAGAATGAAATAATTCCAGAATCAGAAACCAGGGTCCCCGATTTCTATTTCTTTCCATTTTATTATTATTATTATTATTATTATTATTATTATTATTTACCAGATTGTTCTTTTGAATCCATGAGCTTGAAACCACACAAAAGTTCTCTAACAGATTCCCAAGTATCACCCCAGTCCCAGGCCTAGGGTTCACCAGTCTGTGGAGTGGAAGTTTAATCGCTGTATAGAGCTGGTCTGTGCAGTGGCTGTCTAGTCTTCAGCTGCTTCTTTAGCAGCCTGTTTTCTTTCTCCCAAGGCCTTTTCATTATGTGATCACTCCCCCAATCTACTTGCACAGGGAGATATTCAGAACATTTTATCTATTTATGGTTATGAAATCAACAAATCTCATGTGAAGAGGGTACATGCCGGCACCCACACGTTGAGACGGTCAGAGCTGGGTGAGTGGGCTGAACCGTGAAGGTGAGGGACACAGAGCCGTGGAGTGGGTGGGGAGGGGAGAGAGTAGCCAGGTGGGAAAAGATGAGGCTGCTTTGGGCAAGGACCTGGAGGCAGGGCTGGGAGAAGAGGGCACAACTAATACAATGAAGAGCGCGTCAGACCAGCCGTGTTCCAAGGAGGGGAGGAAAGTCAATCACCTAAAGTGCTCTATGAATGCACAGCAGAGACCCAACACTCCTGTAAGCCTCAAGTGGTAGACAGGAGTTCAGGACACTGGCCTTGCCCTTGGGACAAGGCGGTCTGGAGGAGGAGACAGACCCTCCACCCTTCATTTACTAGTTCGGCCCAGTTTCAGAGTCCTCCACCCCTCCCACCCCCACTCCCTCCCACCGGTGAATTCCTCCTGGCCCTACTGTCCTTCTAGTTGGGTCTGGGACCCTTTCTCAGTGCCCCCACAGCTTCCTGCATTTCCTCATCCTACGTTGTCATTGCTGGTTTACTTGGCTGTCTCCTCACCAGCATCTCTGTCTGGTCTCCACATTCTCAGCGTCTAGCCTAGGACCCGCCTCAGAGCAGGGTCTCAGATATGTATTTCATTCATGCATACACATCCGAGCACTGAGTTTGTGCCAGGCTCTGTGCTAGGCACTGGTGATGCAATGTGTGGGAACACAGGCCTGGCGTTAACTTCATGGAGCATCCAGGCTGGTGAGAAAGCGAGAAACACCATCAAGCCATTTAAGCCATGGATGTGAGATGATTGCTGCAAAGAAGCGAGGCAAGGCGTGTAGGAAGAGCCAAATGAGGATTGACTGAGCCTGGGGAGTCCAGGGTGGTCTCCCTAAGGAGGTGTAATTGAGCCGAGTTGCTGGATGGCTAGTGACTGGCTGGTCGAGCTGTGCTGTGCTGTGTGGGGTGGGGTAGACAGAGGAGTGCGGAAATGAGACCCCTTACAGGGACGGGGAGCTGCATCATGTGAGAAGCCCTCACAGCCTGAGGCTGTGTTAACAGGTGTGCAGAGTGCGGGTGAAGAGGGGGCAGCCTCTGCTAAGGGCAGCTGAGCCCCCACCTTGACCAGGAGGCTTGGCTCCTGTGTACGGGCAGGACCAAGAGGGGGCCCATGGGGGAGAGCAGACGGGTGTGTGGGGAAAGCCAGTAACTTCTTTGTGGGAATGCAGGTGAACGGGAGGGATCCTGCGGCTCAGAGAGGCAGGAGAGGGTGGGCGTCCGGCGAAGGGCTCTGGGGTGAGACTTCCATGTGGAGTCCTGGCTCCTTCACATTGGGGAAATGGCTTAACCTCTCATGCTTCAGTTTACCCATCTGTTAAACAGGGATGTGAGGAGAATAATAGCTCCTGCATCAAAGGCTTGATGGAAAGTTAAAGGAGTTAAATCATTAAAGCACCTGGAACAATGCCTGCCGCATTGTGAAGGGAGCACGATCAACGTTGAATGACGGACTGTCAGCCACCATTACTTCACCTTTATGAAAAATATAATTTTGAACAAGCCTCTGAAGAGATGGCATGGGCTGCTTTGGGAGACAGCACATGCTCTGTCATTGTGGAATGACAGGACCCAGGCACCCACTGGCTTTCTGTAGCCTTGGCCCAGCTTGGTCCGAGAGCACCAGATGGGCTGGGCTGGGCTAGGGGCTGCAGCGGTTCCAAAGAAAAGGACACGGGGGGGCTGGGAAGGTTGAGGGACACACACAAAATCATCCTGAGGGCTCTGGCCCTGGGCCCAGTGTGGTCCTTCCCGGGTACCACCGGCTCCCACGGTACTCAGCAAGTCTAGGCAGGGAGGCCCAATGAGCCCTTTCAGTGCTCAGCAACTCAGCTCCCCTTGCCGTTTTTCTAGAAGCCAACCTAGCCAACTTCTTCCCCAACTTAAAACATTCCTGGTTTCTATCACTCCCAACTACCCCAGATTCCTCCCGGCCGCCTTCCCTCTTCTGCCCCCAGGTGCCTAGGCCGCCATAGGCGCTAGCTTCAAGAATCTCCTTCTTATCACCTGAACATACCTTGCAACATGAGAGTTCACAGATGCACCTTATATACCTAATGCGGGCATTAACTCACTAAAACTTCATGGCAACCCCACACGTGAGCTCTTATCATTCCCACTGGCCCCGGGTCCAGCAGAGAGGGAGTCTGCAAGGAATGGTCCACAGCATCCCAGGAGAGACTGATGGGGTCCAAGGCTGAGGTGGTCATGGGAAAGCAGTAGACCTGGGACTGGCCAGTGACAGAAGGGAAACCCTAGGAGCAACCAGAGACTCCCCATCCTTGGAAATGCTAGAGCTGCAAGGAGTTGGTTGGACCACAGCAAGAAAACAGGAGCGGCAGTTATGGCCTGTTGATGGAGCAGATCCTGGAAGCAAGAAAAGATTAACCCTGAGCAGATGGGGAGGGAAAACCAGGAAGCTTTAGGATAAAGGACCATCCAGCTGAAGGGAAATCTCTCGAATCACCTAGAATAGACAGGGGATGAGCTGAAGGAGCCTTCTGTCAAGGATTGTCAAGGTTCTGGAGGACTGGAGGTGGGCTCAGCCTAGATCTCAGTGGATTGTGTTTGATGCAGGGGAGAGCCCTGGGCAGGAGACAAAGATTCTGGTTGTAACCCTGCCACCAGCCTACTTGGGTGTTATGCAAGCTCCTTCCCCTCTCTGGGCTCAGTTTTCCTGATTGCAAAATGTCAGTGGTAGTGGGTTGGACCACTTGGCCTGGAAGGGACCTCCCCTCTCTGGCATTTTGAGCATCTCTGGGTCCAGGACCCAGCTGGCCAGTGCCTCTCAGGCTTTGGAGGTTGAATGTTGCCTCTCTGAGGCCCAGTGTGAGGTAGGAAGAGCCCACGTGCCTAGTACTAGGTTCTGGGTGGGCTTTGGAGTCTCCCGGAGGATGAAGTCCTTAGCCCTGGACAAGCAGGGCCACCTTGGGCCTTGGAGACCTGGCCTGTATGAACATTGATGGAAGCAAGCACCATCAGAGGCCATTCTCACGGTTCTGTGCCAAGTGCATGAGGGGACTTACCATTGGAGAGATCCGCAGGGCTCCAAGGTGTGTAAGACAGACCCCAGGTCATCCTCGGAGAGGTCTGCACAGCCCGCGGCTGAAGCAAGTACTGTCTCTTTATACTCCTCCTTAGCTTCAGCCTGGAGGAAAACACCCCGGCAGTGTCCCACAGACTGCCATACAGGGACTCCACAGCCTGGAAAAATACCACATTTCAGAGAATCCCAGACTCACGGTTGGAGTGGGGGGCCCCTTAGTCATCCGCCTTGGGTGACTGAGACCTAGTACAGAGAATTGAGTGATCCAAGTGACGCAGCCATCGTTTAGTAGAAGTGGACCCTGAACCAGGTTCCTGGCTCACAGTGCAGTGACCTTTGTGTGCCTTGTAAAGGCTGGCCTCTGGGACCAAGAGGCAGAGAAAGAGCCCAGGCCAGGAGGTGGTGTTCTGGGAACCAGTCTCAACAATGCACTGACTTGCTGTGTGAGCTTGGCAAATAATGTCTCCTGGAGGGATGCCTCAGTCTCCACTTGTGTTCATTTAAAGGCTTGGCTCTGGCAATGGATACCCCTAGGGAGAGCCATTCAAGATTCCAGGGCTAACTTCTCCAGAGCAGGAACCTCTCTCCTTTGCCGGGTTTGGTGCTCACAGCCAGGCTGGGTTGGATCCACCTTTGGGTCCCCAGCCCTGGTCCAGAGTAGGGGCCCAGAGACGTCAGGAATCTATACATCACCTTGGGCATGGTCAAGTACTTCACAGAAGTCTTCAGTGAGTTCTGGTCAGACACGCTTGTGATTGTTACAGGGAGAGTGCAGGCATCATTAGGATTGGGCAGGGGAATCCCAAAAGCTGGGTCCACATGGCTCTGGGGAGCTCTGCCAGAACCCGCAAGCCATACGTCCATCCAGAAACGAGCTGGTGCTTGTAAGCAGTCTGGAAAAGGTTTGGTCCCAGAAAATTCCAGAGAGCCGGTGACCTGTAGGAAGCCTTCGATGGAAGCAGACACTTGCAAGTAGCAACCTAGTTGGTTGGCCACAGAGTCCCTGGGCTCCAGAAGCTTGTCTAGAGTGATTAACGGTCCGGAAAGCCCATCTAGGTCTGGACTGTCCTGGGGAAGAAGCAGCAGATGCCATGCTGGAAGAGGAGATGTCTGGCTCCGCTGTTGGGTACAGGGCAAGGGCCAGAGGCTGACACACTGTGCCAGCTATTCCCAAGGTTAAGGAACACAGGATTGACCTCTGGCTCAGAAGCCTACATCATTGGGCTCTGGCTCATCGCTCTCCAGGAACATGCCATGTGACCCTGGTTAAGTCACTACTCTTCTCTGGGCCTCAGTTTCCCTTTCAGTTTAATGGGTGTGCTGGAGAAACTGATCAGGGACCTTCCAGCTAAGATCTTAAACCAACCCCAGGCTAAGCCCGGGACAAAAAGGCTAAGGCAGGAAGCTGGAGGGGGGCACGGGTCTCCAGAGACCCGGGGTAGCCCCGCGGGCAGTGAAGTTCTCACCTGACGTTTTCACTCTGTGGCCTTGTCCAGAGAGGATTCCCAAACGCGCTAGGCCTGGCATCTTGTTTCCTTCCAAGGCTCCTATGGAAGAAGAATCTCCCCTGTTGGAGGGAGGAGGAGGAGGACGAGGGGCAAGGGCAGGACCTCCTTTCTCATGGTTGAAATTTCCCTAAAGTGAGTGGAGGGCGCTAAAATGGGGGTGGGGTATATGGCACGGGGGGCTTCCCGGGCCCAGGCTCCGCGCCGGGCTCGCGGCTCGGGGGCGGGGGCAGCTCCCGGCCTCTAGCGGAGCCGCCACTCCGCCGGTTGCCTTTAAAAGGCGCCAGCGCGCGCGCATCAGCAGAAGGGCTGCGGCTCTCTTCCAAAATAGGCAAGAACTGGGAGGCCGCGGGAGACGACGAGCTGCGAGCTGCGCGGACGTCACCGGGGGCCTCCCTCCCACCCCCGCCTGCATCACGTCTCCATGGCAACGGCGTACCGCGGCCGCAGATGAATGAGCTAGAGCTAGGAGAGGAGGAGCGCACAGAGACGAACGATCCCTCTTCCAGCATCCAGGCTGCCCTAGGGAAGGGGATGCACACCCGGCGCTAGAAGGAAGGGGGCGCCCTCTTATTCAAAAAGACTCCAAAACCCATTCATTCCCAAATGATCCTTTTGTGTCCCGGAAATCTGGAAGCTACATGGTCCAGGGACCCCTGACCCTTCGGTTCAGGGCTCCTCCAGCCTCAGAGCTCCCCTTTACCCCCCTATCCTCTCTTATTCCGTCAGCTCTTTCTGTTCCCCAAACTTTGCGGAAATATCAGACATCGTGTGTCTTAGCGCCACCACGTGGCCAATGGTGGCGCTGCGTCAGGAGCGCTTGTAGCTGGGGTCTCGCCGTCTATGTCGCCCTCTGGCGCTTGCTAGTGGGAAGAGCACAAAAGATCTTAGTCTTCGCATAAGGACTAATTAACAAAGGCATCATTGAGACATTAGTAAAGTTTAGTGAGTGCTTTCGATATGTCTAAGGTGATAAGTGCTTCATTTCATTCTCACAGCAGCTCTGCAATTCAGACGATGACGACGATGACGATGATGATGATTACTATTTCGATTTTACGGGTGAGAACAGGCTGAGGGAAGTTGCAGCTTGCCTAAGATCTCCCAACTGTAGGGCAGAACCGCCACCTGAACTCGTGCTGTGAAAAGCAATTGTGACCCCCTCACTTCCAAATCAGTGGTCTCTGTTGGTCCACCCCATAGTCTCTTGATATAAGCAGCACAACACTTATTGAAATGATTCCCATTTTACAGGTAAAGAGACTGAGACTCAGAAAAGTGAAATGTTTTGCCCGAAGTTTCAGCAGCCATGGATAGAGCCCAGGTCTCTAAGCCCCTGATCTAGGGATTTTTAGGCAGTGGAATAACGGGGAATTCAGCAACCCCTGTGAGAGCCTTGGTAAGAGAGACTGAGGAGATAGCTCATCCCAGGCTACCCCCCCCCCATTAGCAAATGCCCAAGGTCAGCAGAGGAGCAGGGACTCGCCCCCACCTCCCAGGATTTTGAGAGTTCATACGAGTTAGATGCTTGTTTATCTCTGCATATATAAAAATGTGCACCGTGCATCATTTTAATGCCATCTTTTTTTAAGCTTATTTATTTTTGAGACAGAGAGAGAACAGGGGAGGGGCAGAGAGAGAGAGAGAGAGAGAGAATCCCAAGCAGGCTCCAAACTCTCAGCACAGAGCCACACGCCGGGCTCCATCTCACCAACGATCTCACCAGTCATGAGATCACGACCTGAGGTGAAATCCAGAGTCCCACGCTTACCCAGCTGAGCCACTCAGGCACCCCATTAGTGTCATCTTCTAAGAGACTCTTCCTACTAATGCAGGACCCCTTGCATTTATCTAGTATTGGGCTGAGAAGACGCTTCCTGGTTTCAGCTTGCTTTTTTTTTTTTTTTTTAATTTTTTTTTCAACGTTTATTTATTTTTGGGACAGAGAGAGACACAGATGAACGGGGGAGGGGCAGAGAGAGAGGGAGACACAGAATCGGAAACAGGCTCCAGGCTCTGAGCCATCAGCCCAGAGCCCGACGCGGGGCTCGAACCCACGGACTGCGAGATCGTGACCTGGCTGAAGTCGGACGCTTAACCGACTGCGCCACACAGGCGCCCCTCAGCTTGCTGCTTTTAAATTGACCTGCCCTATTTGCCAGTGAATAACTGTTCTCAGGTCTATTGCTTTCTTGTTTTTCCTGGGGAGATGCTGACTCCATGCCAGTCTCGGGGTGGCGCTGGGGGCGGGGGGGGGGATCTTGTTAGTTTGTTTTTACTGGCTTGTGTTTTGGAGCTCATGGGTATAACATGTTATCTAGTTTTGTTGCAAAACTCTGACCATGTGATTTGATTTTATTATATAGTTGCTCTGTTTTAAGTGGAGATTCAAACTCTGGCCTCCACTGCTGCTGCCTCCCTGTTAGTCTTAGCTAACCCACTTGGGGATGCCAAGGGTTTGAGTGTAAACCATTAAAGGGAATCCGAGAGGCTGGTAGTCACACTTTCTAAAGCTCCAGTTTAAAGACACTGCTTCCAGTGTGGTTTAGATTTTTCAGGAATCTGAACCATCAGCAATGGGCACATTTCCCCATTTGGTTGACACTCACTCCACTTACCGGATCCTGGACTTCCAAGGCCCATTAATGGCTTTCCTGTCCCCATTCAAAGGACACCAATTCAGTCAACATCTTTCCTTCATCCTGGATGGTTCTGTTGTTTTCCCATGAGCTTGTTAACAGGATCTGCTGCCATTATGGCAATCCTAAAAGGTCTGGAGAAATCCGTCCATTTATTTACTCTAGACAAAGTAAATCTTTATCTAGATTCACTCAGATGTGTATCTAAATAGCTTCTCCTAAATGCTTTCCTACTGTTTCCTCCAGTAGGAAATGCTGGAGGATATTGGGGTATTTCCTCTTTTTGATCCCAAAGTTTTTCTCCCAAGGTGTGTTTACAGTTGTCTGCATAGACCCATTCTGCCTCTTGATATGAATGTCCTCGGGAATAGCCAGTCACTCCAGGAAGTCCACAGAGTTGGGACAATTTGAGATAGTTGGTAAATTCCCTCTGCACTCACTATTCCACCATTGGGTTATAACCATCCATGTTTAATTTCTTACCCATCAAATATCTGCCCCCAAGTGGCTCCCATGGGTATGCTCCATGCCCAAGATTTTAGTATCATAGCAGTGAGGGTGGGGACGGGCACAGGAATGTGGCCTCTCAGTTGGTTTTCCATAACTGTTCAGTTCTGACTTCTACTGAGCAGAGCCAAGAACTGTCTCGTGAGCATTTTTTTAAGTTTATTTATTTATTTTGTGAAAGAGAGAGAGTGAGAGCAGGGGAGGAGCAGAGAAAGAATGAGAGAGAGAGAATCCCAAGTAGGCTCTGTGCTCTCAATGCAAGAACCCAACATGGGGCTCGAACCCACCAACCATGAGCTCATGACCTGAGCTGAAATCAAGAGTCAGACACTCAACCAACTGAGCCATCCAGGCATCCCTCTCATGAGGAGTTTCAATTGGAGCCATATCTAGTAAATTCTTATAAACAAAGCATCCTCCATGTGGTACAGATAGACTACAGATAGAAGAAAAATCTTTTCACATTATTCCTACAGTCAGTAGGGCCAATCTTTGTGGCATGGTATCCATTCAGATTTGTTAATCCTTGAGGTTCTGTATCAGTTAGCTATTGCTTTATAACAAACAACCCCAAAACAGTAGCTTAAAACACTGCACATTTATTATTGTACACAAGTCTATTGATCAACTGGGCAGTCTGGCTTTGGATGTATTCAGTTAATACTTTGTGGTCAGGTAGGCAACTCTGTTGGTCTTGTATTGGATCTCTCACATACTTTGGGATCAGCTGGCTGTAGGTTGGTCTAGCATAATCTCAAGTGGGAGCATTGGGCTTTCCTTTACACAGTCTCTCATCTTCCAGCAACCTAGCCTGGGCTTGCCCACATGGAGGTGGCAGTGTTCCTAGAGGGAGGTGGAATACAAAGCCTTTTGAGGCCAAGGCATGGAGCATGGCACTCCACATTCTATTTGACCAAGTCGGTCACAAGTTCAACCCAGAGTCAGAGTGGGAGGAGACTACAAAGCTACAGGGAAAATGGTGAATACAGAGAAACCAATAACTGGGGACATGAATGCAGTTACTTTCCACAGGCTCCATGAGTTTCTCTATGACAGCCAATTATGGTGACAGTGAATTATGCCTGCTTAAATTTTTATTTATAGTAGGATCATTATTCTATATTACATTCCTAGCATTGATTTTTACCAATATATTTTAAACAGGGTCTGAATTTTTTTTAATTTTTCATTTTTAAAAAAAATTTTTGGGGCGCCTGGGTGGCTCAGTCGGTTGAGTGACTGACTTCAGCTCAGGTCATGATTTCACGGTTTATGAGTTCGAGCCCCACGTCAGACTCTGTGCTGACAGCTCAAGCCTGGAGCCTGCTTCAGATTCTGTGTCTCCCTCTCTTTCTGCCCCCCCCCCCACCCTGATCATGCTCTGTCTCTCTCTGTGTCAGAAGTAAATAAGCATTTATTTATAAAATAAGCATGAGCATTTTTTTAATGTTTATTTATTTTTGAGAGACAGAGAGAGACAGAGCATGAGCAGGGGAGGGGCAGAGAGAAGGAAACACAGAATCTGAAGCAGGCTTCAGGCTCTGAGCTGTCAGCACAGAGTCCAACGCGGGGCTTGAACTCACAAACCGTGAGATCATGACCTGAACCAAATTCAGATGCTTAACTGATTCAGCCACCTAGGTGCCCCACTAATTTTTCTTTTTAATGTTCATTATTTGAGAGAGAGAGAGAGACAGAGAGACAGAGCACAATCAGGAGAAGGGCAGAGAGAGAGAGAGAGAGAGAGAGAATCTGAAGCAGGCTCCAGGCTCTGAGCTGGACAGAACCTGACACGGGGCTCGAACCCACGCACCACAAAACCATGACCTGAGCTGAAGTCGGACGCCCAACCGACTGAGCCACCCAGGCACCCCATATGAATTTTTATTATTAGGCTTCACAGGCACCACTCATAAATAGAAAAATTTGAATCCAAAAAACTTTATTCCTTAGCAGTTAGAATGCCACTCCAGGCAGCTCACCATCATCCATTTATCATGCAATAAGCTGTGAGTAAAAGAGAACTCAAAAACTGGCTTAGAATAATTAAATGTAATATCTCACAAACCGAGAAATCCAGAGGAGGACCAGTCGATGCATCTTTTGAAAGGAAGGAGTTGACTTTAGAGGTTCCAAGCGATGTATCCGGTTATAACACCCAGAGGAGAAAGAGAGAACAGGTCCTTCCATTCCTGGATCTCTTTCTTAGAGGAGAAGGAACTTCCCCCCCCCAAAGAATATCTGATACTAGATATTTTCCCTTTGCGCCTCGAGATCCACTTGCCATCTTCTCCAGCTTGCTCCATGCCCTGGGATGGTGGGCTCTATGATGGTATGGATGGGCTCTTTTGCCCATTTTTTGCCAGGTGATGTGGCCAACAGGAATAATTCACAAAAGAATGAAAGGGTCAAGGAGTTAGGTCGAGATATTTAAACTTCCTTGCCATCTACACTGGGTGACCATGGACTGATGGCATTTCTTCATCAAAGACTGAAGCCCCTGAAAGACTGAAGATAGTCTCCCCTACACATCTTTCCCAGTGGTTCATTAGCTTGAATTAAGTTGCCTGTTTCTGAGCCAAAACATTATAGGAGGGAACAACACTGTAAAATGATTATAGAAAAGGTAATCGAGGTAGAAGATTCATAAATGAAATCTAACATAAGGTAATTGGCATTCCCGATGATGAAATTAGAAAAAAATGCAATGGGAAAAATATTAAAAGATACAGCATCACAATTTCCAAAATAAGGATCAGCCTTTATTTATATGTAAAAACTCATAGGTTGAAAAAGCATGCATGTCCTGGAGGAGGGGAGGAATCTCATAAAAATAGCAAAGTGTCAGTCTGAAAGTACTAGATGTTATGGATACAGAGAGATTCCCATTGATATTCATGGGGGGAAAACTTGTCATATATACAAATAGGATAATGTAATTCATTCATTCAACAAACCTTTTATGCTAGATCCTGTTCAAGACATTTGGGATACATTAGTATACAAACTACTGGTCTCTCCTTTTGTGGAGCTTACAGTCTAGTGGGGACAGAGACCTAACAACCGACATCATGAATAACAAAATTAGATGTTATGTTTATGGGGAAAAAATGTAGAGCAAGTTTGTTGGACTGGGAAAATCAGGGTTGCAATTTTAAATAAAGTGGTAGAGAGGACTTGTTGACAAGTTAGGAGCCCTAACGGTAGTCCATGTTAAACTGTGGCAACAAATATCCTCAATTCTTCACCGCTTATAACAAGAAAGAGAGATGTTGAGGGGGAAGTTGGAAAGTAGATATGGGGTTAAAGATTGAGGTCTGAATTGGATATAAATTTGGGGGGAGATCTTGGTATATAAATGGTGCTTAACACCACAAATCTGGAGTGAGTATGTTAGAAAAGAGAGGAGTCCAAATCCAGAAGCCTGAAGAGATCAGGGAGGAGAGGGAGACTGAGAGAGACCACTGACACAGGAGGAAGAGCAAAGGAATATGTCCTAGAGGGTCAAGTGCAAAAAAGATTTCCACAAGGAGAGAGTAGTCTGTCAGGTCAATTTTGAAATAAGAATAGTTGAGGTCAATAGATGAGAACTAAGAATTTAAGACTTGGATGTCACGGATGACTTTTTCCATGGATGGCCAAGCTGAGAGACAGGTTGGGATGGGTTTAGGAGGGAATTGAAGTGGAGAAATTGGAGATAAGGAGTATCAACGGGCTTTTTTTTTCTGCAAAAAGGAACAAAAGTATGAGTGGTAGTTGCCAAGGGAAGTAAGATCAAGATAATGTTTATATGCTTTTAGGAGGGGAGGAATTAACTACATGGCTGTATACTGATAGAAAAGATCCGGTAGGGAGCAAACATCGCTAGAGGAGAGAGGAGGGACTTGCTAGAGCAGAGTCCTTGAGGAGATGAGAGGAGATAGAAAGTGGAGGACAAGTAGGGGATTGGCTTTGGACAGGAGCTTGGCTGGTTCAGAGAACAAGCAGACCAGGTGCTGGGGGGGGGGGGTATACGTGGCAATGATGGGTGGAAATTCCGACTGCCTCCATTTTGCCAAGGAAGTGGGAAACAGACTCATTAGCTGAGATGAGGATGGGGGAGGAGGTGATAGAGGTTTGGCATGTGGCCTCTTCCTCCATCTTCAAAGCTAGCAGGAGAGCATCTCCATCAGTCTCTCTGACCCACACTACTGCCTCCCTGTATCATTTATAAGGACCTTTGTGATTACATTAGGTCTGCCCAGAAAATCCAGTATAGTCGCCCCATCTAAAGATCCTATGTTTAATCACAGCTGCAAAATCCCTTTTGCCATCTAAGGTAACATATTCACAGGCTCTGGGGATTAGGATGTAGATAACTTGTGGGGAGGCATGGTTTTGCCTACCACACCTGGTAAATAATTCAGAGCATCACACGCATATTGCGTATGTTGTGTTTAAAATTTAAAAAGGTCCATCAAGGCTTATACCTCTTTCTTTCTGGTGGGGGATTTTGAGTTCCAGCAATTTGAGCAACTGATGTCGATATGTTTTATTATTAGTGATTCAAACCTTGACTGCTCAGGTAAAACAGTGTCCGTTGGGTTTCTCCACTGTATGTTCCTTTTTCTTTTTTTTTTTTTTTGTAATTAATAAATAAATATATTTTTGAAAAAATAAAAAACAAATAAATATCTTTTTTTTTAATTTTTTTTTCAACGTTTATTTATTTTTGGGACAGAGAGAGACAGAGCATGAACAGGGGAGGGGCAGAGAGAGAGGGAGACACAGAATCAGAAACAGGTTCCAGGCTCTGAGCCATCAGCCCAGAGCCTGACGCGGGGCTTGAACTCACGGACCGCGAGATCGTGACCTGGCTGAAGTCGGACGCTTAACCGACTGTGCCACCCAGGCGCCCCAAGAATTTTTTACCCCACTAGCTACAGGGTTAGTGCAGCTGAAGATAGGGTCATAACAAATAAATTGAATTCATACTATATCCGGATCTTTTGGGTGAAATTTAGGGCATGGATTGGGAAAGTTTGGGAACCCCAAGAATTCAAATGACAATATTTTAAAGAAGTCAGAGAATGCCAAGTATCCTGAACCTCCATATCCCATGCCCACTGAAGTGTGTGTTACCCTTACAAGGGAATGCTTGCTCTCTTCATGTCTGATCCCGACCTTTGCTCACTGACTCCAGACCTAATCTAAAACCCTGTTCCAAGATGCCTCAGAGGAACAAGGGCAAAGTCTGATGCAGAAGAAAACCTCAAGGCCACGCTTTTTGGTTACCCAGTGGTACATATTATATCAGCAAGGCAAAATAAATGCTTAAGTCTTTTTTTAAGTTTATTTATTTATTTTGAGAGAGAGAAAGCACAAGCGAGGGAGGGGCAGAAAAAGAGGGAGAGAGAATCCTAAGCAGGCTCTACACTGTCAGTACAGAGCCCGACGCAGGGCTTGAACTCATGAACCATGAGATCATGACCTGAGCTGAAATGAGACTCGGACGTTTAACTGATCCAGCCACCCAGGTGCCCCAATGCTTAAATCTTTTATTTACCAGTTTTTAGGATAAAGAATTGGCATCTTATCATCTTGCAAATGTGGCCAGCTATTTTTTTTTTTTTTTTTTGAGAGAGAGAGAGCGCACGCGTGTGCACGAGCACGGGGAAGGACAGAGAGAGAGGGAGAGAGAGAACCCCAAGCAGGCTCCACTGTCAGCCCAGAGCCCTACTTGGGGCTCCCGCTGTGAGACATGACCTGAGCCAAAATCAAGAGTCAGTCGCTTAACCGACTGAGCCACCCAGGCACCCCTGGCCACTTATTTTTTAAATGTTATTATGATCTCATGGTTCTAAACACATTCGATGGGCTTTAATCCATTGCAAATGTTATTCTTTATTTTCTTTTTCTCTTTCTTTCTTTCTTTCTTTCTTTCTTTCTTTCTTTCGTGAACTCTACCCCCAATGTGGGACTTGAACTCCACAGCATGCTCTACCAACTGAGCCAGCCAGGGCCTCACAGTTGTTATTCTTATTAAAACTCAATTGCCCCAGGGGCACCTGGGTGGCTCAGTTGGTTGACATCTGACTCTTGATCTCAGCTGAGATCTTCATCTCAGGGTCATGAGTTCATGCCTCCTTTGGGCGCCATGCTGGGTGTGGAGCCTACTAAAAAACAAAAACAAAACCAAAAAAACTCAACTACTCCATCTTTGGCCTCTTCACAGAGTGGCATCTGAGACCTTTTGAGCATGACCCTAACAGTCTTTGATAATAGCTTTTTGCTATCTGGTGTGACAAGATATCCCTGGCTCCAGGCATTTCTGGATCAAAGATTATGTACCTTTTACATTTGAATTTTGATGAAGTCCAATTTATCATTGTTTTCTTTTGTAGATCGTGTTTTTGGTGTCATACTTAAGAAAATTGTCCCAATCTAAAACTAATGTCACATATGTCAGTTATACTTCAGTAGTAATTTGCAAAAAGATAATCATCCCTAAGATCAAAATTATGTCCTGTTTTCTTTTTAGAATTTTCATAGTTTAAGCACTTAAGCTAGCTGTTCTATGTTCCACATGTCTGCAGTCTAGATAACATTTTGTATCAGAAACATACACAGGGTTTTAATTACAGTATAAAAATATTATTTTTATGATTTAAAAAAATGAAATGTTATCGGGGCTTCTGGATGGCTCAGTCGGTTAGGTGTCTGACTTTGGCTCAGGTCATGATTTCATGGTTCGTGAGTTCGAGCCCCGTGTCGGGCTCTGTGCTGACAGCTCAGAGCCTGGAGTCTGTTTCAGATTCTGTGTCTCCCTCTCCCTCTCTCTCTCTCTCTCTCTCTGCCCCTCCCCTGCTTGTACTCTCTCTCTCTCTCTCTTTCTCTCAAAAATAAATAAACATTAAAAAATGCTTTTTTGAAAGAAAATGTTCTTGATTTGATTTTTGTTTAGTTTTGTTAATTCATGCATTCATTTTTTTAGTGATCTCTATATGCAACATGGGGCTCAAACTCACAACCCTGAGATCAAGAGTGGCATGCTTTTTTGATTGAGCCGTCCAGGCGCCCCCGATATTATTTATTTATTTATTTAAATATGGAACGCTTCACGAATTTGCATGCCATCCAGGAGCCATGCTAATCTTCTCTGTATCGTTCCAATTTTAGTATATGTGCTGCCGAAGTGAGCACTTTATTTATTTTTAATTACACAAATGACACAGGAGAATAAACTGTACAAAAACAGCAAAAGTACAGAGAGTAGAAAGGGAAAGTCACCCTTGCATCCATTGTTATTCATTCATTCAAGAAATCTGGGTTAGCTCCCCATTCACGTGTTACTTCCATAATTCAAGATTCATTAGTCTGCATACAAAAACGCTCTATTCAGTATGCTGTGGACATATTGTGGCAATAACTTTACCATCTTCCCATAGCTGCATTCTCTTTTTCCAAAGGCAATAAAATGAAAATCTTTGTATCAAGACATAGACTTTGTACATGTAGAAGGTAACTCAGAGAATGCAGATTCCGGACACAGAAGAACCATATCTTGTTGCTCTCCAAGACTAAAATGAGAAGGCTTTCTAGCGGTGCTGATGTCTTTCAGATGTGTTAAAAAGAAAACTAAAGTTGTAAGACAAGTCAGGGGCTTCCTCCTTAATGTCGGCGCTTCCTAAAGATGTTGTAAGGGTTTACTTGTGTGTTTTTAAATCTGATTTCAGGGGCGCCTGGGTGGCGCAGTCGGTTGAGCGTCCGACTTCAGCCAGGTCACGATCTCGCGGTCCGTGAGTTCGAGCCCCATATCAGGCTCTGGGCTGATGGCTCGGATCCTGGAGCCTGTTTCTGATTCTGTGTCTCCCTCTCTCTCTCTGCCCCTCCCCTGTTCGTGCTCTGTCTCTCTCTGTCCCAAAAAATAAATAAACGTTGAAAAAAAAATTTTTTTTAAATAAAAAAAAAAAGAAAAGAAAAAAAAAGAAATCTGATTTCAAATGGTCATTGATGTGAAACGTTGGGATTTGGTACTGAACGGTCAAGAAAGAATTCTTGAGACGTCTTCGGTGCAAAAAGGTGGTTTTATTAAAGCATGGGGACGGGACCTGTGGGCACACAGAGCTGCACTGGGGTTGTGAGGAGCGACTGATTATATACTTTCAAGTTGGGAGGGGGTTAGGGTTAGCAGAAGTCTCTAAGGAATTTGGAAGCAAGGTTTCCAGGACCTTGAGGGGCTAGCTGTTGTTAGGGAAAGGTCATTTATTACTGTCTAATAAAACCTTGGTCATGAGACCCTTCAGATGTGGATCAGTGGGCCATACGCTTGGAGGATGATTGCTAACATATATCTTGGGGGGTAGACATAAAGGTAGTTTCTGAAGGAACTTTTACATATTAACAGAGACTTAGAGGATCATGGAGGGCTGGCTAATGTTAAGCCAAGATTGCCTTTTGCCCTTGGCAAAGTATTAACATGGAGGCAGCTGAGTTCCTAGAGGAAGTTCACTCTGCCTGTCTCAATGACTTGTCAATGTGCTGTAAGTTAAAAGGAAGTTTAATTTTTTCCGTATGTATTTTGCCTTTGTCCTCCACATTAGTCATCATGGTCTAGCTCCTTCTTCACTCTTCCCAGTTAAGTGAATGCGGACATACAAGAAAGACATATATGCTGTCTTTGGCATAAAATCTAGAACAGAGACGCTAACGTCTCCCAGTGAATCATCAACCTTGATTTCATCTGAAGGGCGTTGGGGTGTTTTTCATCTGCTTTAGCTGAAAAATCATCTTGGCATGATCTCCACCTGTAAGCAGGTCCCGCCAACCACCCATTGTGTTCTTAACTGTAATTGTGGTGTCCTTTGCAAATTCCCACAGTTTATCTCCGTAGGCAAAATAGATCACCGTCCTTTCAACAGATTTTAAGTCATCAAATACTGAAACATTTTGCATTGAAAGAGCAGTGCTTCAAAAGGTAACTTTAAAATGTAACTTTATTTCTTCTACCGTCTCTGAGGTCTAGAGTTGTAAAACCAAGGAGCAGCCTACTTGAGGGTTCTATTCCACTGGTGGGTCTTCCCTCTTTGGCTGCAGGATCTGACTGGTACTACCCAGCCCTGCCATCTACTATCTCCACTGTTTTATTAGCCCATCTTGCTGGAAGTCCTGTCCTTACCAATAGAGGGCGCTGAAAAGTCACTAAAGGAAGAAAGGGTTCTCCAGGTTCTGGTGCGCCCCCCCTGCCCTTTCTCTAGTGCTGAGCTTTTGTTTTGTTTTGTTTTTTGGTTTTGGGGGGTTTTGTTTTTTTTGTTTTTTTTTTACCAGCGTAGATAACACACAGCATTATATTAGCTTCAGGTGTACAATATAGTGATTCAACAGTTCCATATATGAATGCTCATCAAGAGAAGTGTACTCTTAATCCTCTTCACCTATTTCACCCATTCCCCTCCCCACCCCACTCCCCCTCTGGTAACCACCAGTTTGTTCTCCATAGATAAGAGTCTGTTTTTGAGGTTTGTCTCTTTTTTTTCTTTGTTCGTTTATTTCATTTCTTAAATTACACGTATGAGTGACATCGTATAGGATGGCTGACTGGCTTATTTCACTTAGCATTAGACTCTCTAGACCCATCCAGGTTGTTGCAAATGCCAAGATTTCATTCTTTTTTATGGCCGAATAATATTCCACCGTGGATATATACCACATCTTTTTTATCCATTTATCTATCGATGGACACTTGGGCTGCTTCCATAACTTGGTTACTGTATACAATGCTGAAATAAACATAGGGGTGCATACAACCCTTCAAATTAGTGTTTTCATATTCTTTGGGTAAATACCCAGTAGTGTCATTCCTGGATCATAGAGTAGTTTTCTTTTTAATTTTTTGAGGAAACTCCATTCTGTCTTCCACAGTGGCTGCACCAGTTTGCATTTCCAATAGCGCATGAGAGTTCCTTTTTCTCCACGTTTTCAGTGACTCTTGTTGTTTCCTGAGCTTTTATTTTAGCCATTCTTCCCCCCCCCCTTTTTTTTTTTGGAGATAAATATAGGTTTAATGATCCATTGTCTTTCACACAGACAGCTACAGAGACTTTGTAATCCCAGGATATACAACCAAGTAGCCAATTCTAAAATAGACTTGGCTTCTTACAACTACCTGAAAACACTGCAGCCTTTCTTCCACCCAAAATGACCCTAATCTCACATGAAACATTATTATAGGGGAACCAGAAACCTAGCTTTGTGGCCGAAAGTAAGAACCAAAGAAGAAAAGTAATTTGGTGGTGAGCTGGTGAGAACAGGAATTCCTTCCCTGTGCTTCTTAGCTCGTCTTATTCTTGCTTTTTTTGTCCCTCTTCTTCAGCCCATCCATGTTAGCTCTCAATAGGTTTGAGTAAGTCGTCTGAAACCTGCTCACGTCCTTGGAGCTCACCACAGTGCTGATCTTTTCCCCATCAGTAGCTCTTAACAGGCACATGTTGCCTGAGAGCTCAAGGCCCCCCACAGAACCTTTCCTTGGGATGGGTTTAGTTCAGCCGTCATACTTCTTCGGGGTGATGACCACACTGCCAACAACCAGCACTTCTGGAAGAGTCTGGCCAGCTCCATGGGGAACTACTCACTCTCCAGCAGCACCAGGATGGTGCTCCCCTGCGTCAGCATCTATTTTAGCCACTCTGCCAGACGTGAGGAAGCATCTCGTTGTGGTTTGATTTGCATTTCCCTGATGATGAGTGATGTGGAGCATCTCTTCGTGCGTCTGCTGGCCATCTGGATGTCTTCTTTGGAGAAGTGTCTGTTCATGTCTTCTGCCCATCTAAGGCTCAGCTTTTGGGCTGGCACTTTTCCCACATGAGATTCTTCAGGGGCACAGCTCCCTTGAGTATCTGCCTCATGCAGAATGGTTTTTCCAGGGACCAGCTCCTACTGAGGTCAGCTTCCCCAACTCCCAGTCGGTGACCAGCCAGTGGTCAGTAGCTGCCCCTGGCACATCCACTGGCAGCTTCGCAGTGTTTCTGGGAAGACACTTCAGTGGCTTCTCACTTCCCTTTCCAGTGAGGGGTGGTCCCCAGCCTGGGTGTGTGCGTGCCCTTCCTCAGGCACTACTCTCTATATCTACTGTAGGGGAGGGGACTACTCTCTCTACCTACTATTCCTTTGTTCTCTAGGGTTCTTTGTAACCCTTACTAGAAAATCCCCCATTCTTCCAATCCTCTGGAAATAACTCTTTATATTAAATTTCCCTGATTCCAATTACTGTGTGGATCATGTCTCCTGATTGGACTCTAACTGATATAATAATGTTACAACATCCTTTGATATTCTTCAGGGCAAGTCTGGCTTCCTGGTTCTTTTCCAAACCGTCATTAGCTATTCCCCGTCATTTTTTCTCCAAGATGAATTTCAAAATCAGGTTTATTTTCTTCTTTTTAAAGTTTATTTATTTATTTATTTATTTTTTCAACGTTTATTTATTTTTGGGACAGAGAGAGACAGAGCATGAACGGGCAAAGGGCAGAGAGAGAGGGAGACACAGAATCGGAAACAGGCTCCAGGCTCTGAGCCATCAGCCCAGAGCCCGACGCGGGGCTCGAACTCCCGGACCGCGAGATCATGACCTGGCTGAAGTTGGACGCTCAACCGACTGCGCCACCCAGGCGCCCCAAGTTCATTTATTTTTTAGAGAGAGAGACAGACAGACAGAGACAGAGCACAAGTGGGGGAAGGGCAGAGAGAGAGGGGGACACAGAATCCGAAGCAGGCTCCAGGCTCCGAGCTGTCAGCACAGAGCCTGACACAGGGCTCAAACTCATAAACCATGAGATCATGACCCAAGCTGAAGTCAGACGCTTAACCGACTGAGCCACCCAAGCGCCCCTGGTTTCTTTTTTCAAAATCGATTTTCCAATGCTATAAAACAACCCTTAAGATTTTAATTAAGATAATATTGAAACAACGTGTGAAAATGTTGAGAATGGGCATCTTTGTGATAAGAATAAGTCTTCCTATCCAGAGACATGAATTAGCTCCTCAGGTAGGTAATGTTCTCCTTACTCTTGTTTGCGGGAAATTGTTTCTTCATTCTGCTGTGAGTACCTTGAGAAGGGCTTGTGTGCCACCAAAGTGGTCCCACGTCTGCCACTGCTGGGCACCCAAGACATACAAACAGCCTAGGGTTAATTTCTTAAATAATTTCTCAGCGTGAGGAGCATCTGGGTCGCTCAGTCAGTTAGGCGTCTGACTTCGGCTCAGGTCATGATCTCACGGTTCATGGTTTCGAGCCCCACGTCGTGCTCTGTGCTGACAGCTCAGAGCCTGGAGCCTGCTTCAGATTCTGTGTCTCCCTTTCTCTCTGACCCTCCCCTGCTCTCTCTCTCTGTCTCTCAAAAGTGAATAAACGTCAAAAAAAATTTAATAGTAATGATTTCTCAGCTTTAGTTTACCACCCAGTGGGCTAATTCAGGCTCCACGCCTGTCTGAAGATGAAAACACATTTTTTTCCCCCAACCAGATCCACAGAAGAGACAACCTTCCTAGTTGCCTCCCTGGGCCAGTGGGAAGTTTGTTGGTCTTCCTTGTAAAATGATTGCAGCCTTCAAGTGTCCTAGCTTTGTGCAAATGTCGTGATTCAAACTCATCCCACCTTAAAGCCTGAGGTTTCATCTTTCCTTCTTAAGTGAGGTTAAAAACCAAGTTTTCTCCCTTGGAGAACCTGTAAGCAAGTGTTAGATTGCCCCCTTGTGGAGACCCCAGGCCGGGTTGACATGGCCTGACACTTCCTCCCCACCATCATTCTATCTATAATTATCTGAGAGAGCTTCTTCCTGTGCTTAAGAGAGGATGCTTTTGTACTCAGTAACATGAGAGAGACTCAGGTCTGGAGGACCCCTGGGATGTGAAAAATGTAACATTCCGGGTCCCCATCCCTCTCTGTGTAGCTCATAACTACAGCTACAGAAGGGGAGACCTGGACGTATTCCTAAGAGCAGCTCAGATAGCTGCTCCCCAAATGACAGCCACCACCTTGCTGGTTAGTGGGAGGGCTTCCTGGGATTCATGGGACACAGGGGACTGCTGCGCTGGGTGTGATGTTAGTCCACCTCACGGCATCTGGTTCTTCAGAAGGAAAGAGCATAGGCAATGAATTTCACTCCCCACCCCAAGACTTTAAAGAGGCTTGTCGGGAAAGCAGGTTTAGCGGTCTGTTTCCAGCTCAACACCTCCTCCCCAGATTATGGGTGATGTGCGATGCATGGGCGCTGATAGATGCCAGGCCCGGACCATCACTCCCAAAGTAACACGGAGTCCAAAACCAAGTTTTTATTCATCTTCTTCCTTTTGCACTGGCCTAGGGTAGCGACATGTGCTTCTTAAGAGCACAGACTCAGAAGCAAGACAACCTGGGTGCAAGTCCTGACTCTGTTCCTTTCTACTTGTGAAACCACAGACAAGTGGCTTAACGTCTCTGTGCTTCAGTTTCCTCATCAGTAAAATGGGTGCATTACCTACACCTGCCCCAGAAGGTTGTGATGATGGAATGAGTGGACCCACATAAAGAGCTCAGAACGACTGGCATATACTAAGTCGTCAACATCCATTGTTTTTAAGTCTCTAAAAGAAAAGCAAACAAGCAACAAAGGCAATGCCAAGCCTCTGACCCCTCTCAGCGCCCCCAAGACTGCCAACCCCTCAGCTCACAGGCTTCCTCCCTGGCACTCAGGTTCGTCTTTGCTTCTAGTACTTGAAGATTTCCAACTTCCCTTTCCTCCCTACAAGCTCGGCCTTGCACTCCATTTGTGGAATCAGATATTTCATTCCACATCTCTAAGGATCGTAGTCGAAAATATTCAGCACTAACCTGATCGTCCACTCAGACTAGAAGCTCTGCCTTTATTTCTCCAGCCTTTCTGCCACATAGCCCTGAAAGCCTCTGAACTGAATCGGAAGGTGTTTGCAGTGGGGATAGACTAAGATGTCGAAACAAACAGGCCCCAGAGGTGTCTGATTCTCCCTCATGTAACAGTTTAGGGTGACAGGGCCAGCTTGGTGGGGAGTTCTGCCCAAGCACTGGGCACGACGTCACGATTCGAGCCCTGGGCTGACATCAGACCTGTGATCTTCTGCACAAACCTTCCATGAACCCAAAGGTTGTGACCATTCGAGCCCTCAGCATGGGGAGAAGACATGGAAGGCACACATGGAAAGTTTCTGTGGGTCAGTCCAGAAAGTGACACGTGTCACCCCAACCAAATTCTACTAAAGAAAATCTAGCACATGGTTAAACCCAACCCCAAAGGAACCTTGGAAGTGAAGCATAGATGATGTCACATGCCCCATGAGCAGTCTATTACCACCAAAGAAGAGAAAGGATTTTTGTGGATAACAAGCAATCTCTGCCGTGGAAGGAAAACACTGGGTCCTGCATCAGAAAGTGTAGGGGTGCCTGGGTGGCTCAGTCAGTTAAGCATCTGGCTCTTGATTTTGGCTCAGGCCATGGTCTCACGGTTTGTGAGTTCAAGCCCCGCATGGGGCTCTGTGCTGACAGCACAGAGCCTGCTTCGGATTATTTCTCTCTCCCTCTCTCTCTGCCCCTTCCTTTCTTGTGCTCTCTCTCTCTCTCAAAATAAATAAATAAACTTAAAGAAAACTTAGGGGGAAAAAAAGAGGGACACCTGGGTGGCTCAGTGGGTTAAGTGTCCTACTTCAACTCAGGTCATGATCTCACGGTTTGTGGGTTCGAGCCCTGTGTCTGGCTCTGTGCCGACAGCTCAGAGCCTGGAGCCTGCTCTGGATTCTGTGTATCCCTTTCTCTCTCTGCTCCTGCCCCACTCGTACTCTGTCTCTCTCTCTCTCAAAAATAAATAAAACATTAAAAATTTTTTAAAGTCATTGTGGATGCATGAGCAATGAAAGATAAAATACTCAGGCATAAACTTAACAAGAAATGGGTATACTATTTACAAACAAGACTTTAACACTCTACTAAGGAACATTAAGGACAGACTTGAGTAAGTAGACAGTTCTATCATGTTCTTGAACAGGAAAAATCAACATCAGAAAGATGTCAATTCTCCCCAAATAAGCTGTACTTTTAATGTAATTCCAAGAAAAATACAAACAGGATTTGCTTAACTAAACAAGTGAATTCCAGAATACAGTTGGGAAAATAAACAAGAGAGACTATAATCGATATTTCTAATAAAGAAGAGTAGTCCGGAGATACTCTTCCTGCCACACATTAAAACATATATGCTGGGGCGCCTGGGTGGCTCAGTCGGTTGAGCGTCCGACTTTGGCTCAGGTCATGATCTAGCGGTCTGTGAGTTCGAGCCCCGCGTCGGCCTCTGTGCTGACAGCTCAGAGCCTGGAGCCTGCTTCCGATTCTGTCTCTCTCTCTCTCTCTCTCTCTGCTCCTCCCCCGCTCACACTGTCTCTCTCTCCTTCAAAAATAAACATTAAAAAAGTTTTTAAATGTTATAGGTTAGCTATACAACGAACCACTATGTAGTTATAAAAAGAAAGAAAGAAAGAAAGAAAGAAAGAAAGAAAGAAAGAAAAGAAGAAAAGTTTAAGGAGTCCAGTGATGATTCAGAAAAACTCCCCCCAATACAGCACAAATAAAATGTAGGGAAAATCTGAGGCACTTGGGTGGCTCAGTCAGTTAAGCATCCGACTTCAGCTCAGGTCACGATCTCACACTCCGTGAGTTCGAGCCCCGCGTTGGGCTGTGTGCTGACAGCTCAGAGCCTGGAGCCTGCTTTGGATTCTGTGTCTCCCTCTCTCTGACCCTCCCCCGGTCATGATCTGTCTCTCTCTGTCTCAAAAATAAATCATTAAAAAAAAAATTAAAATGTAGGGAAAATCTGAAAAAATATTTTTGATAATTGGTTAAACTAATAGGAAATGTTAAGAGAAATTCTTACTTTTAAAACTTTTTGTGGTGAAAAGCTTCAAACCTACAAAAAAGATAGACAAGGAACATCCATGCATCCACCATCTAGGTGCAACAATTGTTAATATTTTGCCACATTTTCCACCTATATAAAAAGATAATATAACTATATAACAAATAATTTTTATGTAACTAGGTGTCATGACATTTCAACCCTAGTTATTTCCCATACGTGCTGAATTTTTTCCTTTTTTCCCTTTTAATCACCAATATTCAGAGTTAAGAGCTAACTCGTATCAGCCACTCCCAGTAGTGGCAAAGAGCGTGGGGTTTTGTTTTGTTTTTATTTCTTTTTGGTTTCATCATGGACTCATAAGTTTTTATAGATTCAATGTATTTCACTCAATTGCCATCATTTTTTATTTTTTTAATTAAATAAGTTTTTAATGTTTATTTATTTTTGAGAGGGAGGGAATGAGTGTGAGCAGGGGAGGGGCACGGAGAGAGGAAGACAGAGAATCCAAAGCAGGCTCCGTGCCTCAGCGCAGAGCAGGACGTGGGGCCTGAAATCATGAGCCGTGAGATCATGAACTGAGCCGAAGTCGGACGTTCAACCGACTGAGCCACCCGGGAGCCCCTAAATTTTGCTTAACATTTATTTATTTTCGAGAGAGAGAGCGAGTGGGGGAGGGGTGGAGAGAGGAAGACAAAGGATCCAAGCAGGCTCTGCCAGCCCGATGTGGGGCTGAAACCACGAGATCATGACCTGAGTCGAAACCAAGAGTTGGCCCCTTAACTGACTGAGCCACCAAGGCGTCCCTACAATCATTTTTTTGAAAAAGGGGTCCCATAATTGGGCCCCTGGCTGGCTCAGTTGGTAGATGAACTACTCCTGATCTCAGGGTTATAAGTGCAGGTCTCACCCCAAGTGTGGAGCTTACTTTGAAAAAAAGGGAGGTGCTTGTAAGAATTCCCAGCAAGTCTGTCCTCACATGAGTTGGGAGCCGATGAGATTTTGTGACCAACCTAAGAAAAAGGTAACTGCAATCCGTTCATCAACACTCGGCCACCAAGAATCTTCATGAGAAATTCTACAAATCAATTAATGTTTTTCCATGTTATTTGGCTGAACTGTGTAAAACCGACATCTTTGTGGATAATTATCAATTCCTGGCCTTTTCGCATAGTTCAACTTAAGAGTAAAATAAAGGATGAGTCCTCAAATTATAGGTAATTCCCTAAACGTTTCAGTCACAATGAAGAAGCTTCCAAACATTTTTGTCTTAGCCTTAGAAGTAGAATGGCTCTCCAAAGGAAAATTCTTTAAAAGTATTTTCTTCACTCTCTGGAATCATTGGGGAATTAATTCAATCAATATGAAACATCATAACTGAGATATTGCAAATTGAAGTACCATAACTTGAGACATGGTTGAAAGTTTACCTACTGGAAAAGGAAAGGGATCGTGCTAAAATGAAGAAAGTTGTCAGCGGATTTCAGGATAAACCTTCTTGTAAGGAACTTCCAGGTTTTTTTTTTTAATTTTTTTTTCAACATTTATTTATTTTGGGGACAGAGAGAGACAGAGCATGAACGGGGGAGGGGCAGAAAGAGAGGGAGACACAGAATTGGAAACAGGCTCCAGGCTCTGAGCCATCAGCCCAGAGCCCAACGCGGGGCTTGAACTCACGGAGCGCGAGATCGTGACCTGGCTGAAGTCGGACGCTTAACCGACTGCGCCACCCAGGCGCCCCAGGAATTTCCATTTTTTTATTTTCGGAGCAATTCGATAGGAACAGGCCCTACGACGCTCTGTCTTGGAGACTGAGTTGAAGGACGCGGGCACGATGACCAGACTTAAGGACCAGTTTGAACTTACGGGACCGGTTTGGATATTAACTCCATCCGAAGCAGATGTGGAATGTTAACCAACATTGACCGAGACAGTTGGGTTAAACTTGCAACTACCTTTGAGCCCCAAACATGACTTAATCGTTCTCCTTCGGAAAGGTTTTAGAGCCAGTTCTGACCCATCTTCAGTCCTTTGGAGAGCAGTAGGTAATGTGTAACAGCACTTCCAAAACATATTTACTTCCGAGATCCTCACTGCTCTGTGTGATTACTGCAAAAGCAACAAAACCAAAGTACAAATGTGTCAGAAGACATCTGCGGGGACCTCCTTTAAAATTTTTTTTTAATGTTTATTTATTTTTGAGACAGAGAGAGACAGAGCATGAATGGGGGAGGGTCAGAGAGAGGGAGACACAGAATCCGAAACAGGCTCCAGGCTCTGAGCTGTCAGCACAGAGCCTGATGCGGAGCTCGAACTCACAGACCGTGAGATCATGACCTGAGCTGAAGTCAGACACCCAACCCACTGAGCGACCCAGGTGCCCCAAGGTTGCTTTTTAAAGTATTGCATATTAATAAAGTCATATTTAATAACTTAGGGTGCCTGGGTGGCTCAGTCAGCTAAGTGTCTGACTTCGGGTCAGGTCATGATCTTGTGGTTTCTTGAGTGCCAGTCCCAAGCTGGGCTCTGTGCTGACAGCTCAGAGCCTGGAGCCTGCTTCAGATTCTGTGTCCCCGTCTCTCTCTGCCCCTCCCCTGCTCATTTTCTGTCTCTCTCTCCTTCAAAAATAAATAAACATTAAAAATATAAAAAAAAAATAAATTGTGTAGGTGGGTTATGTTACTTGTGAATCTCTTTTAGGATCATCAAAGTGGTGTGGTAAAATATGTTATAAAAAGAGGGTGTTGGGCCTGACAGAGCTGAAAACAAGTGCCCCAAAACAGGGAGTCTCAAGGAGGGGCAATTTTGCCCCCAGGGGATGTTTGGTGATGTATGGAAACATCATTTCAACTGTAGGAAAGTGCTCCTGGCATGTAACGGGTGTGGGCTAGGATGCTGCTGAAAACCCTACAGTGCACAGGAAGCCACCACGACAAAGAATTATCCCCCCAAATGTCTATAGGGCTGAGGCTGAGAAACCCTGATCTATCAAAACTCCTGCACAGATGCCCAGAAGATGTACACAATGGGTTCAATACACCCAGAGCAGCATTGCTTACACTAGAACACAGCTGGAAGCAATCCAAATGCCTGCAACACTTATCCAATGAGATAAATGTCATATGGTAGTGGAATATTACACATCCATGAATAGTGAATGAACAATATCATGAATGAATCTCAAAAATGTGTTGAATTTTAATTTTAAGAACATTTTTTAACATCTATTTATTTGTTTTAACGTTTATTTATTTTTGAGACAGAGAGAGACAGAGCATGAATGGGGGAGGGTCAGACAGAGAGGAGGAGGCACAGAATCTGAAACAGGCTCCAGGCTCTGAGCTGTCAGCACAGAGCCCGACGCGGGGCTTGAACTCATGAACCGCGAGATCATGACCTGAGCTGAAGTCAGAGGCTTAACCGACTGAGCCACCCAGGCGCCCCTAACGTCTATTTATTCTATAAATCTAAAACAGTACCAAAAATAAAATCTGCTCTTTATTTTGAAAAGCAAGTTGATAATTTTCTGAGCCTGGACCCTAACCGCATTGTATGTATGGGCACAATGTATTATTTGTGAGGTTTGAAAATACACAGCATTCTTCGGTAACACAGCCACCGTCTAGGTAGAGGGACAGCTGCACTTGGTTTTGTTTGGAACTTTGCCAAGACTGGGTCACTATTTCAGAAAATCACAACACCAATAGCGAACTGGTGGTCTCTGAGCGGCTGGCTCACCGCTCACTGGTATTGTGTGTGCCCTGGCAGACGATGGATTCCCTGTGGTTTTATAAAGGGGGCCAGTATCCACCTGCTCCACAGGGCCTGGGCATTTACATGCTCAAACACACATGATTTTATTACTAAATACTCTTACTTATCCCGTATGGTACAACTAGGACATTATACTGACATTAAATTTGTTTTCATGTTTAGTTTTTTTTTTTTTAAGTGTATTTATTTTGGGAGGGAGAATGTGCACACACACACAAGCGGGGAAGGGGGAGAGAGAGAGAGAGGGAGGGAGAGAGAGAATTCCAAGCAGGCTCCGAGCTCTCAGAGCAGGGCCTGACCCAGGCTCCGTCTCGCAAACTGTGAGATCATGACCGAAATCGAGAGTCAGACGCTTAACTGACTGAGCCACCCAGGCGCCCCTACGTGACATTTTTTGTGCAGAGGTAGGTTTTGTTACATATTAATTCACTGCAGGCTAGCAACAAAATATTTGTTATTAAAAGGATGACTGAGTCCTATAGAGTTGAGAACCTCTCCTTTCAACTGAAATCTAAACCCCTTCCTCCGCCCTCAGGCCTGTCCTAACCAGCCCTCTCTGTCCCAGAGGCTCAGCCCCCTGCTCCCACCAGGCCTGCCGAAGGGATCTATTTGTATGTCTCAGAATGTACCAGCACTCTCACGTCCCTGCTCTTGGTACAAGCTGTTCTGTCCCCGAGATTCCCTCACCTCCTTCACTCACGCCTCAACAAATGCAGTGTCCCCGAACCTCAGTTGTTCATGTCCTTACGTTCGACCTGCGCCACAGCTGTGCCCTCCCTGCAGTCCCTTTTACTGAATTTTCTTTCTTTTTTAAAGATCTTATTTATTTTTAAGTTTTATTTATTTATTTTGAGGGGGGAGGGGCAGAGAGAGAGAGAGACAGACAGACAGACAGAATCTGAAGCAGGCTTCAGGCTCTGAGCTGTTGACACAGAGCCCACCGTAGGGCTCGAACCCATGGACTGCAAGATCATGACCTGAGCCTAAGTGGGAAGCTTAACCAACTGAGCCACTCATGTGTCCCCCCCCCCAAGATTTTATTTTTAGGTAATCTCTACACCCAGTGTGGGGCTCGAACTCACAAGCCCGAGATTAAGAGTCGCTAGATCCATTGACTAAGACAGCCAGGCGCCCCTACTTAATTTCCTTTAAATGACTCGTTTTTCATAAATTAATTTTTTGAATTTACATTAAATTATAAGCAAATTTATCTTTTGTCTTCTATACCTTTTTATTTAGGCATAGTTGACACACAATGTTACATTAGTTTCAGGTGTACTATAAACACATTTATTTTTAAATAAATTATAAAAATTTAATATTTCATTATTTAACAAGCTTATATTTTAATTTATTTCTATTTAATCTTTATTTAATTCTAATAAACTTATGAACATTTCTTTATTAAATTAGACATAATTTTATTTTTCAAAGAAAAGGGTACATCATTATTATAGGAAGCTAGCATCCATAGTCCGAAAAATAAAGCAACAATAAAAACAGAGAGAAGGAACATAAAAGTTATGAACCTCTATTTATATTGAAATTGTCAACAGAAACCCTGATGCCAGCTTTTTGTTAGAGAAAGAAGGAGAGAAACCAAGAGACCTTAGAATCACGTTAGCACCAATGGGGCACCTGGGTGGCGAAGTCGGTTGAGCGTCCGACTTCAGCCAGGTCACGATCTCGCGGTCCGTGAGTTCGAGCCCCGCGTCAGGCTCTGGGCTGATGGCTCAGAGCCTGGAGCCTGTTTCCGACTCTGTGTCTCCCTCTCTCTCTGCCCCTCCCCCGTTCATGCTCTGTCTCTCTCTGTCCCAAAAATAAATAAATGTTGAAAAAAAAAATTAAAAAAAAAAAAAAAAAAGAAACACGTTAGCACCAAGTTGAGACTTTCCCCTTGACATATTCTGGAGGCTTGAAAGCAAATTGAAAAGAGAATAACTTTCTCTTTCAGTGTAATTTAATGCTGTCTCTGTTCTCCCTCAAATCACTTGTGTGTTATTACAATCCATTTATTCACCAAGTATTTATCAAACACCTACTACGAACCAGTCAGTAGTACTAGATGTTTGCAATAATAAAACACTGAACCAGGCAAACACAGTCTTTGCCCCGTAGACTCCCAGTCGGCTAAAACACACACACACACACACACACACACACGTAATCTGGAAGGGATCATAAAATTTCATTACTTATGGCAGTAATTTGCAATTTAGATCAGCATTTATATGCACCGTGACTGCGGAGCAAACAAACCCACTTGTAAATTCCATGAGTTAGAGCAAATTAATTTCAAAATGGCCATGGTCTATAATCTTTTCAAAGTTTTGCACAGAAAAAAAAAAAAAAAAAAAAAAAGAGGTGGGAGGTAGGTGCATCTTCATAGGTTTGATGTGATGAGACCCGGGATCGCCGAAAGTTGTTTGTTTGTTTGTTTGTTTATTTGTTCGCTCGTTTAGCGGCGGTGGTGGGAGGGCACCTCCGGGTCACCCTTTCCTCCTGAGCCTTTGCTTAACCCCTTGCTGCCCCGAACGCAGCTCCTCGGTCACCGGGAAGCCCGCCCGGATGCCCCGCTGGGCCCACGCCTCCGCAGTGCGCCCCCAAAGACACGGAGCTTCTCCGGGCACCCGCTTGGAGGAGAAGAGGCAGTCTGTCTGTCTGTCTTCCAGACCCGCCTGGGGACGCCTGGCCCTCTCCTCGGTCTCCCGAAGCACCCAGCTCCGCGCAGCCCTCCAGGACCGCTGGCGGCAGACGCTCAGGTTACCCCTGGGCGAGCCGGCTCCCCGGAGGGCTCGGCGTCACCCCGCGCGGCACGGCTCTGGCACCACCTCCGAGCTGGCGGCGGGGGAAGAAGCCGCACCAGGTCGGCTCCCCAGCTCCGGACGGAGGAGGGGCGGGGTACCTCCCCCACCGCAGAGGGGTGCATATCTGCATATTCAAACCGCAGAGGTCCGAGACGGGAGCCCGCGGAGAGGGGAGACAGCAGGGGACCTTCCCGGGGCAGCCGCCTCTAAGCCGCACGGGATGGCGAGGGTAGCCGTGCGTGCCGGGACCGCGAGGTCGAGCAGGGTCACAGGCTGGAGTCCGGAGTCCCCGCCGGGGGGAGGTAGGGAGGGGTGGTGCGACCCTCTGTCCCCGCCCCGGGGGCGGAGCGAGGTTCGATCCTGCGGAGCTTGACACCCGCAGAAATCGTTCCAGGCCTTCCTCCCCAGCTCCCGCTTCGTCCCCGCCCCTTTCGGGGAGACTCGACCCCCTCCGCGCTCTGTCTACCGCCCGCAAGACACAGCCTCCCGGGTTTTCTGGCCCCCGGGCCCCGGCGTAGGTGCAGGTGCAGCACCCAACCTCCTTCCCACCCCGGCGCATCCCGCTGGGCGGCCATGGCGCGAGGAGACGCCCCACAGGACAGGCGAGTTGGGCACTGGGTGGGGTGCGGACGAGGATCCGGGGGGCGGTGGGCAGCGCAGACCCGCTCCCTTCGGGAGCTCCAAGGCTCAAAGCGGACTGGATGGAACTACAATTCCCATCAGCCGCCGCCCTGGGCTGCCTGAGCCGGAGTGATGGGGGTTGTAGTCCGCTCTCCGGAGGGGGCGACCTGGGAGGCGTGGAGGGGGGGGCGGCAGCCGAGGCGTCGCGTCCTAGGGGTGACCTTCTGACTGATCCCCACAGCTACCACCTGGTCGGGATCAGCTTCTTTATCCTGGGGCTGGGCACTCTCCTTCCCTGGAACTTCTTCATTACGGCCATCCCGGTGAGACTCGCGGCTGGAGTGCCAGCCCCATGGCCACAACCACCATCGCCTTGGACCAGAGGCGTGCCAGGCGCTTTCCACACCATGCCACCTTTGACTCCTCATTATGCCCGTTTGCACGTTTGTCCGCTGAAGCACCGAGCCTCAGAGAGGGCGAGTGCCCCTTTCACGGATAGGAAAGGCCAAGCTTTCAGAGATGCCCGGATCCTACAGGGGCAAGGCTACCAGCTCGGGGGAGGGGGGGAGGGGTGGGGGGTGGGGCTCTGGAACTAGCAAAGAGCTACCCACCCACCACCCCTGTTTGTCGTTATTCCCTGGTTAAGTCATCCCTGGGCTAACCCACTCCAAAAGCGGATTATCCAAGCACGGCTTACATTCATTCATCCACCAGTTAGTAACGTGTACCTACTGTGAACCAGGCCCTGTTCTTGGCACTGGGGCTGCAGGAGGAAACATAACAGAGGGAGCCTGCATCCTCATGGAGCTTACATTCTCTCAAGGGAAGGAAGAAATGTGGGGTTTGTGTTCTTTTTGGGACTGGGTTATTCATATACATTCAGTTCAACAACTTTCAAGATGTCTCTTCAGTGCCTGGCTCTGTGCTGGGCCCCGGAGACTCAAAGATTAATCAGCCCCTGGTCTTGAGAGAGAGCTGGGTGCAAAGAGCTATTAATAATGTAACATGACACTCAGCATCCCAGGCTTGGAGTAAAATCCAGTAGGCCCCCGGAAGGGGGGGGGGGGAGTGATTCCTTCTGCTTCACAGAAGAGGTGATTTGTAACTTGGGAGAAGGGTAGGCAAAGCATGGTGTTTGGCCGGGGTGATGTGGGGGGGGGGGCGTGGGAGGAAAGGGAGAAGGCATTCCAGGTGGAGGTGACAGCGATGCAGCCTGTTCAGAGAAAGGGCCAGAGCCTGGGGTACCTAAAGCTTAGCAGCAGAGCACCAGATGCGGCACAAAAGAGAGGCTGGGCTCTGGTCCCGAAGGGCCCCAAATGCCATTCTAAAAGCTCAGGGTTTTGCCCCGCAGGGAGCCATGGGCAGTGGCGGGGGCGGGGGGGGGGGGGGAGGACGGATGGGGAGGTTAAGCAGACACTGCACGAGTATGAGTTCTAGAGAGAATGCAGTTGGTCAGCACCTAGGCCAGGGCCTGGCTTACAGTAGGCACTCAACGAATACTCAGCAATCTGGAAGCTGCTGCAGGAGTGGGGGATGAAGGCTGGAACCCGGGCACCGAAGATTCAGAGATGGAGCAAGGCCCAGGGTGGGGGTTCTTAGGGCTTGGGCCCTGTCCCAGCCCTCTGCTGTTCAATTCAGTGCACATTCATCGAGCTCCCACTGGGTGCCAGGTGCTGGGATCAGTACAAGGACAAACAGACAGCTCTCGCGGACGTTAACTGAGCAATCCCAAGCATGGGGGGAGGCAGAGGGGGAAGGCTGGGGGGTTCCTCAGGGTAGGTTGGAGGGTGACCCCGTACCCCCTCCTCTGGCATCCTGTCAGTACTTCCAGGGGCGGCTGGCAGGGGCCAACAACACCGCTGGGACCCTGGGCACCAACCACACAGGCCCTGCAGACACTTTCAACTTCAACAACTGGGTGACGCTGCTGTCTCAGCTGCCCCTGCTGCTCTTCACTCTCCTCAACTCCTTCCTGTACCAGTGGTGAGAGGCCTTGCCCCTCGGGCTCCCCACCCTCCGTGGCCCCTCCCCCGCCCAGCTAAGGAAGCTCCGTCCGGGCCCAGGTCAGAGCTCCCATCCTTCCTCCACGCCCCCTGCACGTCCCCTCCAGGTCCCTCTGTCCAGCCCTGGCCTCAATCTCTTGCCCACCTCCCCCTGCCTGGCCTGGGCCCAGCTGATGTCCACTCTGCCCCTCCTTGTGAGCAGCATCCCTGAGACGGTGCGGATTCTGGGCAGCCTGCTGGCCATCCTGCTGCTTTTTGCCCTGACGGCAGTGTTGGTCAAGGTGGACATGAGCCCTGGGCCCTTCTTCTCCATCACCATGGCCTCTGTCTGGTTCATCAACTGTGAGCACCGCTGCCCCTCCCCACCTCCCCACCTCCCCACCTCCCCACCTCCCCACCTCCCCACCCAAGTTCACCCAGGGCTTTAGCCCAGCCTCTTCTTTGTAAGTGAAAAGGGCCCCACGTATCCAAGAAGGGAGGACAGCAGCCCTCCTATCCCTGATGAGAAACCAAGGCCCAGAGGGGAAGAAAGAAACCACTTGTCCCAAACCCAGAGTGACCTAAGATGAGGCCTCCTGGCCCCAGGCGCCTCAGACCTATGGCTACACCTGAGCAGAGGAAAGAATGGGGGCTGATACACCAGAGGGCCCAGAGTCTCACACCTGCCCAACTTAGTGCAGAGTCTGCCAGCACCTCCTCCGAGAAGCCTCCAAGGCCTGTCTAGTTGAGCGGCGGCCCCCACTCCTATCCCTCCACAGCCTTCTGTGCAGTTCTGCAGGGCAGCCTCTTCGGGCAGCTGGGCACCATGCCTTCCACCTACAGCACCCTCTTCCTCAGCGGCCAGGGCCTGGCTGGGATCTTCGCTGCTCTTGCCATGCTCATGGCCATGGCCAGTGAGTGGAACTGGGTGGCTGGAGGGCAGGGGTGGCCTCTGGGATTCTGGGAGCAGAGACAGTGTGCTAGGAGTGAGATGCCTTTGGTTCTGGTAAAGATGGAGGTGATGGGAAGCTGGGGGTTGGGTTTGGGGACAGGGAGTAGGGTTCTTGGGCTCTACAGTGAGAGAAGGACCAGGTAAGGAATGGGTTACCATAGGGCCAGGGGCAGGATTCCTGAGGCTGATAGTGGTTTGTGGCAGCAACCTGGGTTTGAGGGAAGGGGGGGACAAGTTTGAGATTCAGATAAACTTGGTCCAAATCCTAGTTCCACTGCTCCCCAGCCAGGGACACTGGACAGGGCACTTCGCCTGTGTCAGTTTTCCCGCCTAAATGATTCTTACAGCTCTGTCCCCAGATTGTAAGGTGTATGCAGTAATAATGAGCACGTAACAGGTGCTCAACAAAAATGACAAGTAGGGAGGAGTGAGAGAAGCAAAGGGCAGGGCTGGGCTGGGGCCCTGCACAGGTTCCTGAGTTTGTCAGTGAGCGGAGGCCTGGAGGTGAATCTGAGAAGTGCATGACGGGAAGTGGGACAGGAGGCTTCAGCCGCCGTGGGAGCCAGTGGAACCAGCCCCCTCCAGTCTGCAGCTGAAGTTTCTGCACAGGTGGCGTGGATGCCCAGACCTCCGCCCTGGGGTACTTCGTCACACCCTGCGTGGGCATCTTCACGTCTATTGTGTGTTACCTGAGCCTGCCCCACCTGGTGAGCCTGGTATTGGGCTCAAGGCCCCACTTCAGAGCATCTCAGATACAGCTCTGAGTCTGAGGCCCTGAGAGGGGCCAGGGGAGGAGGAGGGGACCTGATCCCCAAAGGAGTCAGCCCCTAGGGGACTCCAGCCTCTAAGTCGACAGGGTGGAGAGGGATCCGGACACCTCAGCCAAGCCAGGCAGGGCCAACGCTTTCCTTCTGCAGGAGTTCGCACGCTACTACCTAGCCAAGAAACCATTGCAGGCGCAAGGTCAGGAGCTGGAGACCAAAGCTGAGCTCCTCCAGTCTGGTGAGCTGGGGCCCCTGCTGGGGAAGTGGAAGACCCAGGGGAGGCCGAAGCTACCTCCACAGGGAAGGGTCTTTCCTCCGTCCCCATCTAGAGTCCTCCCCCTGGTAGCCTTGCGTGAGCAGACACAGAAGATCATGAAGGGAACTCAGTGGGAGTCAAGTCATCCCTGCTGCCTTTTGGGCGTCGGTTTTCTCCTCTATAAAATGGGGGGACAGTAGAGCTCCAGCATGCTCGTTCTGACAACATCTAAGCTGTGTGACCTTAGGCCAGTCACTTAACCCCTCTGAGCCTCAGTCTCTTTATTTGCAAAGGAGTAGCAGTGAGATAATCCACCTAAGGTGCTTAACTCTGCCTGGCACATGCGTGTGCTTAATAATAGTAGCTTAGCATCTTTCCATAGTTAATTCTCCTTGCCGACATCCTGAGCTGGAGGAGGGTCACTTGTTTTGACTGCTGGGAATTGCCCTCCATCAAGCCTGGCTGTCACCGGCATGACCCTGCCCTCCCCTCTTGCCCCAGATGAGAAGAACAGTATTCCCAACAGCCCCCAGAAGGTAGCCCTGACTCTGGACCTTGACGCTGAGAAGGAGCCAGAGCTGGAGCCAGAGGAGATCCAGAAGCCAGGAAAACCTTCAGTTTTCATGGTCTTCCAAAAGGTTCGGCTTGGCCATGGCCCCCAACCACCATCCCTGGGGAAGAGAGAGCTGCTCTCTCCAGCCCTCTTTAAAGACCCTTAGAATGGAATGGGGCCTTAAGACTTGCGTCCGCTTCAAGGTATCAGGGTCATAGTGGGCCAGGAACACAGTTAGGCCAGGCCCCAGGTGTCCTGTGCCCTGGCCGGTGCTTGGCGCTTGGGGGTTGGGGCTGCACGTTGGGCTCTAATCCGCCCCGCTGCTTACACCCCTGCCTCTGGCTCCCAGATCTGGCTGACGGCGCTGTGCCTTGTGTTGGTCTTCGCAGTCACCCTGTCTGTCTTCCCCGCTATCACAGCCATGGTGACCAGCTCCACCAGTCCTGGGAAGTGGAGTGAGTGTTGGGAAGCAGAACAGGGCAGGGCAGGGGAGAGGGAGGGAGGAGGAATGAAAGGGAGGAGGAGGGAAGAGGAAGGAGGGACCAGGATGAGCCCTCTTTCTCTCCCAGGTCAGTTCTTCAACCCTATCTGCTGCTTCCTGCTCTTTAACATCATGGACTGGGTGGGGCGGAGTCTGACCTCTTACTTCCTATGGGTGAGCATACCTGGGCTGGGGGGGCCCGACGGTTTCAGGAAGCAGTTGGAGATCAGAGGGTGTGAAAGAGCACAGAAAGGTGGTTTCCTAAAAGTCTGACCACTCTAGGTCTGGCAACAGAACAGCTGGCCAAGAGGTAGTGAGCACCTGGCCCCTGGAGGTATGCAAGCCAGGGCTTGGACTGTGAGCTCCTTGAAAGCAGAAGCCACGTCCAAATGGCCTATGTTCCCCAGCCTCCAGCCCAGAACCCAGCCCTCGGTCCTCAGGGAATGTTACACGGAGGTTCCCGTACCAAATGAGACGCTGGACAAGATTCTAGTGTTTGGACTGCTTTTAGCCAAGGTGCTCCTTCTTTAAATGAAATCTTCCAAGGAGATACAATAAATAAAGGAGATTGAAGAGGAGTTGCTCTGATCCAAGCTAGGATGGGGCCTGGATCCCCGGCTTCCAACCCCATTCAGCAACCCCATGTGCCCCGAAGGGGTCTGCGGAACCCCCAAGGGTACTTGGAGGAACCCGGCTTGAAAACCAAAGATGGTGTCTAAGGTCTCTTCCAGTTCTGCCACGGAGAGAGCCCAAGCTGGAGCTCGGAGGGGCAGAGGCGAGCCCCAGGCCAGTCCCTGATGGCTGGGTGGCCTTGGCCCAGCCCCTCACTCTCCGGAGGCCCAAGGGCCGGGTCCTCACCGGCTCACGTAGAGTCACAGGTCAGGGGAAGTGACAGTCTGTCCGGGGTGGGCTCCGGGCACCTCCCTCACCCCGGCTTCTGCCACAGCCGGATGAGGACAGCCGGCTGCTGCCCCTGCTCGTCTGCCTGCGCGTCCTATTCGTGCCTCTCTTCATGCTGTGCCACGTGCCCGAGAGGTCCCGGCTGCCCGTCCTCTTCCCGCAGGATGCCTACTTCATCACTTTCATGCTGCTCTTCGCGGTGTCCAACGGTTACCTGATGTCCCTTACCATGTGCCTGGCGCCCAGGTCTGGGGGTCGGGAGGGTGGGCCTGGGCGTGGGGAGGTGGCCTAGCTCTTCTTGAGGGGGACGGCCTGCAGGAGAGGGTCCACTCTGCTTCCCGCCAGCCCAGCCCTGGCTGTCTCTAGGTGCCAGCCACCCTGTCAGGTCAGGCCTTCCCTGCCGAGCCGGCCCCGGGGCAGGAATGGAGAGGAAGCCCCAGCCCGGGAGGTTCCTGCCAATAAAGTAGCCCAGGCACTGGTTCTAGGACCTCCTCTCTGGGCCTGTTTCCTCACTTGTGAAACAAATGGGTTGAACTATCATTCCTTAGGGCCCAGCTACTCCCCCCAGATTCTCAGCTGAAGGGGAGCGAAGGTGTTGATCAAAAGTGGAGGGTTCATGGACTATTTATGCTAGGGACAACGGAGCTGAGAATCCAGAGAGAGGAAAGGTGACGGGGACAACCAGGCTGGGGACGTTTTGTCAAGAGGGAAGGCAGTGGAGTCTAGAGTCCTGTAATATTGGACTTGCAGGGCATGAGAGATGTCCCCATCAGTGGCCTCGTTTTACAGATCGGGGAAACTGAAGTGAGGTGTCCTGTCGTAAGGGGGGCACAGGGCACTGGGGCTGGGTCCAGGATTGGCCCGATGTTTTCTAAGAGCCTACTGCCGTGTGTTCTAGGCAGGTGCTGCCACACGAGAGGGAGGTAGCCGGCACCCTGATGACCTTCTTCCTGGCCCTGGGGCTCTCCTGTGGAGCCGCCCTCTCCTTCCTCTTCAAGGCGTTGCTCTGAATGCTCCGTTCCGGGCTCGCCCACGGCTCTCTCTTCGCTACCCCTTCGGAGCTGAGACCCCCGTGCAGGGGGAATGGCGAGCCGGGCCCAAGCCTCTGCTGGGCTGGTGCCCCTCGGTCTGGAAGTGCCACTTGGAAGTGGGTGCTGCTCTCCTTCCCGGGCTGGTGTCCGTTTGGGGGCTGCGAGGAAGAATTCACCAGCGGTCATTCTAACCCCCCCGCCCCCAGCAGTGGAGCTGAATCACAGAGACAGACTATTCAGAGGCACACAAGACCTCTCTGCACAGGTGCCGATCAGGGAAAGAGGGCCAAGGACCATGGCCCTTCCTCACCATCAAGAGTACATTTGTTAATCTCAAGACACGCACTTGCTGATCTGTGGCAACTGGAGGCCACCAGCGGGGTCTTGCCACAGGCGTGGCTGCTGGGGCCCAGCCTGGGGTTCAGAGTGGGAGTGGGGGCCAGCCCTTCCAGGGCAGGCCTGCCCCTCCCCAGGCCTTAGCAACTCCACGATCGGATGTCTCAGACCCCAGGGCAGAGGATGCCTGGGGAGGCCAAGGGCAGCAGGGAGAAGGAACGGGCATTAGGGATCTGAAGGTACTCAAAGGACCATCTGGGCCTCACACAGTGTTTGCGTAGCCAACACTTACTGTCCCCGCTCCCCAGAGCCCGGCTGGGCCTGGGTCCCGGAGCTGCGGGCGGCTTACATGTGTGCACCCCACTTTACAATTTGCAAAGCTCTCCCACACCCATTCTCTTACGGAAGCCACGTTGAGACACTTGGGGGAGCCAGGCAGGGACGGTGCTGTCCCTCTGTACAGGTGAGGAAACCGGATCTCGGGGGGAAATGACCTGGTCCGTGGCTGAGCCGGGACCCAGCCCCCACCTCTCTCCTCCCTATAGGTGCTGTTCTTCCTGCCCACTGTTTGCTTCTCCTTCCCTCACGAGGCTCGAGGCAGGAGTCCTAAGCACTTGCTCCCCACTTTTTGCTGTTTTCCTTCCAAACCCACTCCTGGGTCTAATAACAACCTTCTTCATTTGTATCATCAATTCACGGAGTCTTTATTTCCAAAGCGCTTTGATAAGCTGGGTAGGGTAGGGCTAATTGCACCCATTTGACAGATGGGATGACTGAGGCCCTGAGAGGGGCAGGGATCCGTGGGCATCCCTCTGCTGGGCCCTCTTGACCACATCATGTCCTGTGCTCCTGGGCAAAGCGCCTGCTGCATGGACAGCTATTGGTTTCCCCCTCCACTGGTGTCCCCTGCCTCCCCAGGCCCTCCTTCTCAAAAACGGAGCCTCAGAGAGGCAGTCAGCCAATTTTCTAGAGGGACGGAAGAAAGGCTTGCCCCACCACACATCCGTACTACCCTGCCCAGCCCAGAGAAGAGCACAGGTTTTTGCTTTTAGAGGCGCCGGCCTTTCTGCCCACTTGCCCTTCTGCCTTCCATGAACATTCCCTGAAGCAGCTATTATACACCAGGCGCTGAGCCAGCACAGGGCCCCTGCTCAGAGGTAAGATGACCGATATGACCTCGGCAGCTGAAATGAAGCCACAGGGGAGACCCCAAATGACCACTATTCACTGTGCCAGGCCCTGGCTGGTCTGGTGACCCTGAAACAAAGGAGACACAGTCCCTGCTCCCAAGGCCAAGGAAGCAGAATGTAGCAGGTGATGGGGTCTGTGAGGGCCCTGCAGAAGCGTGTAGTGTAAGAGTCCAAAAAAGGATGCCTGGATTCCTCTTGGAAGTCAGGGTGGCAGCCCTGAGGCCTCAAGAGAAGAAAAATGAGTTTCCTGGGCTGAGGTGGGGGAGGGGCATCCCAGGCAGAGGTACCAGGGAGGGTGGAAGGCAGACACTGAACATTCAGGGGGCAGTGGGAACTTCTTGGGGGGGGGGGGCACCCCGGATGTGCGCGCGGGCGCGGGGGGAGAGGGTAAGGATGAAGCAGTGGGTTGGGAACAAATGGTGAAAGGCCTTAGTGATGAGACCCGAATAGGGGGTTAGACAGAGGAGGAGAGATCCAGGAGAGAAGAGGGTGGTGGCCTCTTCAGAGGCCATTTAACTCAGCGGCTAAATGCACGTAAGCTGATCTAGCATTCTGGGGTCAAAGCCTGGCCCTTTCATGTGTAAGCAGTGAGCATCGGGACTTTCAGAAAGTCCTAGGGAGAGGGTGGGGCTGGAGTACAGACTGGATCCACCAGACAGTGGTTGTGGTCCTGGAGGTACCAGCACGGACCACAAGGTCTAGCCGTACCCTTGGACTGGGAAATGTGAGGACAGGACCACACACTTCCTGACCCCCTTCTCCTTCTCCACCTTCACAGACCGTTGTCTGTTGAACCCAAGGCTTCCTAGACCTGCCAGACACCCCCCGCCTCTCCCAGGCCAGGCAACAGTCCCAGGAAACCCACTGGTGCCAGTCCACAGTCATCTGGAGCAAGCCCACGGTAGGCTGAGCAGTGGAGGATGCTTTCTGGGCCCAGAAAGAGGACACTCACCCCTCAGAGGTCCTTATGATGTCACAACCTTCCCATCCTCCTTCCCGGCAGACCCAGCCCAACTTGCCCATTAGATCAGTATGTAGCTGGCTTCCGATGCTGGAAACAAATACTGGGACTGATGGGCTGCACCTGCTCCTTCCTCTCCTGATTCCAGTCCTCCGGGCACTGCCACCTCCCCAGCCTGACACGGCTCTGCCAGCAGGCCCAGATTCCCTCAGAAGCAGCCAGCTGCCATCAGCAGACGCTCGTAGGGAGCTCTATGTGGCAAGTACCGAGATAGGCCTGGTGGAGAGACACAAACATTTGAGAAACCAGTCCTTACTAGTTTCTTACCCTTTTATGCGCAAGAGGCCTCCTGGTTTGTGAATTGATTCAACTTTCCAATTAAAAGGCAGAGGCTGTTAGATGGATTAAAAATGATTTAACCAGGGGCGCCTGGGTAGCTCAGTCAGCTAAGCGTCCGACTTCAGCTCAGGTCATGATCTTGTGGTTCATGAGTTCAAGCCCCGCATCAGGCTCTGTGCTGACAGCTCAGGGCCTGGAGCCTGATTCGGATTCTGTGCGTCTCTCTCTCAGCCCCTCCCCACTCCCCCCCCCCGCTCTCAAAAATAAACATTAAAAAATGATTTAGCCATATGCTGTCTATGCGGTCTACCAGAAACTCACTTTAAAAAAAAAAAAAAAAAAAAGAAACTCACTTGAGAGCAAAAAATACAAATAGGCTGAAAATGAAAGAGTGGGGAAAGTTATTCCATGCAAATAGTAATCAAAAGGCAGCAAGGGTGAATGTACTAATATCAGACAAAGTAGACTTTACATCAAGAATTATTTAAGACACAAAGGAAGATGTTACGTATTCATAAAAGGGTAACTCCATCAAGAAGGTATAATAATTATAAACATACACACCTAACAACAAAATCCTAAAGGAATATGAAGCAAAAATGGACAAATTTGAAGGAGAAATACGCACTTCTACAAGAGTAGTTGGAGATGTCAGTGCCCCACTTTCAATGAAGCACAGAACAACCAGACAGAAGATCGACACAGGACCTGAGCACACCGTAAACTAGTGAGGCCAAACCGACACACACAGAACACTCACCTACAAACACCAGAATGGACCTCCTTCTCCCAGGATAGATCATAAATTAGGTCACCAAACAAAACTGCAATAAATTTTAAAAGGTGGAAATCCTGCAAAGTATCATTTCCAATCACAATGGAATGAAACTAGAAATCAATAAACAAAAAGTAGACACTTCACAAATGTGTGCAAATTACACAACAGACTCTGAACTACTGGGTTAAAAAAGAAGTCAAAAGATATGGAAGCAGCCCAAGTATCCATCGACGGATGAATGGATAAAACAGATGTGGGTAAAACAGATAAAACAGATGTGAGGGGCGCCTGGGTGGCTCAGTCGGTTAAGCGTCCAACTTCGGCTCAGGTCGTGATCTCATGGCTCATGAGTTCAATCCCTGAGTCGGGCTCTGTGCTGACAGTGAGGAGCCTGAAGCCTGCTTCCGATTCTGTGTCTCCCTCTCTCTCTGCCCCTCCCCTCACTTGTGCTCTGTCTCTCTCAAAAATAAACATTTTTAAAAATGGAAAAAAAAAAAAGATGTGAGACACATACACACATAGTGGAATATTACTCAGCCATAAAAAAGAATAAGATCTTGCCATTTACAATTGAAGGACCTAGAAGGCATTATACTAAGTGAAGTAAGTCTGACAGAGAAAAACAAATACCATATGATTTCACCCACTCATGTGGAATCTGAAAAACAAAACAAACAAAAAGCAGAAACAGACCCATAAATACAGAAAACAAACTGTTGGGGTGCCAGAGGAGAAGGGGCTGGGAGGACGGGTGGAACAGGCAAAGGGTATGAACAGGTACAAACTTCCAGTTATAAAACAAAGAAGTCACAGAGATGAAAAGTAGCACATAGGGAATACAGTCAGTAATGTTGGTATAACGTTGTGTGGTGACAGGTGGGATGTGGTGAGCACTGAGGACGATGTGGAACTGTAGAATCACTAGGTTGTATGCCTGGAACTAACATTACATTGTATGTCAACTATACTGCAATACTTTGGGGAAAAAAAAGAATCTATACAATGTATACTATATTCTACGATTAGCTTGCAATTGTTTTGCTGTAAAAAAATAAAAGAACTACCTTGAAAATCCCCCATCAAAGGAAAGGAAAGGAAAGGAAAGGAAGGAAGAAGGGACAAATCAAAAGACCAACTAGAAAATGCTTCGAGACAAAAGAAAATGAAAACACAACACACTGAAATTTATGGGATGCGGCCGGAGCAATGCTGAGAGGAAATCTATACCTGTAAATGCCTACATTAAAATGGAAGAAGGGGGTGTCTGACCAGCTCAGTGGGTGGAGTGTGAGGTTCTTGATATCCGGGTCCTGAAAAAAAAGGAAAGGTCTCAAATCACTGACCTAACTTTACACCTCAATGAACTGGAAAAAGAAGAGCAAATTAAGCCCAGAGCTAACAGAAAGAAGGAGATGATAAATAATTAGGGTGGAGGGCAGAAAAACAAAAGAGGAAATCAATGAAACAAAGTTGGTTCTTTGAAACAATCAACAAAATTGACAAAGTTTTGACTAGACTACCAAGAAAAAGAGAAAGTGGACCTTCAAACTGTTGAAATCAGAAAGGAAAGTGGGTCCATTACTATTGATTGTCCAGAAATAAAAAGGATTTTAAGAGAATACTGTGTTGTACACCAACAAACAAGAAACCTAGATGAAATTAACGAATTCTAGAAACACACAAATTACCAAAACCGATTAAAGAAGAAATAGCAAGTCTGAACATACTTATAACAAGTAACAAGATTGAATCAGTAATCAGAAATGTACCAACAAAGAAAATTCCAGGACCGGATGACTTCACAGGCTAATTCTACCAATCATTTAAAGAATGGACAAACACCAATCCTCTCAAACCCTTCCAAAAAATACAAGAGCGGAGAAACACTTCTTAACTCATTCATTCTATGAGACCAGTACCACCCTGATGCCAAAGCCAGATAAAGACATCATAAGAAAACTTAATAACCAATATCCATTATGAATATACATGTAAAAATCTCAACAAAATGCTAGCAAACAGCACCCGTAGCTCATCAACGGGATTATATACCATGACCCAGCATGATCCCCTCCAGAATGCAAGGTGGTTCGACATAAAAAGACCACTTAATGTAATACACCACGTTAATAGAGGGAAGGGGGAAAAACACAAGATCATCTCAACTGATACAGAAAAAAACACGTGACAAAACCCCACACCCTTTCAAGATAAAAGCACTCAACAAACAAGGAATAGATGGGAACTTATGAAAAATCCACACCTCGTGTCATATTCAATGTTTAAAGACTGAAAGCCTCTCCCAAAGATCAGGGAAAAGCCCGCTTTTATCATTTCATCTTTTCAATGTTGCACTGGAAGCTCTAACTCCGGCAATTTGGCAAGAAAGAGAAATAAAACGCATCCAAATTAGAAAGGAAGAAGCAAAACTATCCATATTCACAGATGATATAACACACACATATACAGAAAAAAAAATTCTGAAAAATATACATGCAACACACACACACACACACACACACACACACACACACACTTACAGCAGCTAATGAATAAATTTAGGGGCGTCTGGGTGGCTCAGCCGTGCTGACAGCTCAGAGCCTGGAGTCTGCTTCAGATTCTGTGTCTCCCTCTCTCTCTGCCCCTCCCCTGCTTGTGCTCTCTCTCTCTCTCTCTTTCAAAAATCAACATTAAAAAAATAATTCGGCAAAATTAGAAGATTCAAGAGGAACACACAAAATTCAGTTGTATTTCTATACATACGATTCTGACACCAATTCTGATGTGTGGGTTTTCCCCCCACACCAAGCAATTCTCTGACACCAGCTGAGTGTCCTACAATGCAACTCAATTCTGACACCGTCTACCTGGAAACAGCATCAGATCCCACAGCCGACTGGCTCAGCCCCACCAGACCGCCCGCCCTTCAGATGCCAGTTGGAAGTCCGGGTTGTCACCCGTGCTCCTGACCAACTGGCTGTCAATCAGAGGTTCCAGCAGCCCCTTCAGTGGATCTGATTAATTTGCTAGAGCAAATCACAGCCGTCGGAGAAATAGATCACTCGCTGGTTTACAGGTTTATTACAAAGGGATATATAAATCAGGAATGGCCAGAGGGAAGAGACGCAGAGAGTAAGGTATGTGGAAAGCAGACCCCTTATTAATGGTTTTCAACTCTGGTCTTTGACTCTCTCATGCTCTGCTCCATCACAGACAGCGTGTCTCCCCAGCCAGGCCTTTCCGCCCACAATAGCAGTCTGTAGGCCTTCCTCTGGGTTTTCTGTGTGGTTTTCCTTGATCTTGACGCCTCAGTGAGGCCCAGTCGCTACTTTTCAGTCTCCCCTTATGCCAAGGCCACTGGGGACACTTCAGAAGCTTCCTATTCACTCATTCAACAAACACAGATTGCTGCCTGCTATGTGGCTAGCACTGTAGGGCGGGGGAGGTGGAAGGTACTGGGAGCAGATGCCTGGGCAGATCTTCAGTGGAGGTGGTATGATGTGAGCGCTGCAGATGAAAGTCAAATGCTCAAAGGGCCAGGGTGAGTAGTGAAGGGGCAGGGTTGAGCCTCTAGCAAAGAGAAAACTATTTGCAAAAGGTGAGCTACTCTTACCTTCTGGTTGATTGTCACCCTGTGGAAATGCACGCCTGGAATTGCCGGATCTTTTGGAATTTAAAACAGAAGTTGGCGGTGGGGATTTTCCGTGAAATCTTCTGATTCACCAAGGTTAACAACTAACGTGATTCAAACGGTTGTTTTCAACACCGAGCAGGTCAAAAAAGACCCTAACAGCACCAAATCTGACGTCTGAGCCTTCGGTTTGCAAGGCTTGTGCTAAAAGGATCTGCACATTCATATCTCCTCTCTCCCAGTACAGGTCACCAGTGAAAACCTTCAAAGATAGTACCTGTCGAGCGTCCTGCAAGGCCCTATCAGGGGTACCTAACACAGCCCCTGGTGTGGAGCAGGTGCTCAGCAGGTGTTACTGCTGGGGTTGCAGAATATAGGTCCCCTGGTCCTCTTCAATTCAACAGCCTTGGCTTCCTACTGCCTGTAGAGAGGAGGGCAAACCTTGTCCTGGCAATTGGAGGCCCTCCTTAGTCTGCCCCAAAGCTGCTTCCCCAAGATTCACAAAGCACGAACAGTTATTACATATCATTGATTTAGCAGTCGAAGTACCTGCCCTTCCCCACAGCCTTTCCTCTTCTGAACAGTCCATGGATCAATTATTTCACAAACACGTATTAAGCGCCTTCTGTATACGTTAGCTACGGTTAGAATATTGTAGGTCTCCTGCTTAAACTGTGTTGGGGAGGAGGGGAGAGGTGTGTGGACACATGGCGTCCGCTCTGGGAGAATTGCTAGCGGGAGGGGAATCAGTGGGCCGAAAAGAGTAATAATTTAAGTGATCAAACTCACCACTTCCAAATTCCACTACTTTGGACACTAGGGTGGCACCTCCCGAGGGGCCTCTCTAATTACTGCAGATGACACAGTGGTCACAAGTCTGGCATCAGCCAGAACTCCAATTCGGGTCTTCTGGGTGCCACTGAACCTCTGGCCCCTTTCCTATAGGAAAGCAGAAAAGTACACCCCTCACGCCGTGTAAAACGCGACCGACGAGGATGGGATTCGAACCCACGCGTGCAAAGCACAATGGATTAGCAGTCCATCGCCTTAACCACTCGGCCACCTCGTCCCACGTAGGGCGCCTCGTTCCACACACCCTTATCTCTCATCTCTTCCGCACCTTCCGAGCCCCCAGCATCCATTCTTCAGTGTGGATTTCGCAGGAGCTGGTGGAGGGAGAGAAGGCGGAAAGAAAGGGGCTTTTTGTGTTCCTTCCCGCCCGCCGCAGCCGCGAACCCGCGCCATCCTTCACCAAGCTGCAACCGAGCTCTGCCACGGTTTCCCTCCCTAAGGCGGGGGCGAGCGCGCCGGGGTTTCAGGACGCGCCTGGTCCAGGGGGTCGCGCACTGACCCGGAGGGAGGGGTGCATACCCCTGGGAACCCGGCAGGCGCGGCCGCGGGCACTTTCAGGGTTTGCAAAGCGCGGCGCGGCGGCGGATGCAGTAGCTCCTCCTCGCGCGCAGGGGGCGAGCTGGCGCACCCCGAGCCCCTCTCGGGAGGGGATGCTACGCCGGGCTCGGCTCGCCTCGGCTCGCTTCGGCTGCGCTCGGCAGGCTGCGGTAAATCCGGGCTTGCGGCGGCTGGCAAAGGCTGCGGCCCGGTGGTCCCTGCTGCGCGCTCGGAGCCCCGAGAGCCATGCAGATGTCCTACGCCATCCGGTGCGCCTTCTACCAGCTGCTTCTGGCCGCGCTAATGCTGGTGGCGATGCTGCAGCTGCTCTACCTGTCGCTGCTGTCCGGGCTGCACGGGCAGGAGGAGCAAGACCAGTATTTCGAGTTCTTTCCCCCGTCCCCGCGGTCCGTGGACCAGGTCAAGGCGCAGCTCCGTACCGCTCTGGCCTCTGGAGGCGTCCTGGACGCCAGTGGCGACTACCGAGTCTACAGGGGCCTCCTGAAGACCACCATGGACCCCAATGATGTGATCCTGGCCACGCATGCCAGCGTAGACAACCTGCTGCACCTGTCGGGCCTGTTGGAGCGCTGGGAGGGCCCGCTCTCCGTGTCGGTGTTCGCGGCCACCAAGGAGGAGGCGCAACTAGCCACGGTGCTGACCTACGCGCTGAGCAGCCACTGCCCTGATATGCGCGCCAGGGTGGCCATGCACCTTGTGTGCCCCTCGCGCTATGAGGCCGCTGTGCCCGATCCCCGGGAACCGGGGGAGTTTGCCCTGCTGCGGTCCTGCCAGGAGGTCTTTGACAAGCTAGCCAGGGTGGCCCAGCCCGGGATCAATTATGCGCTGGGCACCAATGTCTCCTACCCCAATAATCTGCTGAGGAATCTGGCCCGTGAGGGGGCCAACTATGCCCTGGTAATCGACGTGGACATGGTGCCCAGCGAGGGGCTATGGAGAGGCCTGAGGGAAATGTTGGATCAGAGCAAGCAGTGGGCGGGCACAGCGCTGGTGGTGCCTGCCTTTGAGATCCGCCGAGCACGCCGCATGCCCACGAACAAGAACGAGCTGTTGCAGCTCTATCAAGTAGGCGAGGTGCGGCCCTTCTATTATGGGCTGTGCACGCCCTGCCAGGCGCCCACCAACTACTCCCGCTGGGTCAACCTGCCGGAAGAGACCTTGCTGAGGCCTGCCTATGTGGTTCCCTGGCAGGACCCCTGGGAACCATTCTACGTGGCCGGAGGCAAGGTGCCCACTTTCGACGAGCGCTTTCGGCAGTACGGCTTCAATCGCATCAGCCAGGTGCCCAAAAGGGAGAGGGCAGGGGAAAGGGGGTAGGAGGAATGGCGGGCTCTGGGAGCTATGAGTAGTCCTGGATGGAAAAGAGCCAATGAGGAAGGACAGTCATAGTTCAGGAGGTGGCTGGATGGTGTGGAAGATCCAGGATGCCTCCAGAGGAGTGGGGATGCTGGAGAGAGGCTTTAGGGATGTCAGTCTTGGCCCTAGAAATGTCATCCAACTTCGCTGACCTGTCTCTCCCCCAACAGGCCTGTGAGCTGCACGTGGCAGGATTTGATTTCGAGGTGCTGAACGAAGGTTTCCTGGTTCATAAGGGCTTCAAGGAAGCTTTGAAGTTCCATCCCCAAAAGGAGGCCGAAAATCAGCACAATAAGATCCTTTATCGCCAGTTCAAACAGGAGTTGAAGGCCAAGTACCCCGACTCCCCTCGTCACTGCTGAGCCCTTCCCTCCCCTAGTCCGAGAAGTCTCAGCCTCTTCCCTCCTTAGGCCGTCCCTCAGGCCTGACAGGGGTAAGAAATGTCACTCCACTTTACGGTGGTAGCTGTGGTGTTGGAACACTGGACTTGAATATGGGGTGCTGGGATCAAGTCCTAGCTTTACCACTAACTAGCTGTGTGGCCTTGAGCAAATCCCATTTCCTCTCTGAGCCTCAGTTATCCCATCTGTAAAAAGGGAGGTGAAAAATACCTACCTCACAGAACTGTTGGGAGGCTCAGATGAGATGCTACATGTGAAAACATTCTGTAAGCTTCGTACAAATGTGAAGTATTATTAATATTATTACAGTATTATTGTTGTTATTATTATTAACAATCTTGGGTGGGTGGGCAGTAGGAGAGCAAAGAGTATGAACAGGGCAGAACTGGGAAGTCGGAGGACTTAACAAAATGAACTTTTTGGAAAGAAATCAGATGGAGGCGTTGGATTTACTTCTTAGCTTTCGGGCAGAAGCCTACACCTCCTGGTTCTTCCAGGCCTCCGCCTTCAGGAGCTCTGGAGAAAGGAAGAGTCTGCAGGTTCCGTGCCAGATCTGTACCCTCGAACAGGCTGGGCTGGGCTATTTGCCTACCGATGACCATATGTAAATAAATGAGTGTTCACACCTACAGCTGGCTCCGTTACTCTCCCGAACCTGGCGTGCAGGGGGTGGGGTCGCCGGTTCTTCCCTTTCACGCGAGGGGCGGGGGCACCGGGGAAGGAGGTCGCTGCGGACCGAGGGGCGCGGACAGCGGGGCAAGAAAACCACAAGGGCCTTCTCCACCAGCCGTAGGCCAGCGCCAATTTCGGCCGGTTGCTATGGAGACCGGCCCCGCGGTATCCCAGCATGCCTCGCCCCCAGCTGCCCAAATGTGAGCTCGGCGACGGGCGCCTCCTGATCGCGTACACGGAAGTGCGGCGGGCCCCGCCTCCCGGGGAAGAGGCAAGGGCGCGACGCTTCCGGGAGCCCGGCGGCCGCGGGCACCTCTTAGGGAGTTTCAGGCGTCAACCCGGAGGCCCCACTCGCCGCGGTGCGTAACGCTGCTCATGGCACCTGGTTCGGCCCCTCTGGCCAGTGGGTCGGAGCTAGCCCAGTCAGGGCGGAAGCGGGGACCTAACCGGCCGGACGCGTGCGGCGCCGCGGGGCCGCAGCTGGCCGCCGAAGAGCCAGTGATTGCCCCGCCCGCGGCGCCGGCGCAGACGGGAATGGAACCGGGCGGGAGGGTCCTGGCGCGCCGCGCCGCGCAGGGTGTGGGTTGGCTTCCTCGAGGGAGAAGAATCGGTCTTCTGTAGAGGCCTGCCCTCGGAATGCTTGCTCACTTTCTAAAAATATAAATTGAGTGTGCCCAGCGCCTTACAAGTTTCCTTTCCGCCCCTTTTCCCTTGCAATCTCTACAACACTCAGAATGGCGAGGGTTACCCTCTTTTTGCACCAGGGTAAGGAGGGGAGGTTGTGATTAAATTGGCTCACTCGTTAGAATCAGAGACCGCTGGAGACAAAGTAAACGTATACATTTAACAATGAAGACGGATTGCAAAATTTGGGAACTGCAGGAACTGGGGCTTGACAATGGGAAAGATGAGGCTGGTTTGGAGAACTGAGGGTTTTCAGGTCAGGTTCAGATCATTTGTGAAATCTTTGAGGAATGTGACTAAACCGTCCTGTGAGCCAGTTGTTTTACAGAACTGGAATTGGTGTCGAGGAAAGCGAACAGTACCTGGTGGGTTTGCTACCACTACAGGGCCCTGGGGCGACCAAGAAATAAATGCCTGCCCTGAAAGAGTGTGCTTTGTTTAATTTTTTTTTAATGTTTCTTTCTGAGAGAGAGAACGCGAGCGAGCTTGAGCGGGGGAGGGGCAGAGAGAGGGAGAGGGAGACAGAATCTGAAGCCGGTTCCAGGCTCTGAGCTCTCAGCATAGAGCTGGAAGAGGGGCTTGAACTCACAAACCGCCAGATCATGACCTGAGCCGAAGTCAGTCGCTCAACTGACTGAGCCACCCAGGCGCCCCAAGAGTGTGCTTTGTTTAGTTTGTATTCGCACATGCTCTAGCCGTGAAGTGAGTAAGTACTATGCCGGATGAATAAGGTACATGTGCATCCCTGCCCTGGTGAGGCTTACAGCCTGGTTGGGCAAACGTGAAAATGGGCAGGGAGGACACGTAAATAAATAGGGCTTCCCGGAGGGAGTGGCGTCTACGTGCATGTAAAGGACTACAAAGCCGTGCCCGGGGAAGTGGGAAGAACATCACCAAATAGAAGCCTCCAGTGGGCAGAGAGATTATATGTTGAGAGGACTATTCAGTCTTCCTCGTAGGTGACCTCTTGGCAGCATTGTTACCGCTCCTTCCTCCTAAAATTCTTTCTCCCATGACTGAATTTTTCCTCTTCCGCCTCTTGCTAATTTCCTTCTCCTTTGCAGGGGTTTCATCATCTGTCCCTTTGGTGACCCTGGGAGTTCCATCATGGACCTCTTCTCCACACATTCTGCCCTGCTGGTCGCACCCTCTCCCAAGGCCTGAAGAACTCACTATATGCTGATGACCATCACATCTCTGCAGCCCAGACTTCTCTCTGAGGCTTACACTCCTCTGCCCCCCACCCTGCCCTTTCTCTCGTTTTGGGGTCTCTGTACATGCTATTCGGTCTGCTTGGAAAGTTCCCTCCCCAGCCATCCCAGCTCATCTGTCTGCAAGCCCTCCCTGCTGATGCAGCAAGGATCTTCCTCTGTAAGCCCTCACCGTTGGAGCCAGCTCCAGGTTCCAGTTAGATGGCTCTGCCATATGCCCCCCTCCCCAGTCTTAACTCTTCTCACACCACAGTACATTTCCACTTCTCTGCCTCTCTCCCAGGAACCTGTAAACTTGAGGTCTATCTCAAGTTGTGTATTTGCTTCGTTGAGCACAGCGTCTGCCGCACTGTCTGACGGTACCTGGCGTATATTAGACCTTTAGTAAATACCAGATGAGTATCTAAAAGAAGGAATGATTAATAGTGTTCATTCTTGCTGAGAAGTCAACTAAGATAAGCACTAAAAAATACTGGCACTGGGCACAAGGAGGTTGTCGCTTAAGGCCACATGATTCGCCTCAGCCGAGGGCGATGCATAGAGAAATGGAATGGAACACCCTGGGGATTCAAGAGTAGGAACAGCCAGAGCCTTGAAGAGTGTAGCTGTGAAGTGGGAGATGGGGAGCGGTTAAGTGGAATGGGGCAAGGTCTTGTGTTTCTGCTGTTTCTAAATGGTGGGGGGGGGGGGGTAGCACTGATCACACCTGAAGTTTCCTGGGAAGGAGCCGTCAAGAGGGAGAGCTGCAGGAGCAATGGAGATGGGGACGCTGTTAGCATGAGGCTCCAGAGGAAGCAGAAGGACGTGGGCTTTGACCCAGAGCACAGTGAGAGGACAAGAGGATTGCAGAATGTTCTCCAAAAGAAAAGTGAGGTCACTCCAGGCAGAGGGATCAGCAGGAAGGCGTGAAGAGGAGGAAGGAATGGTGTACTTAACGACTGACCCTTAGATAGTGGGGTGAGGAAAATGGACCAGTGCAGTCACAAGTTTGGGCCCAGTCCCAGAGGCAGTGGGGAACCCATCGGTGTTTCCCATCTTCTGGACCATCCCCTTGGCCGGCATTCCGCAGACTGGGATCGCCAACAGTGTCCAAGGATGTGAGCGTTTCCACGGCTCCAAGGCTTCTGGGAGATGTGCAGACTGGGCTTGGTTCGACTCCCGGCAGGGCCAGTCTCCTGCTTGGAACTAAGGGCAGTGGCAAGTGATGGCTCCCCTCCTTCTCCCAGAGCCCAGATGCCCGTGCAGCCTCCAGGCAAAGACACAGAAGAGATGGAAGCAGAGGGTGATTCAGCCGCTGAGATGAATGGGGAGGAGGAAGAGAGCGAGGAGGAACGGAGCGGCAGCCAGACTGAGTCAGAGGAGGAGAGCTCAGGTGAGCCCCCACGGCATACACCCCGGTGCCCGCCCGCTCCTCCCCAGCCAGCCCTGACCGGCCTCTTGTCCCAGAGATGGACGATGAGGACTACGAGCGGCGTCGCGGCGAGTGCGTCAACGAGATGCTGGACCTGGAGAAGCAGTTCTCAGAGCTAAAGGAGAAGTGAGTGGAGGGCGCCCAGGGCTGGGTCTTCGGGAACCCGGGGTGAGGAGGCAGCGGGCCTGGTGCCGGGCAGGGGTGGCCGAGGGCCTCACGCGCGGGGCCTGCCACGGAGCAGGCGCTTGGCCTCGTGTTTGAGGGACAAACATGCTGCCTTTTACCCCCCAGGTTGTTCAGGGAACGGCTGAGTCAGCTGAGGGTGCGGCTGGAGGAAGTGGGGGCTGAGAGAGCGCCTGAATACACAGAGCCTCTGGGGGGGCTGCAGCGGAGCCTCAAGATCCGCATTCAGGTGGCAGGTCTGCGGGCTGTCCTGTGCTCTGGACCCCCTCCCTCCCCCTCTGCCAGAGCCCATGGTTCCCTTCTTTTCTCATCCCTGCCCAGCCCTGCTCCTGGCTCCCCTTTTTGCAGCCACGGGTCCCTGGCCAAGCGGGGCCTCCCATCTCCCTCCCCCTGCAGGGATCTACAAGGGCTTCTGCCTGGACGTGATCCGGAATAAGTACGAGTGTGAGCTGCAGGGAGCCAAGCAGCACCTGGAGGTGAATGGGGCTGGGCGCTGGGGGAGGCAAACGGAAGTGGCTGGGCCCTGCAGCCCTGCTGAGCGGCCCCACCCCTTCCAGAGTGAGAAGCTGCTGCTCTACGACACCCTGCAGGGGGAGCTGCAGGAGCGGATCCAGAGGCTGGAAGAGGACCGCCAGAGCCTGGACATCAGCTCTGGTGAGGCTGCCCTGGGCCCTGCTCTGTCCGTGCCCACCCCTTGGCGGGGCCTCCGCTGCCCTGCCCGCCCGAGGGGCGTGGAGGAGGACCTGCTTCTTGGGGTTACTGTGGGGACTAAGTGGAACCAGGCACAGAAAGGACCCGGCCCAGTGCCTGGTATAGAGTGGAGGCTCACAAAGTATGGGTCTCCGTACCCTCCTCGGCCCCTGCACTCTTTCCAGAACAGGAGGTGTCATTCTGACGCACCCACCCGTACAATAGCCACAGTCCCTTCTGCGTCCACAGCGCCTGTGTTCGTATGGGGTCCTAAAGAGGCCAGAATTGTCATTGTCCCACTATCCCCTAAACAGTTGAAGAAACCGGGCTCACCAAAGTGCACAGACCTCTCTCCCTGGCCTGCACAGCTGTGCCATCTGGGCCTGAGCTCAGCTTCCAAGCCCCGGGCGAGGGTGCCCTCCACCGCCGCGGGAGGCAGAGGAGGGGTCAGGGACGGCCTGGCTCGCATGAAAGGCCCAGGCTACAAGGGTAGGGTGCCCCAGGGGCTCCAGCGCCTCGCTCCTAACTCAGGGTCTGGGGCACAGAGTGGTGGGATGACAGACTCCATGCCGGAAGCAGTGCAAAGACTTGGGATTCTCTGCCGCCCAGCAAGAGGAAGAAGGCGCCTCTCGTTTCTGGTATCCTTCCACCCACGAGCACCCAAACTGGGCAGGACGTCCAGACTGGGGGAGGGGGTGGAGGACACGGAGGACAGAGTCAGACTAGACGCATTTATGGTCACTTGGCCTCACGTAGCCCTGTCCAGGCAAATCCAACCGTCAGGGAGTTTCTGTGGGGCCCTGGGTCTCTCCTGGGCTGTATGGACCCTAGAGACACAGGAGCGTCCATTCAGTGACTCCCCATAACTTCTTTGGAGGCCCTTCTGGCTTTCCCACAACGTCCCATCCCAGACGGGTCCCAGACTGTCCCACCACCCCACCCACCCCCACTTTCCTCCCTCGGGATGCCTTGCTGCCCATCTCTGCCCCTCCGGTGCTTGTCTCACATGTTACCTCCTCTGTGAAGCCTCTCCTGGTTCCCCCCCCCCCCCGCCGCCTCCCCAGTGGCTATGGCTTCTCTCTCCTCTGCACCCCCGTGGCCTAAACTGGGGGCACCCGCATCCCATATAGGAATAGTTGCCTGTCACCTTAGGCATGAGCCCTTTCAGCCCAGGGTCTGCTGAGCCTCTTCCCTCCTGACGTCGTCCAGCACAGACTTGAATGGAATTCTCATGCCCTTGTCTCCACACCGGGTGTTTCCGCGGCCTCAGGTTCTCGGGGCGCTGGCTGCCTGGTGATGGCAGGCAGTCCAGGCAGGGAGGGAGGAGACAGGGCTGCAAGGCCTTGACGGGTGAATGGAGGTGAGGGCATGCAGATATCAGGTACAGAGGACAGAGCGGATGGTCCCCAGAGGGGAGCGTGAGACCAAGGGAGGATCACTTCCACGATGGAAGAGACTGGAGTGTATGTGTAGAAGGGGCCGGATGAGGGGTCAGAACAGAAGGAGCAAGGTCCCTGAGTGGGTGGAATGGGTGTTGGACTGCTGACCTTTAAACTGGAGAGAGGAGGTGAGGGGGAGCCAAGGGTAGGTAGGGGTGTGGCTCCGTACCCCCCATAGGCCCCACCCCAAGAACCTGGGAACCAAGAGGTAGGAGGTGGAGCCTGCTTTCTAACTCTGGTCCTGAGCCCCTCCCCACTGTGGTGCCACCTCCCCCAAGTGTTGGAGCTCCCGGGCAGAGGGGCAGAGGGGCAGAGGCCTGTTGCCTACCCCCTCCACTGGGCTTCCTGCTTTCCTTGACCCCCGCTGCAGGTCCTTACATCGTGTACATGCTGCAGGAGATTGACATCCTGGAGGACTGGACAGCTATCAAAAAGGTGGGGCCGGCACCCCCTGCTTTGGTCTTGCAGGCTCACCACACGTGGGCTTCCTGAGGGCCTGAGAGCTCTGCTCGTCCCTCGGCACCTCCTGCCTTCAGCCCAGGTCCCCTGGCATCGCTGTCAGCTCACAGGCCCCCCTTTGCCTGAGGCTTCCCTGCAAGAGGGACCTTTTAGTCTGTGTCTGCCCCTTCCTCCTTCCAGGGCAGGTTTTGATGGGATAGGGGGAAGGGAGGGAGGGAAGGCGGGAAGGCAGCCGGGCTGGCCTGGCCTCTGACTGGGAGACCACATCACAGCCTTGCCTAGAAAGGGTCCTCCGCTCCCCACCCGTGTGGATGCAGCACTGACCCCGCCGCCTCCCCCGCCCCCCCCGGAGGCTGATGTGGAGGAGGGCACTTGCCAAGCTGGAGGCAGACTCTCAAGGGGGGCTCTTCTTCTCACCCACCCAGGCTAGGGCGGCTGTGTCCCCTCAGAAGAGAAAAGCAGATGGTAAGAACCACAGGAGCTGCTCTGCCTCCTGCCGCCCCCCTCCCCCAGCCCAGCCTCCTAGAAAGGAGCCCAGAAAGAGGCAGTGCTTGTGTCAGATCAGTGGCCCCAGTTAGAGCGATCTGGGTCTGAGGGCACTTTGGGAGTTTGGGGAGCAGGAGCCAGGGTGGGGGTGGGGAAGCTCTAGGTCGATGGGGCTAGGGGATGGAGCCCCCCACAACCAGGACTGGTCAGGGAGGGCTGGAATGCTGAGCCCCAGCAGTGGGGTGGCCCTGGTGGGCCCATGGCCGTAGAGCTGCCCTGGGCCAGACCGAGGCTGCTCCTCCCAGCCCCCCACAGGCGATGGTGCTCCTCCCTTTTTGGTTCACCTTTTCACCTGTGGCGATTTTCCCCCTCCCGCCTTCCCTCAGGACCTTGACCCTGCTGTTCAGGGCCAAGGGGCCCCTCAGAGCAGCTGGCAGCAACCCCAGGATTTGCATTTTCCTGCTGTGGGAAGGCGGACTGACAAACCCCTCAGGGTCTAGCCAGACAGCTCCCTGGTGCCGCTGCTGGGCCTTCCTCTCCAGCCACCACTGGTCTGGACTCCTCTGCCCTCCTCGGAGGCCTGCACAGCTGTGGCCCAGAGCTGCCCTAGCCAGGCAAGACTGTCTCCTCCGTCCCCAGTGAGCCCGCCGCCACCTTCCCCTCCCAAAGGTCAGCCTCCTCTGTGCCCTCCCAGACAAAGAAGATGTGGCTCATCTTAAGCCAAAGCAACATCCTCTCTGCTGACCTCGGACCAGTCACTGAGCCAGTGATCTGGGCCCCACTTCGTGGGATCTCTGACCCGGGAATTACATTTTGGGGGCCTGTCTCTCCTGGCTGTCGCTAGAGATGAGAAGGCTCCCCGAGTCTTCTCAAGGAGGTTCTTGGTATCTGTCTCCCAGATTTCAGGGACTGGAATTAAAACCTTTCCTGGGACTCTGCCATGACCTATGTGTGTCTGATTTATGCCTTGCAAGGGAATCAGGGCTCTCATGGGGGGAGCCTGAGTAGGGCAGTCTCTTCTGAGGTCCCTGGTACCTTCCTACAGCAGGAGCCTACCTGCTCTGAGTCGGGGTATAGAGAGGGTAAGGGGGTGGCTCTCCCACCATACCCTCCAGGAGTGGGGGACCAGGCCCTGGATGACCAGGGGCTCGTGAGCAAAGCCCAAAGCAACATGTGGCACAGGCAGACCACGTGTTCTGGGGTGGAGAAGGGGACCGTGTGCTCTGTGCTTGGAGACTGGGTCATGCCTGCACCTGCCCCAGTCACTTGGCAGATTGGTGAGGCAGGCTGGCCGGGCCTGTGTGCGTAGGAGGCAGCTGGCAGCACCGTGTGCTGACGACCTCACAACCAAACCCCCCCCCCCACCACCATTCAGCGCCGAGTGTTAGAACCACCCCCAGAACCTCAGTTAAGCAAAGGGGTTAGTTTCCATGGAGACACAGCATCCTTTCTCCATAGCAACCTGATATTCCAAAACCTAAGTTAGGCTGGGAGGATGAGTCATCTGTGACCAGCAGGGGGTGCTCTCCCACAGGGCTGACCCCAAGACCACGCACAGATGAGCAATTGACCACAGACTTAAAGGTGCCCCAAGGGCAAGACTTGGGCCTGTGGGGACCCAGAAGGGCCCAGCTTAACCCCTTCCCACCTGCCTGTGTGGTTTGGGGAGGCTGGTAAGGCTTCAGGATGCACTGTGCGGGGGTGGTGGCCCCGCAGCTGGGGCTCCTGGGGTGGCACTTCTACGGAGGGGGATGCCTGCCCCCTTAGGCTGGGCCCAGAACAAAGAGGAAGTGGGCACTGCCCAGGCTGAATGGACACACAAGAGTTAACTGGCGGGGCGTGACAGGGCGAACCGCCCTCAGGAAGTGTTACTCACCACCGGGAATGTGAGCGCGCTGTTGCCTTGGGGGCTGGATTCTCTTCCTGAGTCCTGGGAGAAACCGGGAGAAACCGAAGGAGCTCCCAGCCATGGAAACCCCTGGGGAGCCAGAAGCAGGCCCTCTCGGAGCCCCCAGCCTGTCCAACTTCGCACCTGGGCACCCGGAGAGAGAAAAGTTAGTGAAGTTGGAAGGGCAGCCCGGTGGGGCAGGGAGGGACGGCAGTCTGTCCCAGGGCAGAGAAGGAGGAAAGGGTCGGGCAAGGGTCCCACCCCCCGGACCCCTGCTCCAATCTGGTGACCACTCCTAGGCCAGCCCAGGACCCGCTCTACGACGTGCCTGGGGCCAGCGGGGGGCCGGCGGGTGGGCCCCAGCGGCCCGGGCGCACCGTGAGCCTGCGGGAGCGCTTGCTGCGCACACGGCCCGTGTGGCTGCAGCTCCGGGCCAACGCGGCGGCTGCACTGCACGTGCTGAGGACTGAGCCCCCGGGGGTGAGTCTGGCCCCTGACCCCAGGACTGGCCAGCGGAGGGTGGCGGGGAGAGAGGCTGGACACGGAGGTCCCGAGCCCCCGACCCCTGTCCCTTGCAGACGTTCCTGGTGCGGAAATCTAACACTCGTGGGTGCCAGGCCCTGTGCGTGAGGCTGCCCGAGGCCAGCGGCCCTTCGTTTGTCTCTAGCCACTACATCCAGGAGAGCCCTGGGGGTGAGCGGGACTGGCCTGGGGGGTAGGGGCTGGAAGCAGTCAGGGCAGGGCACGGGGGTGTTCCCCAGAAAACAACCACACTTCCCGTCCGTCTCTCAGGCGTCTCCTTGGAGGGCTCAGAGCTCACGTTCCCAGACCTGGTCCAGCTCATCTGTGCCTACTGCCATACCCGGTGAGCCTGGCCGCAGGGCGCCTGGTCTGCGTTGGTCCCTGCTCCCTGGGACATCCTGTCCTCCCAGCCCCTCCAGGTCCTGCTAGCCCCCAGAGCCCTGAACATCCCTCACCCCTGGCTTTCTGTTTCCCTCTCTGGCCTCAGGGACATCCTTCTCCTCCCACTCCAGCTCCCCAGAGCCATCTGCCAGGCAGCCACCCACAAGGAACTGGAAGCCATCTCCCATCTGGGCATCGGTAAGGGGTCCTCTGCTACCCATTGCACAGATGGACAAGCTGAGGCCAAGGGGGAAAGAGAAGGCACATGGGCACACAGCCTGAGCCTGTGCCTTTCCCTCGGTCAGGCACCCTCCCCAAGCCTCCCTGAGACCCCCAAATGCTTTCTCTTCCCTAGAGTTCTGGAGCTCCTCCCTCAATACCAAGGCTCAGCCGGGCCTGTCTGAAGGCCCGCTGCTGCCCCGGCTGAAGCCCCGGTCCCCGCAAGAGCTGGACCAGGGCACAGGAGCCGCCCTGTGCTTCTTCAATCCCCTGTTCCCAGGGGACCTGGGCCCCACCAAGCGGGAGAAATTCAAGAGGAGCTTCAAAGTACGCGTGTCCACGGAGACCTCCAGCCCTCTGTCTCCACCTGCCATGCCACCTCCCCCGGTCCCCGTGCTGCCGGGGGCAGCCCCCAACCAGACAGAAAGGTTACCCGCTCACCAGCTTCTGCGGAGGGAGAGCTCTGTGGGGTACCGTGTGCCAGGGAGTGCCAGCCCCAGCCTTCCACCCCTGCCCTCCCTCCAGGAGGTAGACTGTGGCTCCCCCAGCAGCTCAGAAGAAGAGGGGGCGCCAGGGTCCCGGGGAAGCCCAGCCACCTCACCCCGCCTGGGCCGCCGGCGGCGGCGGCCGCTGCTTCGGTCCATGAGCTCTGCCTTCTGCTCCCTGCTGGCCCCGGAGCGGCAGGTGGGCCGGGCAGCCGCGGCGCTGGTGGAGGACCGACACACGGCCGTCGGCCAGCTGGTGCAGGACCTGCTGACCCAGGTGCGGGCCGGCCCCGAGCCCCGGGAGCTGCAGGGTGTCCGAGAGGCACTGAGCCGGGCTCGGGCTATGCTGAGCGCAGAGCTGGGCCCTGAGAAGCTGCTGCCACCTGAGAGACTGGGTGAGACTCCGGCCCAGGCTTCACAGGCTCGGCCCACCTCCCCATTCATTCCAGCGCTACCCATTCCCCGCCTCTCCCCTGCTATTCTCCCACCTCCCCAGGTCTCCCCCTCCCTTTCGCCTCTCTTCCTCCCCGACTACACCCCCCCTCCCCCCCACCTCCGCCCTGGGACTCTGGCTCCCACTCGCACCCTCGTTCCCCTGACCCTGGCCGCCTCTCCCCCGCAGAACACATCTTGGAGAAGTCTCTGCATCGCTCCGTGCTCAAGCCTCTCAGGCCCATCCTGGCGGCCCGCCTGCGGCGCCGGCTTTCTGCCGACGGCTCCCTGGGCCGCCTGGCTGAGGGCCTCCGCCTGGCTCGGTCCCAGGGCCCCGGAGCCTTTGGGTCCCACCTGAGCCTGCCCTCCCCGGGAGAGATGGAGCAGGTGCGTCAGAAGCTGCTGCAGCTGCTCCGTGCCTACTCACCCAGTGCCCAGGTCAAGCGGCTCCTGCAGGCTTGCAAGCTGCTCTACACAGCCCTGAGGACCCAGGCCGGTAGGCCCCCTCCTACCACTCCCTGCCAGCCCCCTGCCGAGTGGGGGGGGGGGCGGGGAGGGGTGGTGGCGCAGAAATTCCAGAACAGCACAGGTGGGGGGATGGGTCCAACACTCCCATCTCACAGATGGTGCCACTGAGGCCCAGAGAGTAGAGCCTCCTCTCCACAGCCCCTATCGGTGGTTGCCATAGAGACCACATCACCCAAGGCCCGGCGGGTGGAGGGGAGGGTCACCGTATGAGGCAAGGCGTGGATACCGACCCTGGGACCCCAGAGGAGTCTGAAGCTTCCTCCTCTATCACCCCACAGGGGAGGGTGCAGGGGCAGACGCGTTCCTCCCGCTGCTGAGCCTCGTCCTGGCCCAGTGCGACCTTCCCGAGCTGCTGCTGGAGGCTGAGTACATGTCAGAGCTTCTGGAGCCCACCCTGCTCACCGGAGAGGGTGAGGGAGCCCCTCCTCGGGCCGCCTGCCTGTCTGTGGGGGGCCGGGATGCCTTAGGGGCCCCCCGAGTAGGTGGTGGGGTCTGGGGAAGGGTCACCCACCCTCAGCCTGAGCTACATTCTTCCCCTCGTGTCCCAGGTGGTTACTACCTGACCAGCCTCTCGGCCAGCCTGGCCCTGCTGAGTGGCCTGGACCAGGCCCACATGCTCCCCCTGAGCCCCTCCCAGGAGCTACAACGTTCCCTCAGCCTCTGGGAGCAGCGCCGCCTGCCTGCCACCCACAGCTTCCAGGTAACAGGGCCTCCATGTTGCCCACCCCCCCCCCACCGCCAAGCCCCCAGGGGGTGGGGGGTAGGGGTGGGGGGCAGGGGTGCCTGTTGGTTCTGGCACCTTCTTGCGCAGTCCCCTCCTTTTCCCAGTGAGACCCAGCAGGGGAAATTCTGGTCCTACGTCACCGTGCCGGAGAAACAGCACCCTGTGTGGACCCAATGTCAAAGCCTAGCCTTTCTAGACCGGGTGCATTCCATGTGCCGGCACCGTGCTCCATGCTCTAGGGGCTCAGCCCCGCAGCTTCATAGAAACTCTGAAGTTTCCATTATTAGGACCATTACTCTCTCCATTCTACAGATAAGGAAACAGACAAGACACGGGGAGGGAAAGGGACATGAGTGGCAAATTCAAGCCCCAAATCCTGTCTTCCAGCCCCCACATGGGGCTCTGGCCTTTCCTGGAGTCAGGCTCCCAGCCCATGCTCCCCTCACCTTCCCCTCCATCCAGTCAAGGGATCCTTCCTAGCCTTGGTTAAGAGTTTAGACGTTGTAGCCAGATCCTGGGTTCAAGTCTGGGCGGGCTCTGCTACTTTCTATTTGCAGGAGCGTGGGCAAGTTATGTCACCCCTTTGTGCCTCGATTTCTTTATCTATAAAATGAGGTCATGGTACTTACCTCGTGGGGTGGATGTCAGACTTAAATGAGTTCATGCAGGACGAGTGCTGAGGGCACCGAGTAGTAAGGTTGTTAGGCTCCCTGCAGGGGCGTGCGGGAGCCATCCTCCCGGCCTGCCCGCAGCTATGACCCACTAGCCAACACAGCTCTCTCCCTTCCTCAGAGCCCTGCTTGGAGCTCACCTTGTCCAAAAAGCTTCTGTCACTTGGTTCTACCGCTGGATCTATACCACCCAGTGAGGAGTCTGCACTGGGGGCCTCGAGCTCTGTGGGCAGATATATACCAGGCAGGATTGAGCTCTCGTTCTCGCTTCTCCTCCTGCACAGCACCTCCTCCGAGTGGCCTATCAGGACCCCAGCAGCGGCTGTACCTCCAAGACCCTGGCTGTGCCCCCAGGGGCCTCAGTTGCCACCCTGAACCAGCTCTGTGCCACGAAGTTCCGAGTGACCCAGCCTGACACATTCGGCCTCTTCCTGTACAGGGAACAGGGCTACCACCGCTTGTCTCCCGGAGCCCTGGTCCACAGGCTTCCCACAACCGGCTACCTCGTCTATCGCAAGGCCGAGCGGCCCGACACCCATGGGGCCGCACCTGGGGCTACAACAGAGAGGGACAGTGGGGAGCTGGAGGCAGGGGGCAGGGAGGAGGAGGAAGGGGGCCGGGGAGATGGGATCATCGAGGTCAAGGCCGCTCCTGGGGACAGCAGGGGAGAGTCTGAGACAACTGCCGAGAGGGTGCAGGGAAGCGTGGGCCAGGCCAGGGGGGGCCCTGCCCCACCGGGGGGACCAGAGGCTGAGGGAAGCAGAGCAGCAGAGGAGTAGCCGGGAGCGGCCAGAAGGGCCGTTTGGGACAGAAAACCCTGACCTTGCTGGGAAGGCCTTTCAGAGCCGCCATCAGCCCCACCCCTCTTAGCCGCCATCAGCCCCACCCCGGGCCGCTCCCGTGTCCGCCACCAGCTCTGTCTGATATTTGTCTCTGTGATCACACCTGCTGGGGTGGTCCCCAGACTGGCTGCAGCTGTAGCCCCAGAGCACCGGAATAAAGCGGAGGGGGGGGGTCTCCCCGCCGGAGGTCAGCCAGCCTGTAGTGGTCAGTGTGCCCGACCTCTGGCAAAGGAATGGGGCGCTACGCAGGCAGCCCTTCCAGGCTGGGGGCTTCAAGGCCCTGAAAGGCTTCACCTCCTCCGGGGAGCCCAGTCCAGCCCTAGCCTGCCTAGAGGGCCGGCAGCTCCCAGCTTCAGTGTCCTCACCTGCAGAGTGGAGGTGCCATTGCTGCCCTGCCTTCTCGCCGAGGTCCTGCGGGGGTCAAGTGGACGGTTTTGCTCCAAAGCAGAGCTCAGACTGGAGGCAAGGGGAGGGAGGGAGGTGGGATGTTAGCAGGACCCCCTCCAAGGGTCTGTTGTCTGCATTCACTGAAGGTTCTCGCCAGCGTGGGGGAGATCCTGGAGACCAGGCTCTGCCCAGAGAGCACCCAGGCCCCAGTCTTTCCTCAAGATGGGAGATCCTGCCAGTGCCCTTGCATCCCAGGGGTATTGGACAGGGGAAGTGGGCTTCTGAAATGGAGGCGGTGGGGGCGGGGGGTGCTCGGAAACCGTTTTCTCCGCACTTAACTCTTTTGGACCTCACAAGAGATTTCCCGGGAGGCTGGGCATGACTTATCCCACAGGGAGGCTTGGAAAAATGACTCCTAAGATATGGCACAGCAGCCAAACCAGGGTGTCCGGCTCCAACTACGCCCTCGATTGTAAAACACCGATAAATTGACCCTAAAGGCCCCACAGCCCCAAGGGGGTTCCAGAGCAGGGAGCAAATCCGAGCAAAGACAATGCCAGTAACGACCACCAGGGGGTGCGTGTGGCCCAGGAAGTGGCAGAGGGGGTAATTTAGAGGGGTGAGGACGTCTCAAGGGCTGCATACCCTTGCAGGCTCCGGGCAACCTGGGGACAATGCGGGGGCAGTCAGTGCAGGCTCCCTCGGAGTCCGGGATCTGGGTGAGACAAACTTCATAGGGATCACTCCCTGGGAAGGAACTGTCCCCTGCTGGAAGGACCCCAGCCAGTCTCTGGGCGCACTGCCTCAGGTGCTGAACAGGAAGGGACATCAGACCACCACGTGTGTCAGTCATGACAGCTGGAGGTAGAAATTCCGGACACTGGGATTTCGGACAATCCAGATACAGACGCCACCAGATCTGGGTGCAGGGCTCCCAAATTTCTCACTAGGCCATCGGCCACTCTACCCTCTCCACCCCCCACCCCCGCTCCAAGCTTCTTGCTGGTTGGGGGTCTCCCTCTTTTGTACACCCTCTCTCCCTGTCCCAAGCCCACCCCCAGTGCCTCGAACAGGGCTGGGCACCACAGAGGCACTCAATAAATGGGAAGCCAGGAGGTTAAGGGAGGGCCGGGTTCTGGGAACCAAACACAGGATGTCTCAAATTCAGTTCCAGAGGAAGACCTAGAACGGTTGCCAGGGGTGCTCAGAGAACCCCAGGGCCGGATGTGGAGCTCGTCTCACGGGAACTAGGACCGGCAGAGGCTTCTGAGCCCCTGCAAACCCTTCCTAATCCCTTCTGTGCTCAATCTCAATTCCTGGCTCTGGAAATTCAGCAACACCCCTAGCAGTGGCTCATCGGAGCACCGCCAGGCCCGGCCAGAGGGAAACAATGTGATCTGGCAATAACATCAGGCTGTGCGCTGGGATTCAGCCTCGCCCCGCCCTCATCCCTGCCTCCCACCTTTGGCCTTCTGGAAGAGGAAGTCACCCGAGAGGTGCCACACCTTGCCCGGCACCCACTGCTGCAGAGCAGGGCCAGACGTTCGGCTCCCAAGGAGCAGCTAAGTCATTTCCTCACTTGGAAATGTTGCTCTCGTCACCCCTAGAGTCACTGCAGCGCTCTTTGTGCGTTTATCGTCGGTCTTCCTCACTAGGCCAGAGCCAGGTCGGCCTTGTTCCCCTCTAAATCTCGGGGCGCTAGTACAAATGCCTGGCCCGGAAGTGGCACTTAGTGGATACATGTAGAATGATTCGGGAAGACTCAGCCTGACAGTTGGCCGGAGCTCCTGGGGCCGGGGCGGCGCGTTCTCCACCACTGCCGCCAGGGGGCGAGCAGGCCCGTTCCCAGGTACACGCCTGGCCCCCTTCCGGCGGGAGGCCACCGGGGGAACCGCTGCACTCGGAGGGCCTGCACTCTGCCAGGTGCCAGGGGGGAAGCATCCCCCCGGGGGGGGGGGGGGGGGGGCCTCTGGCACCGTCCTGGGAATGGGAGTCCTGCCAACAGAGGTTGGTGGGAGGGGAGCCAGGAGCCAGGCCCTGTGGAGTGGGGGCCCAGGGGGCGGGCGGAGAAAGGCAGTCGAGACCCCTGCCGCCACCCTCCCTCACCTTCAACGCAGAGCATTTGACACCCTGCCATGATCTTGTGACCCGCGTTCACTCCTCCCCCAGTTTGACACACAGAAACATAGTGACTCACATCTGTGCACAGAACGTGTGACATCCTGTGTGCCACGGTCACGTAACACCAGAGGGCCCCCCCCCCCCCGCCTTAACAGGAACACTCGGAGTGTTAGGAACACCTGGAGACTGTTAGGCATTCGTTCCCAGCGGGATGGGACACAGTGACACACACAGACCCCTCCTCCGAGCCACACCCGGAGACAGACATGCTAGATGTGCAAACTCAGAGACCTCCCCTCAGGGCCCTCCCTCTCAGGGTCAGAATGTGACCCCGTGACAAACATAGACGGGGACAGGCTGACCCAGAGACATGTGATGACTGGTACGCAGGGACTCCACGACAGACACCTACCCATGTAGCACTGCAGCGGCCACAGCCCAGTCCCCTGCTCTGACACTGCACATGGCATAGGAAGAGCACACACGCACGCACACATGCTTTTATACTTCTTTTTTTTTTTTTTAATTTTTTTTTCAACGTTTATTTATTTTTGGGACAGAGAGAGACAGAGCATGAACGGGGGAGGGGCAGAGAGAGAGGGAGACACAGGATCGGAAACAGGCTCCAGGCTCTGAGCCATCAACCCAGAGCCCGATGCGGGGCTCGAACTCCCGGACCGCGAGATCGTGACCTGGCTGAAGTCGGACGCTTAACCGACTGCGCCACCCAGGCGCCCCCATGCTTTTATACTTCTGATCATGCAGAAGTCCAAGCCCTTACCTGACTAATCTCACTCCAGCCCTGGCCTATCTCTGCCACCACTCAGCCATTCCAGCCCACGGTGGACCCTGGTGGGGGCTGTGAGATGCTGAGAAGACCCCCGGGGGGGGGGGCGTGGCAACCCCACTGGCCAGGCAGGAGGCAGAGGCCGGCAGTGCTGGGCGGGGAGGTCTGAGCTCATCAGATTCCAGCCTGAGTGATTCACGGGAAGCGCCTGGGGAGGATCTGAGAGGGTGGGGGTGATGACCCAAGGGCTGGGGCTTTGGGGGCCTGGGTGGGCTTCAGCTAAAAGGTCTTGGGTCCAGAGCTAGCCCCTAGTCTGGGAGGGGGCTTCCTGAGGGGTGGCCCAGCCTGAAGGGGTGTCTGTTGGGTCTGGCCCCTGGGAGGGGCTTAGGACACAGAGCTGAGCCGCAGGATGAGACAATCGGCCCCTCCCGTCCTCCCCACCCGGGGCCTGGGCCCCTGACCCCAGGCCTTCCCAGCCCCAGCAGCTGGGTGTCTTTAGCAGAGGTTAGGCTGAGGGTGGGGGGCAGGGGTGGGGTGACCTTCGTGGCCATCTTGGCCCCTGGGGCCCTCAGGCAGGCAGCCGGAGTGGACCCCAGAGGCCCCGAGGGGACTGACCCGACTGGCATAGTCCGGGCCGACAGGGTTACAGACCCTCACTGCCCTGCCAGGCAAGGCCTCTGCCAGAAAGCGGAGAACACAGGGCTGTCCCAGCGCCAGGGACGTTTTCGTGCCGAGATGCAACTCTCTGCTCCTGCCACCTTCTGAGCCCCCTGCCTCCCTGGCTGGGCTGGTGCTCAGAGGACCCAGCTGCTCCTGCAGGGTGACCGGAAGACAGGATGGGGCTGGAGGCAGGACAGGGGTACAGGAAGTGCCTTTCTTGGAAGTCTGCACCAAAATAGTCTGTTCTGTCCCTACTCTGGGTCTCTGTGTCCCACGGGGGGGAGATATGCGTCACCAAGGAGACCCTCGCCAGGGAGGGGCCTGAGCTGACCTTAATCTGGCATTTGCTCACAATCCTCCTCCCCTCTCCTACCCCCGCCAGCCCCCACCAAGCCTGCCTCGGGCTCTGCTCCACTTTGAAGTCCTAACATAAATATCATGTCTGCTTGGGTTCCCCTTCCCGGCCTGGTCACAGCCCCCAGACCTGGCTTCCACCCCAGCTGGCCCTGGGGGTGCTTGCTGGGGTGAGAGGAGGGGAGCCTGGACCACCCAGGGAAGGTGACGAGCCAGAGACGCCGGAACAGGAGTGGGGAGACGGGGCGAGACACCAGAGACGGAGAGGGAAGATAGGGAAGTGGACAGAGAGCAGAGGGACAGACTCCAGAGACCAACAAGGTGACCATCTGGGGACAGAAGAGACAGAGAGACCCCAGAGAGTCACACACAGGAGCTGCTGGAGATTCCTGACACAGAGAGGAAAGGGAACCGAAAGAGTGGGAGGGACAGTGAGACGAAAGATCCCTGGGGCAGTGAGGGGGCAGGAAGACAAGGGAAAGTTCCAGGGTGAGGGTGGAGACAGGGAGGCTGACACTGAGGTAGCAGTGGGAAGGACGTGGTGGAAAAACATCTCTGGTGAGAGGGTGACTAGCCATCCTTGTTGGCCCCGGGGCTAAGGGGGTCCCCAGCATCTAGGACCTGCAGTGCGGGAGAGTCCTCAGTCCTCAGTCCCGGGACTGGTTGGTCATTCTAGGGAACAGGCCTCTGCCAGATGCCTCAGGGGCCACAGAATCCTCACCCACAGTTACCCCGCCCAGCCGTGGACGAGGAAGCCGCAGCCAGGCCAGGGCCAGGACCTCCACGGAGCCTCACAGCCGAGGGGCACAACAGAGGAAGGACAGGATCAGCGAGGGCCAGGAGGGCAGCTGTCCCCTCCTGGGGTCCCCAGACTCGGGTACAGTCCCTGCTCTGCCTCCGCCCTGTGACCTGGGGCAAGCCTTGTCCCTCTCTGAGCTGTCGGGACACTGAGCAGAACAGCCGGGCCCTTCCAGCTCTGAGGTGGGCTCCAGGACTCCATTCCTCGGGGCAGATGTGGCCAGAGGTTCAGGTCAGGCATCTGCCAGGAGAGGGACCGGGGGCCTAGCTGTGCCCAGGGTGGACGACGTTTCTCCCCTCACAGGTGGGGGCCTGTGGGGACACACGCGCGCATCACCCGGCTGTGGATACCCTCAGCAACGCCAGCCCCACGCCAGCACACGCGCTCACGCGCGCATGGCCACGTACAGGCACCCAGGTACACACACAGGCACACCCAGTCTCTCTCCGGGGTGGGCTCCACCCCCCAACCTCCCACCAGCTGTCAGAATCCCTTTCCCCCCAGGCCTGGACAACAGACACCTCTTCTTCCTGGGCCCCACCTTCTCCAAGCCTCTCTCTCCCACCCCCTTCCGCAAGTCTCTCCCATCCAGAAGCACCCAGGGTGCGGCACCAGCACGTGGGGAGGGGAAGGAGGCCAAAATCGCTGCCCTCCCCCCAGGCTCCCCTCCCTCCCCACTTCTGCCCTGGGACCTCCCCCACCTCCCCTCCTGTGGCTCCCACCCAAGACCAGGCGCCTCCTGCCCACCAGTTGGCCCTTCCTCTTGCCAGCCTGAAGGCTGGGGTGGTTTGGGAAGAATTTAGAAATGGAGGGAGGTGGGGGGATGGGGACAAAAGAAAAAGGAGGAAAGGAGGTGATTTGTATACAAAGCAATGTGCTGGCTCAGCGGCAGACCGTGCCAAGGTTCTAGGACGCCTGCCCAGGGGGCGCCCCCCAATCATACTCAACCCCCCCATCCCGGCTGTTCCACTGGGCTCTCTTCAGGCCAACCCCTCTGCAGGCCGCCTGCACCCCCACCCCCACGGGCCCACACATTGCATCCAAAACCACTGTCTGGCTTGTCCCAGTAGCTGGAAGACAAGGCTCCTTCCGGGGAAGTGGGCTTCTGTTTTCATGCCCGTCTCGAGGTGAGCTCTCCTCATATGGGCCATGATCGGAGCAGAGAACTCCAGCCTCCCAACCCACGCTGTGAGCAGAGCTTGGGGTCCTGAGCTGTCTCCACCCCTACTGAGAAGACCCAGTGGCCTCAGGCCCCAACAGAGAACACAGACTGTGGTGACAGAGAAGCATCACACATGATTCCCGCAGGTGGTACAGCCCAAGCTGTCCTCCCCTCCCGGACTGCGCGCCTAGAGACCCACAGAGTCGCGTTCTGAGAATGCCACCCATCATGGCGCGGCTCACCATGAATGAGCGCAGCTGCCCGGGTCCCTGTCTCCAGCCGCGCATCTAAAATCTCACCCACACACTTAGCCACCCATCCGTCCATTCGCTTACTCCTTCCCACATCCATCCATTGTCCCTCTGTCCACCCACCCATGCATCCACCCATTCTCCTACCCAAACACGGGTCCACCCATGCGCGCACTCATGCATTGCACCCCCCCCCCCCGCCCCGTGCAGGCACCCGCCGATATATCCACCCACCCATCATCCGAGCATGTATTGCATGGATTAGCATCTTCTCTGTGCTGTGGGGGAAGTCAGGCTCAATGGAGCTGCCAGAAAGGGTAAGACCTCAACCAGCCCCTCTCTGGGGGGGGGGGGGGGGGGGGGGGGGGGGGGGGGGGG
>NW_024412786.1:3191094-3214366 GCF_014898765.1 Herpailurus yagouaroundi | reverse complement strand
TTGCAGCCTCCCCTCAGACGCCCCAGCAGCACGGGCCATTGCCCGAATCATGACTGGGCCCGCCACACCCTTGGATCAGGCTCCGGCCAGCCCCTGAGGAGCCTCCACAGGCTGCCTCCCCCAGCCCGGCCCGCCCTGCTGCCCGGCTCTCCAGCCAGCTCCCTCCCCTCTCCCAGACTATTGCAACAACTTCTTAACTGGTCCCTGGCCTCCAGTCCCCCCTCCACCCACCACACACCAGCCACAGGGAACTCCCATCATACCTCTTCCCCATGGTCCCCATGATGGAGGCCAGCCTTTTAGGGGTAGCTTACTGCCATCCAATCCAGGCCTCTGCCCCCTTTCTGACGTTGTCCCTTCACTCCTGGCCCTCACTCCAGGCTCAGTGGAGTCCTCTGTATTCTCCAAAGGCATCTTGACCTCAGCACTTTGTCTAGGATGCCTCCCCCCATCCTCTCGATGCCATGCCCAGCTCTCAGACCCTGCTTGATGGCTCCTCGGGGCACTGCGGCAACTAGAGTACTGGGATGAGCCAGGAGGCCTTGGTTCTAGTCCCAGCCCTGGCACAGACTTGCTCTGAGACTCCCTGGGCCTCAGTGTCCCTACCTGCAAAAAGGTTTACTGATTCCCAGGGATCTCCCAGTTCTGAAATGGCCTGACTTCTGGGGAAGGCTGGGTGAGTGTGGGGAGCAGGTGGGCTTTCCCTCCACACAGCCTCATTCCCCCAGCATGGCCCAGGGCCTTACCTGAGCCCCCTTCATCCATTGATTTGACAAACCCCGCTGAGCAGCATCTAAGGGCCAGGAACTCTCCAGGCCCAGGGGATACAGCAGGGAACAAGACCATGACGCTGCCCTCACGGAGCTCACGGTCTCCTAGGACAAGAGTTCTCCACTGGGGGTGATGGAGTCCCCAGGGGACATAATATTTGGCAATGTCCGGAGACATTTTTGATTGTCCCAACTGCAGGGATGCTACTGACATCTAGGTAGAAGCCGGGGATACTGCTAAACATCTTACAATGCACAACGCAGCCCCTCAAGAGACAGACATGTACCTGGTAAGTTTCAGACACAGCCACGAGATGAGGCCAGATAGTTGGAGCAGAAGAGCGAGTAGGGGAAGAGGGGCGAGAAGTTTGGGGGCAGACCACATCAACCTGGAGGCCATGGCCAAGGCGTTGGCCTGTACTTTGAGTGAGACAGGGGCCCGAGGGGTTCTGAGCAGGAGTGACTAGATCCGTCTTAGGTTTTAAAGAAATCCCTCCTGCAGAATGGAGAAGGCAAGACAGAGACCAGAGGGGAGGCTATTGCAAGAACCTAGGTGGAAGGTGACAGTTGCATAGGCCAGAGGAGGGTGGCAAAGAAGGTGGTGAGAAGCAGTCAGGTTGTGGATCTATTTTGAAGGTGAAGCCGACAGGATTTGCTGAGAGATTGGACGTGGGGTGTGGGAGAAAGAGGAGTCAAGGATGATCTCAAGGCTTTGGGCCTGAGCCAAAGGAAGGATGAACTACCCCATACTGACTTTCCTCTCATGAGAAGGGGGATAATTCTCTGCACTTCACAGACGTGGACCCTGAAAGAATGACCTTCCAGGCAGATAGCAAGCTCTTCAAAAGCCCGGGTTCTCAGGGGGACGGGCCATGTCTGCAGGGCCAGCCCTGGCACCGCGAGGTGGTTAGAAAAGCTGCCCTGGTCCCCACCCCCGACCCAGATGATGTGCTCAGAAGACTAAGGAACATTTGCCTCATGCTTTGCAGCTGACAAAGCACATTTGCAAACACTGAGTGCTATGATACAATAGCCCTGCTGAGCTGAAAGGCCCTGACACACTACCCCATTTTGTAGATAAGAAAAACGGAGACCCAGAGAGGGTCAGTGACTTCCCAGCAGTCACACAGCACATCAGTGGCAGAGCACTGAGGGCCAGAACCGCTCCTCCATGCCCCGTCCCCCAGCTCAAACTTCTGCCAAGAGTGCAGTGGGTGTTCACGGGTTAATCTAACAACCAGCTCCCCGGGGACCGGCCTGGATGATGGGCTCAGTGCACATGCCTCCAGAGGCCTCCAAGAGGGGCGGGAGGAGGACCCTGGCCAGGCCCACGCAGCAGACTCCGGGGGCAGGGAGGGCTCCACACATGTGACGCCTGTGTCACATACACACGTATGTGTCATTGTGAACCTCACGCCCATGCATGGCCTCTCACCAGTCCCCTCCCAGCCGGCCCTGCTCACCCTGAGTGCAGCCTAGCCCCCGCCTGGCCCCCTCCCCCATGCACCCTGCCCTCTTGCAGCAGGAGCCCAGAGAAGCATTTCCTGTTTGGGGGCTGCCTCCTCCCCCTCTAAGCCCAGGTTCCCAGGGCCCCAGGCTGAGCAGAGGTGAAGGGAGGGCAGCGCCCCCCCCGCCCCCCCTCCTTCCCCCACACACCAGCTGGAGCCAGGAAGCTGAGGAGTGGGGGGAGGTTGAGGCAGGAGTTTAGTATATAAATGAGGGTTTGATGATGCCCATGGCCGCGTGATCAAGGTGGTTTCCATTCAGGGCCTGCACACGAATGTGAAGGATGTCATGCGTGAGGACATGTAGAATGCCACGCCACTTAAGTATGTGCGTCTAAGGGGGTGCGCGTGTGCAGAGCTGGGATGAGGGGACTGAGGTGCTGAGAGAGGGCTCCTGTGTGGGGAGAGGAACGTACGCACGTGTGTGGTGTGAGGGGCGTGAGTCAGAGCGACTTTCCACATGTATGATGAGCAGCTGGGCCCAGAGACAGTTCGCAAGTGCGATGGGGTCGGTGTGTCCGCAGCGGATCTCGGCGAGTCTCTGGATAGGGACCTCAGCTCACCACCAAGAGCCCCAGACGGCGCTGGGGTTTTCTGAGGGTCTTTCGGCCCGCTGGGCAGGCATCTCCCCCTCTCCTCGACTCCCAGTCCGCGAGCTGCACCTCCCCCCGCCCCCACCCTCCAGCACCCCCCACCTCTGCCCCCCGCCCGACCGCTTCCTGCTCGGGCGGCCCCGAGGGAGCGGGAGCAGAGAGCTGGCAGCGGCCCCAGCCCACTCCTTACAAGGCCTGAGCCCGGCCCAGGACCGCCCCCGGCCCGCCCGCCAGAGGCCCCGGTCCCACCCCCTGTCAAGAGCGTCCGCGGGCCGGGGCTCGGGCCAGTCGGGGGGCATCGCGATGCTGCTGCGCCTGCTGCTGGCCTGGGCGGCCGCGGTGCCCACGCTGGGCCAGGCCCCCTGGGCGGCCGAGCCCCGGGCCATCTGCGGCCCCGGCAGCTGCTACGCGCTCTTCCCGCGGCGCCGCACCTTCCTGGAGGCCTGGCGGGCCTGCCGCGAGCTGGGGGGCGACCTGGCCACGCCGCGGACCCCCGAGGAGGCCCAGCGTGTGGACAGCCTGGTGGGGCCCGGCCCGGCCAGCCGGCTGCTGTGGATCGGCCTGCAGCGGCAGGCCCGGCAGTGCCAACCGCAGCGCCCGCTGCGCGGCTTCACGTGGACCACGGGAGACCAGGACACGGCCTTCACCAACTGGGCCCAACCAGCCACAGGGGGGCCCTGCCCGGCCCAGCGCTGCGCGGCCCTTGAGGCCAGTGGAGAGCATCGCTGGCTCGAGGGCTCGTGCACGCTGGCCGTCGACGGCTACCTGTGCCAGTTCGGCTTCGAGGGCTCCTGCCCCGCGTTGCCAGATGAGGCGGGCCAGGCGGGCCCTGCGGTCTACACCACGCCCTTCCACCTGGTCTCCACCGACTTTGAGTGGCTGCCCTTCGGCTCCGTAGCTGCTGTGCCCTGCCAGGCTGGCAGAGAGGCCTCCCTGCTGTGCGTGAAGCAGCCCGAGGGCCGCGTGGGCTGGTCTCGGGCTGGGCCCTTGTGCCCAGGGACCGGCTGCGGCCCGGACAATGGGGGCTGCGAGCACGAGTGTGTGGAGGAGGTGGATGGTCGCGTGTCCTGCCGCTGCGCCGAGGGCTTCCGGCTGGCAGCCGATGGGCGAAGCTGCGAGGACCCCTGTGCCCACGCCCCGTGTGAGCAGCAGTGTGAGCCCGGTGGGCCGCAGGGCTACAGCTGCCACTGTCGCCTGGGTTTCCGGCCGGCCGAGGATGAGCCGCACCGCTGCGTGGACACGGACGAGTGCCAGATCGCCGGCGTGTGCCAGCAGATGTGCGTCAACTACGTTGGTGGCTTCGAGTGCTACTGCAGCGAGGGCCACGAGCTTGAGGCCGATGGCATCAGCTGCAGCCCTGCGGGGGCCACGGGCGCTCGGGCTTCCCATGACCTAGGGGACGGGTTGCTGGACGACGGGGAGGACGAAGAGGATGAACACGAGGCCTGGGAGACCTTTGACGGTGGCTGGACAGAGGTGCCTGGGATCCCATGGATGGAGGCCACGCAGCCACCTGACTTCGGCCTGGCCTACAGACCTAGTTTCCCAGAGGAGGGAGAGCATCGGATGCCCTACCTGGACCCCACCTGGCCACCCCCACTGAGTGCCCCCAGAGGCCCCTACCACTCCTCGGTGCTCTCCGTCACCCGGCCTGTGTTGGTCTCTGCCACACGCCCCACACTGCCTTCTGCCCACCGGCCCCCCGTCATCTCTGCCACCCGCCCGCCCCTGGCCCCTCAGCCCCCCATGATCCCTGCCAGGCACCCAGCTTTGCCTCCTGACCACCAGTTCCCCATGATCTCAGCCAGCCGTCCAGATCTGCCCTCTGCCCACCGGCCCCCCATTATCTCTGCCACTCACCCAGCACGGCCCCCCGCCCACCGGCCCCCCATCATCTCAGCCAGATACCCTGAACTGTCCCCTGCCCACCAGTCCCCTGTGTTTCCGGACACCCATGTCACTGACACTCAGACTACCACTCATTTGCCTCAAATCCTTGCCAGCCACACCCCTCTGGTCACAACTTCCAGAGCCCATCAATCCCTTGTCTCCCCAGATGTCCCAGTCCTTAAAGCCCAGGCCACTCACCTTCCCATTGCCTCGACGGTCCAGCCCCCTCTGACCACTACCTCCAGATCCCCTGTGCCCCCTGCCCATCAAGTTCCTGTACCTGCTGCCACCCGGCCCCCGGCCCTCCGCACTACCCTCACCTCAGAGCCCCCTCAGCATCCCCCTAACCAGACTTCACTCACCAGCCCTACACGCCCCCATTCCAAACCCCCACAAGTCCCAAGGGAAGGTGCCCATGACCGCAAGCTGGCCCCATGGCTGCCCTCAGCAGCCCCCACAGCAGCCCCGACAGCCCCGGGGGAGGCCAGTCTGGCAGGCCACAGCCGGAGGGATGACCGGTGGCTGCTGGTGGCTCTCCTCGTTCCAACGTGCGTCTTCTTGGTGGTCCTACTCGCACTGGGCATTGTGTACTGCACCCGCTGCGGCCCCCACGCACCCAACAAGCGAGTTACCGACTGCTATCGCTGGGTCACCCACGCTGGGAGCAAGGGCCCAACAGAACCAGTGCCCCACCGGGGCAGCCTCACGGGGGTGCAGACCTGCAGAACCAGCGTGTGATGGGGCGCAGCCCCCCCTCTGCGGGGTGGGGGGAAGGGGCGTGCGTTGGACACATGGCCCAGGCTGCACCAGGGACTCATGGGAGCTGCCCAGCTGGACAGAGGGCTTCCTGCCCCCACCCCGGACCCAGCCAGGCTCCTCTGTCAGTCAGCTACCAGACTTGACTCTTGGGGACTCTGCTCCCTGGCCCAGCACTCAAGACTGAGGAGACGCCGAGGCCCCCAGGACCTCAGGGGGTGGGTGCTGGGGTCTTCTCCAATAAATGGGGTGCCAACCTCACCCAAAGTTCCTGACCCCCATTGATGTCTGAGGGGAGGGTCTGGGAGGACTCAGCAAAAAGAGGGGACCTTCCTTCAGCTTGTTTGGGCCCAAGGAAATAAGGTAAGAGTATGCTTCAGAGATTCTCAGGTAAACAGGAGCCCAGAGAGGGCAGAGCCTTGCCTACAGTCACACAGCGAGCCCAGGAGTGGGAGGTTTGGCATGGAGAGAGTTTCATATTTGTTCCTTTTTTTTTTTTTTAACCAAAACTCCAAGAAAGTGAGGCTGAATATGGGGGAGAATTCTAGAATGAAGGCTTCTGCTGAACTGGAGCCAAACTGGGATTTAGGAGTCAAAGGTAAACTCTGGGTCTGGTGATTCTGGGGAGTGAAGGGAGTCTAGTGGGTGAGTTTCTGTCTTCTGGTACCTCCTATTCTGTGCCCACAGGCTGCCCAGAAGTTGGTGGCTGGGGCCCAGGGTCACTCAAGGGTGCTACCATTCCCTTGGTTTAGGGGTGTTCTGAAGGTGCCCTTCCTCCCTGCTCTGGGGAGTAGGTGGGAGTCTGCCTAGCAGGCCGAGATGGGGAGAGCACAGAACCTGGGAGAGATATCCCATATCCAGCTCCCTTGGCAGGCTTCTGAGTAAGACCTTCCAGTCTTGGGTCACATTTTGCCCTTCTCCATGTGGGTGGTGCTGGGACAGAGAGAACCCAGGAGACCAGAGCTTGTGCAAGTTGCTCCATGCTGAGGTGTCCCATGAATCCAGAATGGGATAGTCAAAGCCTGGGGGAACCTGGCAAACTCCATCATCCTGGGCTCACTGCCTTAGGGACCCGGAGAGGCGGGACCTGGGCCAGGGAGGCGCCGGTTCCCACTGCCTCTGTAATTTTTCAGTTGCAGTCTCTAAGGGGCCTCTAATTAGGACAGAGCAGAACCACCACGACCACCCAGACAGGAGAGGAGGGGTGCCCTATGCCACCCTCTGGCCCCAGGGCCTGGGCCTGGGCCTGGGCCGGGCCCCAGGGGACCGGTAGAGGAGGGGCCATAACTGGGGACGAACCGGGGGCCGTGGAGGGGGTGGAGGGAACGCTACGCACCGCCCCCGGTCCCCGTTCTCAAGTTCCCCTAACTCAAACCAGACGCCCCCGCCAGATCCTGCCCGAGTTTTTAACCTCCGAGACTCCGCTGGAGAGATTCGATGCAGGAGAGTGAGGTCGCGGGGTGGTCCAGAGGCCCGGGTCTGAGAAGGAGATGTGGGCGCATTCTAGGGGGTGACAAAGCCTGCCAGGATGGGACAGACTGGAGCTCCCTCCCGTGACCCTGGGCAGGGGATCCAGAGCGCCCCAAAGGCAGGAAGGAGTTAAATGCACTGCTGTCGGAGGGAGGGGATGGGAGTGGGGAAGGGGGCCCAGAGCCGGCTCTTTGTCATCCCGTAATGAGCAACAGATGCGGAGCTGCGTGCGGGCCTAAACAGACTGCCTCCCAGGGCAGAACCCCCGCCTGCGCCGAGCCCGGGCTCCGCCCAGACCCGGAGCTGTGTCGTAGGCTCCGCCCATTGACTCTCAGACCCCGCCTCAATCAGGCGCGAAACTCTCCTGCCTACAGACCCCGGCACTGTCAGATAGGTCCCTCCTAGTTACGAGCCACGCCCACCCACTGCTGTCACGGCACCCTCTCCGCGGGATCTCTTCAGAGGCCCCGCCCACCAAAGCCACAAGCCTCTCCCCCTGCCAGCTCAGAGATTCTCGAAGAACTATTGCCCCGCCCCTCTGCTCTATCCGCTCCGCCCCGGCCGAAGCGGTAACGATGGCCCCGCCCACCAGGACCATAAGCCCCACCTTCTCAGGGCGGCCTGGGCAGACGGGCAGTTCTTAATTAGTTCCCGCTTTCAGGAAGTATAAACTCCACCAAGAGTTTACACTCTCTCCTCACGCCGCGTAGCGTGCCCAACCCGACTGAACCACAAGCCCCGCCCCTCTTCGGAGCTTGAGACCCAGCTCAGCGGTGCAGAACATCCCGCAGAGACTTCCCCCAAGTCCAGGAGACCTGCAAATTCCGCCTTCCCGTGGTTACGCGTTGCCCTTAAGAGCCTCGTCGGGCTCCGCCCCCAGCTATAAGCCCCGCCCCTCGCAGTTTTAAATGATAGGGGCGGTGTCCAGGACCATCTCACTGGGGAAAGCTCCGCCCACATACAGCTGCTAACACCCTTACTTCTCACTGAGATAACGACCCACCTACAGAGTCTTCGGGTCCGCCCACTAAGAATACTCACAAACCCCATCCCTGAAGATCCCTTAAGTCCCGCCCACCCAGAGCGCCCCCTGTTGGGGGCTCTGAGCACAAGTACCGCCCACACAGAGAGCGTAGCCCCGACTTCTCTCAGGCTCCACCTACTGTGAATGCATAGCCACGCCCACCAACACGTTCCACCTTCTCGGGACTCCGGGGCCCAGGACTCGCCTTCTGAGTATGCTCAGACTAGTGGATCCGAACTCCTGTCCCTGACCAGGATGCCCCTGAACCTAGCCCTGGCACCCTCTCCTTCCCTACTCACGGCTTGCGGTCGTCTAGATTGCAGGTTCTCTGGGGGGAGCTCCGAGACGAGGTCGAGAGTCCGGTGGATGGCGTCGATGAATGGGCCTTTGGCGCCACCTGCTTTCAGCGCCGGGACTTGCAGGCACCGGGAAGCCCGGCCCCTCTCCCAAAGCACACTAGGGTTCAATAAATAACTTCCTTAAAGTATTTATTACGTGTTTGTGTTATTCAAATACTGGCCGCCTTGGCAAATATTTGCCCCCAGACCGGCAAAATAGCAGATCCACTCACGTGTCCTCCATCATATTTGGAAGACCCCCAAGAAGGCCTCTGTGAGCAGAGGCGGCCCCTGCCAGTCTTTGCAGTGGCGGGTGGGACTTTAGCTGTTCTTTATGGACGAATCCTGTTTCCCAGGGGTGAAAGCACAAACTGTCACCTAAATTGTTAATGTTGGGTGCTCCCCTCCCCCAACTAGCCCTCCAAACTGTGGACACGTTCCTCAGGGGTGTGTATTTGGCAGGAGGGAGTGGGTTCGGGCTCAGAGACCCTCATGTGGAAGCTGAGAGTCACAGTTTTTGGAGGATTGATCTCAGCGCTCATCACTACATTTGAAAATATTCCCTTGCTCACTCCCGCACGAGACCGGGGCTCCAGGAGTCAGTGCCAGGGGCTCAATGAACTGTTTTTCAAAGGTTATTGGGACAGACTGGGGAGCTGAGGTTAAAGAGGGGCAGAACTAACACCTACCGGATTCCAGCAGGTACCAACACCCAGCTAGACACCCTGCGCTGGGCATTTGGTGGAGCCACCCCCCCACCAACCCAAAGCCCGGAGAATAAGATGCTTTCCAGATGAGATTCCGACGCAGGCGCCCTGGCCACTATGAATGGGAGTAGGGTTTGGTGGCAAATCATAGTGAAAATAATAATGAGAGCTTGCAGCAGCTATTATATGCCTAGTCCTATTCTAAGGGCTTTAAATGTCTTCACCCATTTGAGGCCCGTAACAACCCCCATGCAGTGAGTGCCATTCTCACCGTGATTGACGGACGAGGAGGCCGAAGGCACTTCAGCCTGTGTGCCTCGTGTTAAGCCACCGCCCCATTTGACCAAGTTAGTAAGTGGAGGTTTGAACCCCAGTAGATTCTGTGATCTTCATCCCTGGAGCTGAGCCAGGCCACAGTGACAGCCATGTCTCTGATTAAAAAATTCCCACCTCTCAGGGGACTTGCTTTTTTTTTTTTTTTTTTAAGTCAATACGTTTTTACTTAGGGCATTTTACGTGATTCCTTCCACTGCCAATCATCTTAGCTCCTCCAAAGTCAGAATCGGAATCTTCAAAATAGCCCTTTCAAGGAGAACTTTTGTTCAATCCACAGTTCACTGTCAGTCCACAATTCTTTCGGGTGGGCTTCTTTGATCTCCACTCGAATACGGACATACTTCAGAAATCTAGTTCTGTGAATAAAGAAAACCACACACATATCCCTGAGGTGTTCCCAACGATGCAGGTCTACAGAAAAAGCCCCATCGGGATTGACCTTGACAGAGGGAACTTGCTTTCAGCCAGAAGCTGCAAGGTGTAACCTCTTGGGCTGATTGTGCTGTGATTTGGGGGCAGTAGTGGGGGGCGGGGGTGGGATTCGTGACGTCTTCCTAACCCAGGAGGGGTCAGCTGTGATTCTGGCGGAGGATTCTGAGGTCTGTGACCTTGTGGGATGCAGACAAGAGGGGCGGAGTCAGGTCTTGGTGCAGGTTTAGGGCATCTGGTGGTGGCCATGCTTTAGCATGGTTTTGGTGAGTTCAGGGATTTAGTTCTTCCTGGGAGTCAGCTAGTAGTGGCTGAGGGCAGTCACCCCGCACCAGACAGCCTTGCTTTGATTCCAGCTTCACTACGTGAGGGCTGGGGAACTCTGAGGCAGGGTCTCTGGTGGCTCGATGTTTGGCTCCTCATTTGGAAAAAGGGGCATTCTAAAGTGTCAACCAGAGCCACACTAATCTGGCAGAGAGAAAAAGGACTCTTTATGGGGAGCGTCAAGGTTTCCTGCTGGAAGCCAGTGAGCAAGTTCAGGGTGGTTGCACGAACCTGCTACGAGAAGCTCCGTCTGCCTCGGCTCGCACCAGAGAGCCCTGAACACAGGGTCCAGAAACTGATCACGGGAGAGCTGAATCGGCAAACACTGAAGTCCCAGACCCATCAAATTCCCATGGCAGAGGCTCTTGAACCCCCTGGGTTCACGGTATCTGAGTACCTCCGTGAGATTTTCCCGGCACCCCGGGCCGAAACAAAAACCAAACCAAAACAACAACAACGACAAAAAAAAAACAAAAACAAAAACAAAAACAAAAACAAAAAAAACAAAAAAAACAAAAAACCTCTAACAGGAGCACCTGGCTGGCTCAGTTGGTGGAGCGTGTGACTCTGGATCTCAGGGTGGTGAGTTCAAGTCCCACGTTGGGTGTGAAGCGTACTTAAAACATTTTTTTTAAATGCCTAACAGTTTCATTTAATAAATAGTTAAGTCCAAACAATATAATTATGTATTATAATATTGTATTTTATTTAAAATACATATTTAAAATATGTATTATATTTAAATTTTATGTATTTTATTTAAGAAACATATTTAAAATATGTATTATATTTAAATAAATATTGTATTATAAATATGTATTTTAATAACTCAGCAGTCGTTTGAAAAAATAATATGCATACATTGAAAAATACAAGAACTGGGGCGCCTGGACGGCTCGGTTGGTTGAGCGACCAACTTCAGCTCGGGTCATGATCTCGTGGTTCGTGAGTTCAAGCCCCTCGCCGGGCTCTGTGCTGACAGCTCGGAGCCTGGAGCCTGCCTCAGTTTCTGTCTCCCTCTCTCTCTCTCTGCCCCTCCCCTGCTCATGCTCTGTCTCTCTCTGTCTGTCTCTCAGAAATAAATAAACATTAAACAAAGTTTCGAAGGATGCAAGAATCTTTTCATTCTTAAGTAATCACAATTGCTGGCTAGTGAAGTATGTGCCTGTTGGACACTGCACAGCTTCTCAAAACTTGGAATCAGATTGGACATCGTCACCTTCATTTCCTGTTACGCGTCGACTTTCCCAATAGGACTTAAGCCCAGATTCACAAAGATACTATGTCATCGAAGGAACGCAGGGCGATCCAATGTTGAAACTGTGAACAGCCTCAAGCTAGCGGTTTGCCAGTTGCCTGACAGATGTCTGGTGTCTCTGTGTTTCTTTCAAAGTTTCATAATATTCTGGGGCTTCCTGTGAGTTTGCTGCAGTGTGGCAGGTCCTACATCAAAGGAAGGGCCTTGTTAGACAGCGGGATCCTGATGGAGGTACGCTGGGAGAACTGGGAAGAAGGTTTGGGACTGGGGATGCCTATAACCCTTCCCCTCCCCGCTTTCTCCACTCCGCTGCCAGATTTGCCCCTGGTGGCTGATGACAGGTGAATAGGGACCCGTGGGTGCCTTGCAGAGTCAGATTGGGAAGGCCATGTCACATCCAGGGTGGCTGATGGAGGCCTATGAGGAACACGCACACCTGGAATTTGGTGGCGGGGGCGGGCGGGGGGCTGGTTCTCAGGGGAAGGTGGATTTTCTTGCTCTAACACAGACATCTGGCGGTGGCTTTTTCCGGAGGGCTCACTCCAGCCTAGACCTAGCACTGGCCTTCACTGGAAGGGTCAGACTTCCCTTGGAAGGCTACAGAGGAGAGAATTACAAGACTTTCGGAGGAAGGAATGGGAAGGTCAGTCCATCCCACCCATTAGCTGCCCAACCCACGGACTGACGCTTCCCCAGGCTCCAGTCATTCTCCACTCTCTGTGGCCGCTGAAAATAGGAGATCAAGGAAGTCCCCGGAGGACTGGTTGAAATGTGTCTCCACCTGGATAGCTCACAATAACCCCCTCTCCACTTCAAGGTCCTTAACTTCAATCTCGTCTGCGAAGCCCCTTTCTCTGTGCAAGGTAACACGTTCACAGGTGTCAGAGACTAGAGAGTGGACATATTTACTTGGGGCCACCACTCGGCCCATCACGCTTAGGGACCAGGAAGAGAATTCTAGGTCAGGGTGAGATTCCACTAGCCACAGGGAGCAGGTCCTGTCGTGGAGCATCCGGTAAGTGCGACAGAAGAGAAAAATCTATTTTTTTCATCGTTGGTTTGTTTCTTCGTGAGAGACCCTGCCGCTTGAAAGTTGCCAGCCACCTTTTTTTAAATGATTTATTTTTGAGAGAGAGAGACAGACAGAGTGTGAGCGAGGCAGGTGCAGAGACAGAGAAGGAGACACAGAATCCGAAGCAGGCTCGAGGCTCTGAGCTGTCAGCACAGAGCCCGACGTGGGGCTCGAACTCACAAACCGCGAGATCATGACCTGAGCCGAAGTTGGACTCTTAACCGACTGAGCCACCCAGGCGCCCCAAGCAGGCAACTTTTAAGTGGCAGTTTCTTTCACTAATAAACAAATAATAAAAATTATATAGATTTTATTTTCTGCCCTAGTAGGTGCCCCGCTGTGGGACAGCCTCACAGAGTACTCACCCAGGGCTATCTTCCTGGTTCCTGTGTGTGTGACTTGGGACATTTGGACACAATACAAAGCGCCGTATCCCCGTGGGAATAAAAGCTACCACAGAGGGAAGTGTCAGGTGGATGCCACAGGACCCCCCTGCCCACTAAAATAATAAACCATTCGCTCTTTTTTCCAATATTTTTTTGAGAGCCCTACTGTGCATCAGCGAGTCCGCAAGGGATCAGGGGTACGGAGAAACCACAAGTTAGAACAGCAAGAATACATACGGCGGACCACTTGGGGCACTGCCCAGGCAGGAGGGGGTGGGATGCGAACCTAGGCAGAGGCAGGGTTGGCACAGGAGGAGAGAGCAAAACTGGGAGGTGGTTGGCGAGCAGATATGAACAGGACTCCGTGACGGGCTGACTGTGAAGGCGAGGAATGGTGGCTGAAGGGTCTTGGCTCCCGGAAGGTGCTATTCACGGAGGCAGGGACATAGGAGAAGAAGCCAGGAGCGCCTGGGTGGCTCAGGTGGTAGAACGTCCGACTTGGGCTCAGATCACGATCTGGGTTAAAAGCCCACGTCGGGCTCGCCGCCGTCACCGTGGAGCCCGCTTTGGATCCTCGGTCCCCTTTTCTCTCTGCCCCTCCCCGTCCCCCACTCACGCGCGCTCTCTCTCTCTCTCTCTCTTAAAAATCAAAAATAAACATTAAAAAAGAACAAAAAAAAGACGAAGCCGGTCTGGGGAGATAAATGACACGGTCAGTTTTGCATCTCCAGGGCTTGGAAGGTCACCTGAGTGGATGCGTCAAGAAGGCAACTGGGTGCCGGAAGCGGGAGCTCGAGACAGAGGTCCAGGTCGACGACAGAGATTTGAGTTTCCATCTGCCCCACGGCTGGAGGCCTTACAGAAACTGCCCGGCGAGGACCAGTGCTCACGGCCCATCGCTTTCCGGGTTCGACTCCGGAAACAGGCTGAGCTAAGCAAGCAGTTCAGGAGGGCAACTCAGACCCTAACTTCATAAATGTCCACACTTCTTGCATTTTTAAAGGATCCTATATTCACTTTTTAGGTTTTTTGGAGGCTTATTAAAACGTTAGTCTTTATACTGTCGTCGTCTTTCGTAACATATGGTGCTTTGATAACACATCCAGTGAAATTCTTCTACTGAAAGATTTCAGTATTTTTATTTTGGTCTCTTTCATTTTACAAGTTTTTTAAATAGCAAAGAGAAGAAAAATACACCTATCTTTTGGAATATACCCATGGGTTACTGAAAACCAGCTGATTTTGGTCTCAGCTGACATTCTGGACACAAACTCCTCTCTTTTTTTTTCCCTCTTTTTTTTCTTTTAATGCTTATTTATTTTTGAGAGAGCGTGAGCAGGGGAGGGGCAGAGAGAGAGGGGGACAGAAGATCTGAAGCAGGCTCTGCGCGAAGAGCAGGGCTCGAACCCAAGAACCCGAACCGTGAGATCATGATCATGACCTGAGCTGAAGTGAGATGCTCAAGCAGCGAGCTGCCCAGGCGCCCCTGGATAGAAACTCCTCTTTGGAGTCCTACCGCCTCCGGCCCTTGATGTGCGTTTGTGAAGTGGGCCAGCCTGTTTTTCTTTCTGTCTCTTGAATCGGACTCGTAGGAGCTTTTTGCCTTCACCTAGCAGGACAACAGCACTCGCTGCTGGCCCTGACTGAGGGGTGTGGCCAGTTTGGGGCTGGACGCCTGATGCTCCTCACCCTTTCCGGATACATCCTGGCCACCTCGGCGATGACTTCATACTCACGAGCCCCGGAGAATAGACGGCTGTGTGGGTGACGTAAGAGAGAGGATGAAACTCGTGAAAAATGCGGGGGCCAGCCACCTGGGGGAAGCTCTGAGGGGCCAGGGGTCCTGGGCCCGCATCAAGGAGACACAAAGCTTCGTGGTTTGCTCTGGACGGCGGGGCGGGGGCGGGGGAGGGGCGCGCAGCCCACGTTTCCCTGGGTGCCCCTCTTGGGCCCGTTCACCTTCCTGGGATCATAAAGCTCCTTTGGCCCGGGCCACTGGCTAAGGGGTTCCGCTGCTCCATCCTCGGGACACAGGAGCCCCGGGATGTTGGAGGTCTCAGTAGGAGCTCAAGACTCATTCACTTAGCCCAAGCTCACTGGACATCTATTGCGTGAGCTGGCAGCTGGTGAAGCGCGTGTCTATGCGATGGGGAGTGTCTGTTGATGATTCACAACAAGAGTAGTACTAGTGATGATTATCGCTAAATTTACTGAGCATTTACTATATTTGAGCCCTGTTTTAAGTGTGGTATCACCCAGGTCGTAGCGGCAGAATTGGCACTTTGTCCGACTCAAAGATCTGCATCTGTGACCATCTGCCTCCCATAGCTTTCTTTTTTTTTTTTCTTCAGGGAGCGGGGGACTCCATTTATTTACTTACTTATGTATTTTGAGAGAGAGCGAGCGAGCCTGAGCAGGGGAGTGATAGAGAGAGAGGGAGAGAGAAGATCCCAAGCAGGCTCTGCACCGTCAGTGCAGAGCCCAACACGGGGCTCGAACCTATGAACTGTGAGGTCATGACCTGTGCCTAAACCAAGACTTGGACGCTCAGCTGACTGAGCCACTCAGGTGCCCCTTGCCCCCCCCCCCCCCCCCAGAGCCTTAGTTCGCACAGAAGAAACAGATAATGAACTTGCACACAGCGAGCCAAGGCGAAGGATAGCAGTGGGGCTGGCGGGACGTGGATTTAGACGGTCAGGACTCACACACAAGCTGAGCCCTAAGTGTTGAGCGGAGCGAGGGAAGAACTAGGGGAAGGAACGGTGCTCTAGGAGGGAGAACAGTGTGTGCCAAGACCTCGAGGGAAGAAGGTTGTTCCAGGATCGGGTACAAGGCCATCGTGGCTGAGACTTTGTAAGGAAAGGGGATCAGGCTCCAGGTGAGCCTGGGGCATCTGCCAGAGCCCACAGGGGTCCGAGGGCTGGGGCAGAAGCCTGGGCTATATTTGATGTTTGGTGGGAGGCACCAGTGTATTTGGAGTGAGGTAGAGGTGTGATCTGAGTAACATTCCAAGATGACGCTACATGGGCCGGAAGGGACGAGGTGAAGCGGACGCCTGATAGAGTCTGTGGTAGTCACTGGGGGAGGGCCCCTGGGGGCCCAAAGCAAGGTGGTGGCTTCAGATGGAGAAGACCCGGGGGGCTGCTTAGAGAGCTGGTGTAGGGAGAGTCCTGGGTGATATCTTTCACGCGGGGAAGTGAGGAAGGCGTTCGTGGATGAAATGCTACAGCCTGTAGATCTTCTTCAAAATAACCCAGTGGGGGTGCGTGTGCGTGGGTGGGGTAGGAGCGGTCACGGTAGGGGACGGCTGGAGAGCTGGGCGCTGAGGACAAAGAGCCCATGTGCACCCACGTCTCTACCTTTGTCTGAGGACAAAGAGCCCACTGCACCACGGCGGCAGTGTTTACCGAGATGGAAAAGACAGAGAGGGGCAGGGTTGGGGCGCAGGTTGGAAATCGGGTGCTCTGTTTTGGCCGTGCTGTGTCAGGTTTCAATCAGAGAGCAAAGGCAGAGGACTATGAGCTTTTTGGAACAAGGCTCTGTCCCTTTCCTCAGACATTCTTTTCCTTTTAAGAATTCTCCCGGCTCAGTGTTGGCTCTAACAGCCACCCCTGGCTTCAGAGTCTTCCAGCAGAGGCCCCTTAAGTGTCCCAGAGCAGAGAGAAACCGTACCTGTTTTCTCCGTCTGAATTCTTCACCCACAGAAACCAGGAGCGATAATAGTGATTATTGATGTTTTAAGGCACTAAATTTGGGGGTAACTTGTTATGTAGTAGTAGATAATGAACATAGGATGCCAGTAATAGAAACAAGGGAAAAAACCAGTAGCTTAAACAAACTAGAAGCTTATGTCTCCTTCTATTGAGACTCTGGAAGCAGGCGACACAAGGAAGCTCCTATGGTGTCACGGGAAGCCGGGGGGCTTTTTATCTTGTTCTACTATCCTCACCACATGGCTCTAATTCTCAAGGTCACCTCCTGGCCCAACATTGCTGCTGGAGTTCCAACCATCACATCTGCATCCCAGGCAGAATGCGGGAGGAAACAAGGAGCTAGAACTAGCCTTCACCAAGATTATTTCTATTTCAAGGAGCATTCTTAAAAATCTTTTCCAACACCTTCTCCTTACATCTCCAATCCTAAAATTCAGTCACGCAGTCACATTGTATGTGCCAGGGAGGCTGGAAATGTGGCCTTTCAGCTGGGCTCACTGCCATCGGAAGTAAAACTGGGGTTCTGCTGCTGAGGAGGAGAGGAGAGTAGATCACGGCTAGCAGGTAGCTGGTGGCCGTGGACAGAGGACGGTGGAAGACGCAATCTCCACGGGAAGGAGCTGGAGCCAGTAACCACCCCCCTGCCCCCAGCCCACACACACACTGCCCATGCGGCTCCCTCAAATGTTTGGGCACCATGGAGTTTCTTCAAGTGGGTTCTGGACAAAGACCTGAACCCCCTCCCACCCCCACCCCGGCCAGCAAGCAGCTGGACTCTGCCTAAGATGCTAACATGTGGGCCTGACCTTGTCGCTTACCTGCTCAACCACCTTGGAGGCTCCAGTTTGCTCCAGCTTTCAGATGAGTTCTGGGGTTTGGTACCGAAGGCCTCAGCCAACTCTCCCAGGGCAGTCTGCTTCTACCCCTCTTCACGCTTCATGCCCTGCCCCCGTGCCTCTGGGAATGCAGCTCCCGTGGCCCGGAACACACCCTGCCCTGTCTCCGCCCAGGGGAATCGCACCCATGCTCGGCCCCCTTCTAGGGCCACCGTGAGTCCTTATGGTGCCTTTGCACAAATCAGAAAAGGGTGCCTTTCTCCAGGTGGACGCAGATCCACGTCAGGGCTTGAGGGGTGGCCCGCAGTGGATCCCACCCACATTTGCCCCTCGGCCCGGTGCACCCCCGGCACAGGCATACGTGCGAAGATGCCACTTCCGGGCGTGAGGGCGGCCCTTGCTTTGACCTTCCTCTTGGCCTTCAGATCCCACGCGCCGATTCGGGCTGGCTGTCTCCCACCTTGTGTCCTCCAACATCTCGGTGCCCGGTCCCCTGAACCACTAAAGCTGACAGCCATCAGGGGAACTGAATTTGCACCACAGATCGTGACTCTTCCCCACTCCCCCCCCCCACTTTGGGGAGCAGTCACCAGACCCTTAGTCCCCAGCAGGCCCAGCGGCAGAATGAAGACCCACCCCCCCCCCCCCCCCCCCCACCGCCCCGGGCTAGAAGGGGGACCGCTTGGACACCGCCTTAGAAGTGCCCCGGGTGCCGGTCGGTTGGAGTCAGCTGCAGCGACTCAAACCTGAGTCTCAGGCCCTAGGCTGGGCAGGGGGTTCCCTCTCGGCTTACCTTGCTCCTGGGAACACTGGAGTCCGACCCTGTGTCCCCTTCCACGACCGAGCATTGCATCGCTGACCCGGGGTAGCCCGTTGTGCCGGTAGTGGCCTTGGACCCACCGCTCAGGAACGCACGTGACAAGACCTTCCATTTCATACCTTTTATTTTATCTGCATCTTCTCTGCCTCCTCGCCCCCCTCCCCCCACCGGCCCCTCAGAGGGGGTGGAAACCCCATTTGGAAGGGAAGGGACTTCTCTCTCCTCCCTGGAGGAGGGACGGTGTCTCCTGGGCCGGGCCCCACTGATGGGAGAGGCAGGCGCCTCCATGGCCGAGCAGGTGCATCGTCCAAGAGGCTGTGGCCAAGGCCGAGGTCCCTCGGATGCCCCGTGGCCCGGGGCCCCGTGGGTCAGCAGGAAGGTGAAGAGCAGAGAAGTCGGGGGTGGGGGCAGTGGGAGGGCCAAGCCCGGGGTGTGTGCGCGTGGCTGGCAGAGGCAGATGTGGACTTCGTGAGGGACGGGGGCCGAGACCAGGGGATGTGGGCTTAAGGTAGGGCCCTGAGAAGGAACCCCAGGCCACAGGGGAGCTGGAGGTGGGGGGAGGGTGTACCAGGGAAAAACTGGGGGCTGGGGGGGGGGGGGACGAGGCTGTGCTCTAAGAACCGGGCTCCCAGTAGAGGGGCTGTGCTGCGGAGTGTGATCAGGGACCGGCCCTCAGCGGAGACCAGAGGGCAGGCGGCGAAAGGCCTGTCAGGGCAGGAGGAGGGGGACTTCGGGCCAGTAGTGGGGCCAAGGCTACGGTGCCGCCCCACGGCCAGCTCCTCCGCTTCGTGGAGGCCAGCCCAACTGGGCATGGCCCCAAACCACCAATTTGTGCTTCTGGGTCGCTCGAGGGCTCCCAGGGCGGCCTCAGCCACGTAGGGCGGAGCCCAGAGGCGGCCCTGCGCTGCATGCAACAGCTGTCCCCAGGACTCGTCCCCCATCTCAGGCTCTCTGGAAACTCGCCCCCCTGCCCTGCCCGAGAGGGCCCTAAGCCAGATCACCAGACAGTGCAGGGGTGGAACGTGGCTGTGGGGGTGGGGGGGGGTGGGGGCGGGCGGGAGCCATGCTGGGACAGTTCAGAGACTCCACTTCGGCCGCGTCCGCTTACGCCCTCCGGTCCTTCAGTCTGTTTAAGGGCCTGGCCCCACCCCCACCCCTCGTGCGCTGGTCCGTTTTCCCTCCCGTCTTGGACAACGACCGCTCGGGCGTCGGGAGCCCACGGTGGGACGGCGGGGAGGAGGCCGCTCCGGGGACCGTGCGGGTCTCAGAGCGCACCCTGCCCGTCCCCCTGGCAGCCGCCGTCGCCGTGGACGATGAGCACCGGGAAGTAAAGGGCGTCCTCGTAACACGGTGGGCTTTCCAGGGGCTCCGTGTCCTCTGCCCGGCGCCCCAGCGGCCCCCCGCTCAGGCTCCGGAAGACCCCCGGGGTGGCCCGGCCCCCGGCTCCCAGGGAGAGCCGGCTGCGGCTGAAAGGCAGGCGGGGCCCGCTGGGCCGGGCGGGGGGCAGCGAGTTGCTGCTGAGGGAGCGACGGCAGCGCCGGCAGCCGCGGAGGTAGGCGCCGGCGCCCATGACCACGGCCTCCGAGTAGCTGGGCACCAGCTGCCGGTTGGAGCAGATGTGCCACTCGAGCTCGGTGAAGTCCACCGTGGCCACGCGGGAGAGCGGGGGCCCGCTGGGCACGGCCCCAGGCGGGGGCGAGCCGGCGCCAAAGAGCTTCTCCACCTGGTAGTGCACGTGGGCCGTGCCGTAGGCCGCCACGACGCGCAGCGGCCAGGACAGCGTGGCCGCGGACACCAGCCAGAAGACCCAGGCGCGGGCGTACCAGGGCGGGCTGCGGGGGTCCGCGAAGACCATGAGGGACTCGCGGAAGTCCACGTCCTTCAGGTGCATGCCCTCGCGGGCCTCCAGGTAGTCGTCCAGGCCCTCGTTGGCGCCGAAGAAGTGGGCCCTCTGGGTGAGGTACGAGGCCTCGGCCTCGGCGCTGCCGAAGCTGAAGCACTTGGTGAAGCGCAGCCGCGTGGCCGCGTGGTCGGCCAGGCCCACGAGCTCCTTGGAGACGTCGCGGACGCCGTGGGCCGAGTAGTCAAACTCGCCGCGGGCCGTGCGGCTGTCCGCCCGCTCGTGGTAGACCTGCGTGGTGGTGTAGGCGTCGCCGTTCCGGTAGCGGGTGATCTGGCGGGTGCGCCGCACGTAGTGGTAGCTGGTGGCCTTCCACCAGACGCAGGGCGGCGCCTGCTGCAGCCGGCGGATCAGGGCGAGCACGGTGTTGGCGTCGGTGCGCGGCGCCTGGCACGACCGCACGTGGCAGTGCCAGCACTCGGCCAGGTAGAGGAGGTAGAGGAGGGACACGAAGGCCAGCGGGATGTACAGGTAGCCGTCAGAGCAAGGGCTGGCCGGGTAGGTGGGCGGCGGGCCCCCGGCCCCGCGGGCCAGAGCCGCCTCGGGCCCCAGGACCAGCCGCGGCACCGTGGCCAGGCGACACCAGGCCACCACGGCGCCACAGGCATGGATGAGCAGGGTGAGCAGCAGGCACTTCCAGTGCGACTCGCGGCACAGGGAGCTTCCCAGGGACTGTTTCAAGGGCCGCTGCTGCGGGGCGGAGAGAGGAGAGGCGCGGGTCAGGACGGGGCCTCGGCCCGCGCCTGGCCCTCTGCCGAAGCCCCGCGAGGGAGGCGGGGCGACGCTCCCCACTCCACGGAGGAGGAAACCGAGGCTCCGAGGGAGCGAGCCCCCTGCTCCGTGCCTCACCCTTCTAGCTCTAACTCGCCGCCGTGGAGCCGCAGGAGTCCAACTCGGGCCCATCTGCCCCGAGCCTGTCCTCTACTGTGCCCCATCATCTCCGCCAAGGGCACCTAGGGACAAGACAGACCCATCTCTGCCAAGAGAAGAAAGGACGCGACTGGCCACTGAGAAACCTGAGCGCCGGTCCCAGCTCTACCCTTAACTTGCTGTGTGGCCGTGGCCACATTCCTGCCCTCGCTGGGCCCCGGTTCCTGGACCTGTTGGCACGGGAGGCCAGGGCGGCAGGGGTCCTGAGGGGGAAGAGCATGCGCTTTAGAGCCCCGCGGCTCAGGAGGCAGTGCCGGCTCCACCACCGACCGTATGACTCGGGCAGGTCCCTCTCTGGACCTCGGTCTCCTCATCTGTAAACTGGGGCGTTTGTGAGGATTCGACGAGATCGTCCGCGTGGCGATCTCAGCACAGGGTCTGGCCACGGGAATAAATAGTATTACTGTTTCCCTGAGACTCCCTCTGGTCCTTTGGTTCCAACTTGGAGACTGGGAGAAGCTCTTAAGTGAGAAAGAGGAAGAGCTGGGAACGGAGGAGGTGTGAGTCTGGGGGGAGCAGATGGAGCGCGTCCCCCGTCCTCCATCCCTCCATTCCCCATCTGCGCCGAGACCGAGGGGGTGGAACACAGCTGCTGGGCAGCAGGGGCCACTCCCGGGCCCAGAGGGTTTGGCCTGCCCTCCCAGGCGGGGCTGCCCGCCCAGCCCCCACCTCACCTCCAGGGGGCCTGTGGAGACAGAAGTGGGGAGGGGGTGGGGAAAGGCGGGGAGAAAGAGAAGGGAGAGGTGGCCTGGTGGGGACGGCAGAGGTGGAGTCAAGGGGCCACGTCTCCAAACTCAGGGACCCCCGCGGCTCGGCCCCCCCCCCCCCCCCCCCCCGCCCCGCCCAGCCCAGCCCAGCCCAGCCCAGGGCGGCCTGTCCTACCCCGCCAGTCACCCACCACAGTTACACATCGCCACCACGACCCGCAGGGCCAGTCGGATGCACGCACCCACACCTCCACACCCCCACCGTGTTTGTCACAGACCCACCAGCCACAGACGTGCGCGCTGCCGGTTCATCCCAGGCACCAGACCCTCCCCAGTGCCCGGGGCACAACCCCTCAAACCGGAACGTGGTGTCCAGGCGCACGCGCTCGCCCACGCACACAGGCACACACCCCACCCAGACCCGCCCACCACAGGACACACACGCAGATACCAATGACACACCGACGGAGGCCCGGCTACACGCCAGACCCTCACCTGACCACGGTGCGCAACCCCCAACCCCACCCCTACTGCCACCTGACACCCACCCTAGACTCCGCAGAAGAAACCCACCCACGACGGAACACATGCACGCATGACCGCATCGCTCAAGCCAAGGCCCCCGCCGTCACCCGACTTTAGCTCACCCGAGGTGTGAGGGGCGCGGACTAACATTCACACGCCCGCAGGCGCACCACAGCCGCCCAAACACACAGAGCCACTCACCACCTATCACCCCAGCACCCCACACGGGGCTCCAGGCCCCTGCGGACCCTCTTCCTGGCTAGGGCTGAGGAGGGGCCACCCTGGGGGTCCCAGCCAGCAGGACGGGCCCTGTGGCCTCAGCACGGGGAGAGGGAAAAGGGGAACCGGAGGCCTCCTCCTTTCCTCTTTCCCCTCCTCCCTCCGCTCCCTCCCCCAAGTCCCGGCCACCGCTGCTGCATTGCAGGCGCCGCCCGGGCACCTCGTGAGCCGCTGGGCTGGGCCGGGGGCCTGACCCCGGGGCCTTGGGGGTGAGGGGCTGCGCTGCGGAAGGAGGGCGCGCAGGAGCCGGGCGCTGACGTCACGGGAGGGCGGGGGGCGGGAAGAAGGGGCGCCCGGGGTTGGAATCGCCCCCTCCTCCCTTTCCAGCCGCCCCACCCCGACCCCCCACGCGAGCCCCTAGCCTCGCAGGGCGCCGGCTACCCTAATGACGTCATTGGCAACAGGGGTTTGGGGACTTCCCTCCTCAGCCCCTGTCCTGGGGTTGGCCCCTCCCTTGTCCCCCTCACCCTGTTCCAGCCCCGGCTCCGGCCCCCCAACACACAGCGGCCGTACCTCCTCCCGCAGCGGCTCGCCGTCCGGGATGAACGCGGGCACCTCCCCGCTGTCTCCTCCGCCACCCTCGGGCATGGTGTCCTGGCTGCTTGGGCGGCCCGGGCCCGGGCCCCGGGCATGATAGGGGGGAGCGCAGAGGGCTGCGGCGCGGCCCCGAGGGCGTCCGCTCGGCTCGGCGGCCGCACAGGGAG
>NW_024412786.1:3177833-3190694 GCF_014898765.1 Herpailurus yagouaroundi | reverse complement strand
GCGGCACCCGCGGCGCCGCCGGCAGCGCCTGGCACCGGCGGGCGCTGCCTCCGCCCCCGAGAACCCCAGTCTGGCGGACCCAAGCTTGGGTTCCCCTCCCGCCGCGCTGGCGCTTGCGACCTTGGCCGAGTCCTTGCTCTCAGAGCCTGTTTCCCCTGCTGTAAAATGAGGACAGGGAATCTCAAAGATGAGTAATACCCCCCGCGGTCCCGTCTCTGAGGGGTAGGCCCAAGCCTAAGCCCACCTGGACCCCACCCCGGAAGCCTTGCGTGTAGGGGAGAAAGCGGTTACAGCCCAGGAAGGTGAGATACGCCTCATTTGCTGGCCCGAGGTGCGGGCTTCACGTAGAGCAGGCAGGTTGCGCAGGCCAGGACACCCAGGGCCCCAAGCTTCGTGACCTTGGGCCTGCACTTTTCACCTCAACCTCCGTTTTCCCATCTGAGAAATGGGAGTAGAAAGGTGCACAAGCATTCATCATGACGTACAGGGGAATGGGATCTGTCCTTCATGGGAGGACACCCTCATTCCACGTGGTGGCCCCAGTGTTGTTCCCTGGCCCTCAGGGGCCTCAGCCCATCTGCCTCTGGGTCTGGACCTAGCCCTCAAGGTAGACAATCAGTTGGTGGGACACAGGGAACTGCAATGCTAGGTTGGGTTGCTTTTCGACTTTTTTTTTTTTTTTTTTTTTTTTTTTTCCTTTTTTTTTGCAAAGGGAACTCAAAGACCATTCAGTTTAATATCCCTACCCATTTGAAGATGAGGTAATTGAAATGGTCGAGAGAGTAAAGGACTGACCCAGGGCTACATTTATTTATTATTTATTTATTGGGCACAGATGTTTATTGGATATCTTCTATATCCAAGTACTGTGCTTGGCACTGTGAAGACAAGGGTAGGAGTGGAGAAAGACACAGGCCCTGTCCTAATGGAATTTACATACAGGGCAAAGTGGTGTTCCCAGAGGGAGCCTAGAACTCGGCCTCCAGGTTCAACCCCCAGCTAGGTCATTCCTCTGTTTCCTTTGTCTCTCTGAGACACAAGTCAAACTGATTCTTAAAGGATAACTAGACTTTCGACAAATGGATATGAGGAGGAAGGGCATCCCAGGTGGAGGGGACTTTTGAGCAAAGACACTGCGATTAGACCACGTGGGTTGTGTTCAGAGAGTAGGAGAGTAACCTGGTGTAACCAGACACTGGCTAGTTAACTAGAGGCAGATCGCAGAGGACCTGATTTCCCTCTCTAGAAAGTAGTGGCTGAAAGTGTGTGAGAGAGGCCCCTGAAGACTGTTGCCGAGGAGGGTGCGAGTGGTCAGAAACTGGGCGGAGAGAAAGGAAACCCCAGCTTCACTTTAAGATGGGCGGCAAGGGCAGCAATGACTCAGGAGTATCAGCTGCAGCTTCAGGAGGTGGATCAGCACACCTCCACCCCCTAAATCGGCTGGACCACGGGAGAGTTGACGGGCCAGGACTGGTGCAGGATCCTGTCCCAACGAACGATACCATCCAATCTCTGGGACTTCAGACCTTCTGGATTTTTCAATATTTGTAATGTACGTGTGTCTCAAGAGCCCAGACCCTCAATCAAGAGCTCAGATCCATTCTCTGGGACTTCAGACCTTCTGGAATTTTCAATATTTGTAGTGTGTACGTGTGTCTCAAGAGCAGCAGGGTCCCGGGGTCTGCAGGATAGCCGTCAGTGGCTGTGGGATATTTCAGCACCGGACAACGGACAGCACCCGCGCGGGAAGGAGGGGTGGGAGCGGGGGGAGGAGCCAGCTTCCGGGGCTCGCTTGGCCGCGCTGTCACTACCCGGCGCGGCCTCCTACTAACACCTCGCGGGTTGCCTGGGCTCCGCTCCAGGGCTGGGGGGAGTATGGAGGACGGGAGAGGAAAGAGAGCATTGAGAGGGAGAGGCAGGAGCCCCGAGGGGTGGGACTTGCTAGAACCCCACCGACCCATCCCCTCCTGGAGTACATCCGGCGAGCGAAACTTGGTTCCTCCTCCAGGTCTCCAACCGGTGTAGTCGTGGCAGGGCGAGCGTCAAGTGCCCCACTGCGCAGGCGCGGAAATAATTCTCAACACCCTCTTACTTTAACCCAACTATTGGCTGTTCTGGGCACAAACTAGCAAACGCAACACCCAATCCGAGAGTGCCTCGAATTGCTCCGCCTACCCTCCTCCCGGAAGTTGACTACTGCCGAATCCAATTCAGCGAGGCCGCGCCAGCAGCCAATTGGGAGAAGGGAGGGGCGAGTTGGCGCCGCCGAGGAGCCAATGGCAGGCGACGGAGGATAACGCTGCGGACATGGCGGCTGTGGTCGAAGAGCTCGCGGACGTGTCGGGCTTCTCCATAACCTCAGTCGGTGCCCAGGGTGCGGAGCTGCTGCCTTATTAGTATTCTCACCCACGAGGCGGCGCAGCGGGCCCCTGGGGAGAGCCAGCATCGCGGCCATGGCTTATCACTCGGGATACGGAGCCCACGGTGCGTGGGGCGCGGGGCGGGTGGGACGCGGCCCGACCGGCCGGAGGAGGGTCGGCGGCGCGGCCCTCTCACCCCGAGGGAGAGGGGCAGCCGTGACCGTTCCCCAGGGCGGCGGGTGTCTTTCGGGTTTTCGCCCTGCGCGACTCAGCAACGCGTCCCGGACTTCGCCCTCTCGGCCCAATCCCGAGATCGGGCGGTGACAGCACAGCTGGATTGCCCATGCTAGACCAGCACAAACGGAGTCTGCCTCCAGAACTTTCTTTACCTGTCATGACCCTGGTAGGGGCCCTCACCACTGCCCAGGGCCTTTGGGTACTCAGCTGTCTTCTTTCCCACTCTTGTTTATGCGGGATGCCTTCCCAGTTATCTTCTCCACCTAGTAAACTTCTACTCACTCTCCCAAGGCTCAATTCAGAGATCACTTCCCTTGAGAAGATCCCCAGAAGCCCCCAGGTGGGCAACCACTTCCAGGTGCTGCCCTAGCTCTTTCTTTGCCTACATTTAACACCTCTGGGAAAGGGTCCTTCTTCAAAGTTCTTTCTGGATTACCTATCCCCATCCAGCATGTATTTCACTAACTGATTGCTTGGTGCCCCCAGGACCCATACAGGGCTGCGCAGTCTGGGGAGGGGGTGGTGGTTTGGGCTCATGCTTGGTATTCCTGTCACCTACTCTAGTACCTACAAACCCACAGGCTCCAAGCACAGGGCCCGGGCAGCTCCAGATCCCCCTCCCCTCTTCGATGACACAAGCGGTGGTTACTCCAGCCAGCCAGGGGGATACCCAGCCCCAGGAGCCGACGTGGCCTTCAATGTCAACCACTTGCTTGGGGACCCCATGGCCAACGTGGCTATGGCCTATGGCAGCTCCATCGCATCCCATGGGAAGGACATGGTGCACAAGGAGGTGTGGCCTGCCCCCAGGGCAAGGGTGGCAAGATTTCTGACCAGGGCTGGGGCATCACGGGATCCCACCTAATTGTCACAGCAGCCCTCAGGGAAGGAGCACACCCTGGAGCACCCTGAGGTTTGGTGTGCAGCTTGCCCACAGCCTCCTCTCTCCTCTCCCAGCTGCACCGTTTTGTGTCTGTGAACAAACTCAAGTATTTTTTTGCTGTGGACACAGCCTATGTGGCCAAGAAGTTGGGGCTACTGGTCTTCCCCTACACACACCAGGTGAGCTGCCTACCAGGTGAACTGGCGGGGCCCTGTGCCTCCCTCATCCTTTCCCAGAGTTTGGCCCCCAGACCTCAACGCCCTTTCTTCTCTTCTCATCTTTTACTCCTGACCTGGCCGCCGCCGCTGCCGCCAGAACTGGGAAGTGCAGTACAGTCGCGACATGCCTCTACCACCACGGCAAGATCTCAACGCCCCTGACCTCTATATCCCCAGTGAGTCTTCTTTGACCTGGGCTGGGAGTTGTGGGGGGACCTGTGCCTCGAGGCACCAGTGAGAAGAGAGAGGCTCACGCGTTGATTCAGCATCTGCTTTTGGTGCTTTTGTGTGTGGCGGTTGCTAGACGCCAGGTAGGCGAGAGTAGGGGGACCAGTGAGGAATTTCCTGGCTGTGCCTTCAGTGCCCTCAGGGTGTTCCCTTTGGAGACCTTCTTGCCTCTTGACTGGGACCATGTCCCTCTCCAGCCTGGAGCTCTGGGTTTAGACCTGGCCCTGCAACTTCCAGCTATGGGACCTCAGGCTGGCTACTTTTATTCTTCCGGAAACCAGGAATAACAGTCTCTACCACAGAGGATTGCGGTGGAGCTTCAGTGAGGTGATGTGTGCTCAGCAGGAAGCACACTTTAAATCATTACTGTCATTGTTGTTACTTACCCCCCAAGTCCTGCTCCAACATTTCCTCCTCTGAGGAAGTGATCACTCCCTTCTGGGCTCCCATAACCGCCCGTCCACCTGGCACATGGCACGGGGTCAGGCCGCCCACGTTGTCTAGCGGCTGGCAGACTCTGCATTTGACTCCTCTCTGTCCCGGGGCCTGTACAAGGCGAAGCCCGTGGTGGGTACCCTAGAGTAGGGGTGAGTGTGCCCGGGTCAGCCCTCAGAGGGGTTGCTAGGGCAGCCAGTGCTAGTGAGGGCAGCCAGTCAGCCCAGTTGCTCTGGGAGGGCCACAGGTTCTTCCATCCTTCATTCCATTTTCTCTCAGAGCCACCTGGTAAGGCAGGAACTGCCATCTCTGTTTTCCATGTTGAAGCCAAGGATCAGAGAGACTCGAATCTCTTTGAAGCCACGTAGCTTATAGGTGATAGAGCCGGCTCCTGACTCCAGACCCTGTGCTCTTTGGTGGGCACATCAGTTCTGGTGCTTCAGGGGGCAGGGAACAGGGCTGAGGAGTTACAGTTGCTGTGAAAGCCCAGCTCCCACTGGCTCTGAGCTTTTGTGCAAACAGCAGAGGTAAACCTGGAGCCCTCTATGTTGGCAGGATGGCCAGAGCCATAGCCAGTGCCAATGGCCAGACGTAAGAAGAAGTCATCCTCATGGCCTGGACTCCAGGAACAGCCTGAGTTGTCTTCAAGCCTGTATTTTGGTCCTATAGTCTTGTGTGAGATCAGTTTGGCCCCTGCCAGCTCATCTAGGATTAGCAATGGCCTTGGCCTGTGGTGTAGTTAGAGTCACAGCAGGAAGCTGGTAAATTTCCTAGCACAGGGATAGGGAAGGAGGCAGCTTGGTGGTCCTGAGAGAAGGGTCAGGTAGCATTTACACAGGGAGAGAGAGCTGAGCAGGCAGGGTATTGGGGAGCTGACTATGGAGGCTGAGCATGAGGAGATATGCAGGGAAGGAAGTATAGGGAGAAGGTGGGGAGTGTAAATGGCCTCAAATACCTCGTTAGGGGGTTCTGATTGAGGAAAACAGGCTGACGGCATCTCTCTGGCTCTTGGCAGCAATGGCCTTCATCACCTACGTGCTGTTGGCTGGGATGGCACTGGGCATTCAGAAAAGGTCAGTGCCAGGGCCCTCCTCCTTTCCTACCAGCTTTCCCTCCTGACTGCTCTCCTCACCTCCCCAGGGGACCTGTGGCAGGTCCTAAGCCCACCCCATGTCCTCAGGCTCAACCTGCCAAACAGGATGGCTGGTGTCTGAACTCACCCCCACCCCCACCCCTACGTGGCCACAGGTTCTCCCCAGAAGTGCTGGGCCTGTGTGCAAGCACGGCGCTGGTGTGGGTCGTGATGGAGGTGCTAGCCCTGCTCCTGGGCATCTACCTGGCCACCGTGCGCAGTGACCTGAGCACCTTCCACCTGCTAGCCTACAGCGGCTACAAATATGTGGGGTGAGTACCCCTGCACTCTTCTGCACTCGTCTCGGGAACTGTGTACCGTTGTTAGATCAAGAATGTATGGAGAGCCACTCCGGGAACACAGGGGAGAAGGGCCTTGAGCTGGGGTCGTGAAGGACGTCTCAGATCCAGGTGCTAGGGCTGAGTCCTAGGCCTGCCAGATTCATTTTGAGTCTAGGACCCTGTGGGGATAGATTGGAGATAAAGGGCCCCAGAGGTGGTGGTCAGGGTCTAGGCTGGGTGGTGGGGCCGGTCTCAGGCCTGGATCCTTGGAAGGTCTCCAGCATCTTCTTTCTCCTCTCCCCCCACCCCTCCCAACACCCCACACCCCTGCAGGATGATCCTCAGTGTGCTCACAGGGCTGCTTTTCGGCAGCGATGGCTACTATGTGGCACTGGCCTGGACTTCGTCTTCACTCATGTACTTCATCGTGAGTCTGGGGCTACCCCTCCCGCCTTTTCCCCCGGGGTTGGAGCTGGGGCCGAGCCTTCCCATCCTGGCACAGCCTCAGCTCTCTCCTTTCTTCTAGGTGCGCTCTTTGCGAACAGCAGCCCTGGGCCCCGACACTGTGGGGGGCCCAGCTCCCCGGCAGCGTCTCCAGCTCTACCTGACTCTGGGAGCTGCAGCCTTCCAGCCCCTCATCATATACTGGCTGACCTTCCACCTGGTCCGGTGACCTTTGGCTCCCACTGGCACTGATTTTTCCATACATTGAAGATTTGATTTCCTTGATTGTATTTGACCCTTGTTCCTGGGGCCTGAGGTGGTGGTGGTGGTGGGAGGGGGGGGGTGGTCTCCATTGCCCAGGGTTTATCAGGCTCTAGGGACCCAGGGGAGGGCTTCCTGGCGTTGGTGGTCTTGATACTGCTTTGAAAGGCAGATGGAAGGGTTTTAGCAGCAATAGCTGTTTGGCTGTGACGAGGAAAGTGAGGACAGAAGGGAGCAGCTGCCAAGGAGACCTCGAAGGCCTCTCTGATCCATCTGAGGGGGTCCCTGGAGGGTTCGATGGGCCAGTGGTTTGAGCCTCTGTCCTGAGGATTTAGCTCAGGGCTGTCCCCTATAAGTCCCTTTGCCCCCATGTCCTCTTCAAGCCTTTCAGGAGCAGAACTGGGGCCCACGTGTTTGCAGTAGTTTATTCATATTTTGTCACAAATGGCCGGGGAGGGGGTGCCGGACTCCTCCAGGCAACATAGAAAATAGGTCCAAGAGACAGGACAGGCTGGGGTTGGGGCAAGTGGGAATGGGGAAGGGGGAGATCTGGAGAGAGAGCCTGGGGGAGGGGAGAGGGCAGACTAGGGGTGGGGCTGCCCCCCTGCTGAGCCTGCTCATTCCCGGTGTGGGTACCCCCCCACCTGCAGGGGGAGCCTCAGGGTGGGGGTGGAGGGGGGTGGCCTAGAACTTCCAGGGTCAAGCCCTGCCCCTTGGCAGGGCCCGTGTCCCCCCCCCCCCAACCGAAGTGGACAAGGCTGGAGGTTCCACCCCTTCCAAGACTGACTGCCATGCCTACAGGCTGGCAGAGGAGCCCCTGCCCCTATTTAGAGCTCTGCCCAGCCCTAGTCCAAGGGGAGGGGGCTCTGAAGGCGGGAGGTCCCCGCAGCAGCAGTTTGGGGGGGGGGCGTGGAGAGGAGGCTGGGGGCACCAGTGCCCCCTCCCTCCCCGGGGCTGAGGCCTCTGCGGCCGAGGGGCAGGGCTGGGGGTGCACAGGCGTCCGGTCCATTCTGGGCTTGCTCCCTGGCCGGCTTCCCCCTTAGAAACTCACCAACGTATAAACCATACTGTGGGGAGATGAGGCAATGAGCCAAGTCCTGAGTAGGCCCAGCTACTGGCCACCCCCCCGTCATACCCTGGGTTGCCCCCAGTCCTCAAGGGAAAAAGGCAGAAACTTGGGGCCCAACCACTCCTAGGATTGGAAGCATGGGACCTAGAGCATCCCTTCCCTGACTTCTGACTGCCATGAGCAGGGCCTCCTCACCTGTACAGGTAATAGAAGAAGGAGAGCAGGTAGAAGGCGAGTTTGCACCAGGACTCCTTCTGGCAGTAGTTGAGGATGTCAGCATTCATGATGGAGACCGCATCATACATGACCTCGGAGCCATCCGCAGGACGATGGAAGTACCTGGGGTGAAGGAGGGGCCTGAGCGCCCACCATCAAAGCGTCCACCCCCATCTTGCCCCTGCTTCTCCACCTCACTCCCCCACGCCCCACCAGGACAGTTTCCAGAGGTGGGAGAGGAGGGGGATGTTGAGGTCCTCACCTCCAGAGGTGGTAGAAGAGGAGGGGGATGTTGAGGCCCAGGGTCACCCACTCTGCTGCACACAGAAACATCAGACAGAAGAGGCCGTGGATGGAGTATTCTGGGACCACCAGCTGGGGAGGGAGGATGAGAGGTCAGCTGCCCGGTGCCAGGACAGACCCCAGCTTCAAGGGCACAGAGGGGAGCTGGGATTCGGGAGGTGCCCCCTCCACCACCGTGACCTCGGGATTAAAGGGGTCTCTAGCCTCCCACTCCCTCCCGGTGGCAGAGCTGATCAAGCAGGTCCCAGAGGGGTAAGGCCCTGGTGCGGGTCACAGGAGAGTAGGGCTGAGCTGGGCTAGAAGCCTCCTGCTACCAGCCCTGACACTGACCTTCCTCAGGAGGCAGCAGATGCGTTCGATGTTTTTTAAACGCTCGCGCTGTAGGGGGAGGAAAAAGCCGCCATGGGGGAGGCGGAGGAGCGGGCAATAGGGGCGCCCCCCCCCCCCCCCCCCCCCGCCGCCACCGCCATCGCCGTCCCTGCGTCCCCGCGTCCCCGCGTCCCCCGCCGACCTGCACGTGGCCGCCAGGGGGCGCCAGAGCAGCTTGCGGCAGGGCAGCAGCCGCGCCGTCCCCATGGCAACCGTCGCCATGGAGGGACCTTCACCCGCGTCTCCAGGGCAACGGCCCAGAGCCTGGCAACGGCCGCTCCGCCAGGAGGAACCCGAGCCCTGAGCCCGCGCCAGGTGTTTGCTGGGGGCGGGGACAGACAGGAAGGGGCACAGCCGCCGGTCCCCCCCCACACCCCCTTCTTCCCGTTTCCCACCCACCCCCCTTCGCCTGCGACAGATGGAAAGACAGACGGACGGACACACCTCAGCACAGCACATGTATCACTTACTGCCCGCGCTGGGTTCCCCTGATCGATGGGGTTCTTGAAGTCGGTCCGCAGCTCGTCAAAGGCTATGATCTGGGAGAGGGGCGTGTGCCCGTCAGGGCGGGGGCAACAGTTTATGAGTCCCCCACCCACCCTTCTGTGGGATAGGAATTCACACATGGGGACTGGACCAGAGGGAAGCTTGCTGCACAGGTGGAGAAACTGAGGCTGAGGGAAGGGCAGGGCCTGGCTCAAGGTCACACAACAGTCTGGAACAGAGTCCTAGTGTGCTAATGCCCGAGTCAAGCCATGTTCACGATGCCTCCACCCAAAACATTCCAAGAGATGGTGTCTTAATCTGCCCTGTGCTGACCACTGGGGCCCCAGAAGCCTGGGGCACAGCCCTTGCTTGAGAGGACCTCATATGCTTGGGAGGACTGTGAACTATATTCCAGGGTGATCAGGACTACTGGGGTGCTTGGTCCAGCGTTAGAAGTGATGGGGGGGGGTGGTGGTCAGGCTGGACTCAGAGTGGGTGTTCGGTGAACAAATGGGGGAAGGGAGTCCAAACATCAGGGACAGCAGGCACAAAGGCAGAAGGTTGAAAGACTAAGGAACATTCAGGAAGCTGCAGATTTCATGGGGCCAGAGTGAAAAGTGGGAAGGAAGATGGGAATGTGAGAGATGGGCTGCAGATGCTGTAAGCTTAGACCAGATGTTTGGACTTTAATTCTAAAAGTAATGGGAGCCATTGAGGGGTATAAAGCAGCAGAGTAGGGCGGTCAGGCTAATGTTTTAGGATAGATGAAGCAGGAGGTACACATTGGCTAACAGTCCCAGCCAAGACATACATGAGGCTTACTCTATGCCAGCAGCTTCATGTTTACTAACTCATTTAATGCTTGCAACAACCTGATGACGTAGGTACTGCCATATCCATTCTGCAGATAAAGAAACTGAGACTGGTTAAGTGACTTGTCCAAGGCTACACATAGCTAGTCAGTGGTAAGAATGGATTCTAACCCAGACTCCAGAGTTAAAATTCGTAACTGCTTAGGCCAGGCCAGAGAACTGTTGGGGGTGGGTGGGGGGAGGACTCACGTTGCTAGTGATCTGAGTGAGGAGAATGGCAGTGAGGGTGGAGAGGTGTGGACGGATTCCAGAGCTATTTAGAAGCCAGACTCCAGAGGGCTTGAATGGCAGCGGAGTGGAGGCAGAGGGGCCCAAGTTGCCTTTGGGTGTTCGGGCATCTGGTAGATGGCAGTGTCCTCATTGGGATGGGGAACTCCTGGGAGGAACAGGTGTTTGAGGGGATGATGGGACAGACCTGGGTGGGGGGTGGGTGGGTGCAGCTAGCATGGGAAGAGGTCTGGAAGAAAAGCCTTCTGAGATCCCCTCCTCTCAGCACCAGCCCTAGGACGAGGCACGCACAGGGCCCACACCCCCAAGCATCTCAGACCCCAGACGGCTTGGAGGGAGAGAACACGGGCTTCCTGGAGGGAGCTGGGCCATCTGGAGCAGCACCCCTCTCCCCATGAACTCTGGGCAGCCACCTGCCCGCCAGACACAGCAACAGGGTCCAGCAGGGAGCGGAAGGGTGCCGTCTGTCTGCTCCAGAGCTGGCACCACCAGCAGGCAGCGGGTGTCATGCCTCCCACCCCCCAGGCTGCCTGGCGCTGACTCAGCCCCCTGGAACAAACAATCCCCCACGATGACAGCTGACACACGTCAGTCACCATCAGGGATGCCTAGCAACCAGTGGGGACTGGGTCAGGGTCTGGGGTGGGATCTGGGGTCCTGCCCTGGAAGTTTCTAGTTCTTACCAATTTGGATTCAGGACCACACCTCCTATGCCCATCCCCCAACTCCCTTAGTAGGACATGTTCTGGGCACTATGATGTATATACGACAAACCCATTTTGCCCACAAGGAAACAAACAGACTCAGCATGGGTGACTTGCTAAGACCACCCAATTAAATAGTTAAGTGAACACAGTGCTTGACACATAATAGGTGCTCAATAAATATTTGTTGAGCTCTTTCCCCCAGCCTAGGAGCCCTACAAGGGCAAAGCCTGCGTCTTATTCATCCTTGACTCCCCCACAGCTACCTAGAGCCTGGTTGTCTCAGTGCTTCCTATTGACACAGGTGTGTTGAATGGAGGGCTGCTCCGAGTGGTCCCTAAGGATAGGGACCACCAGAGGGTCTGCGGGAGGCCTCTGGGTGGGCAGGGGTGTGGAAAGGGGCTTCTTGAATTCCAGGAAACTTTCTCCCAGGAGCTGTTTGGCTCTGTGTTTCCCAGCCTGCGACCCTCAATTTCTTCCAGTCTACAGGACCCCAGCCCTCCTGTCCCCAGACCACACATAGGATTGTCCACTGCCCTGGAATGAGATAGGAGAGATCGAGATGGAAAGGGGGGGGGGGTGCGGTATGGAGGCAGAGAAAGAGGAAGATAAGAAAAAGCAACTAAGAGACCCACAGAATGAGAGAGAGAGAGAGAGAGAGAGAGAGAGAGAGAGAGAGAGAGGCACAAAGCCAGGCTTAAGGCTGGAGATGGGGGGTGGTGCATGTTGTAAAGTGCCTGTAGGGCCTCACTCCTCACACAGGAAGGGTGCAGAGTCCACGGAATCCTGATGTCAAGGAGACAGGCAGCTGCAGGGCAAGGGGGATTGTGAAGGGAGAGCTTGGTCAAGGGCCAGGGAGGATCCGGGGCCAGGCAGCAGGTCCCAGGAAAAGAGAGAGGAAGTGGGGAGACCAGGAAGGAAGCAGGTGAGGTGTGAGGAGGAAGCGATAGGAAGGAAAGAAGGGGATACGGGGGGAGAGACTGGAGAGGGTGAGGGAATCCCCCTAGAGAGGATGGAGATCGGGAAGATATGTCTTGGTCATGGGAGCAGAGGATGCCGAGATGGACGGGCCAGCGCTGACCGAGACGGGCAGTCCTCATTGAGGGGATCGGGGTGGGGGCCAAAACCTCCGAGGACTGGAGGAGGGAGGGTGGTCAAGGGCCCCAAACAATGAGCTGGAGACTGAGCGATAGTTCTTGGTGAGAGGAAGGGAGCCAGGCAGAGAGGGCTGCTGAGGAGAGGGCCCCAGACAGAATGAGGGACAGGGACTCTCTCTAAGGGGAGGTGATTAGGATAAAGGATGAGAAATGGACATTCTGAAAGATCAGGTGTGAAGCCACACCAGAGTGAGAGACAGACCAAAGGGGACACACTAGACAAAGGGGAAAGTGGGCAGGAAGAGGAGGGGAAAAGGAGAAGTGGGGAGGAAACCTGCTGAGAGGAAGCCGGTAAAGGAGGGGGCAGGGAAGCCCGAGGGGAGCGGGTGATGGGGACTAGGTCTCTGGGGCCGCTTAGAGCCAATCGCAGCTGGGTCAGGGAGGTGAGTGAGAGGGAAAGGGTTAACAGGCTCTGCGATCTGTGGGTCCTGTAAACAGATGCAGTTGCCATGGCAACCGGCTCCATCACTCCTGGCTGGAAAAACCCACAAAGGGGGGGCAAGCAGACAGACAAACTGCCCGACAGACAAACGGGGGCGACTGGATTCGGGGGTAGGAGAGAAGGGAGCAAGAATCCCAGAATTCTGCCCCACTCCCCAAGACGGCATGGGGCAGGGGCAGGGGGTCAGAGACCAACTGACATACCCACAGACAGGCGGGGGCGGCGGAGGAAGGGGGCTCCGGGAAGGAAGCCGACGACGGGAGGGGGTGTTCATGGGGGCGAACAGAAGCCGACCAAAGGGGGATAGAGGAGACGAGGCTCCAAGTTTCCCCAGGCCCTGAGCCCATCCTCCCGGACCCTCCCGCTCTGTGCGCCCCCGGCCCCCCACCCCGCCCCCAGCCCCAGCCCGGCCTTACGTGCCAGATGACAAAGAAGATGAGGGAGGCGCACAGCACCAGGGTGAGCATGTAGCAGAACGCGGCGAAGGTGAACGCCATGGCCCCCGCGCCGGGCGGCGGCCCGGGGGGCGCCAGCGC
>NW_024412786.1:3155891-3177433 GCF_014898765.1 Herpailurus yagouaroundi | reverse complement strand
CGCGGGGCGCGGGCCGGTGGGCTCTGGGGGCGCGTCCGCTGCCGGCTGCCCGGGCCCCGATCGCTCATCCTGCGATCCCTCGCCCGCGGCTCCCTCGCTCTCCAGCCCGCGAAGCCGGCGGGGCGGAGCCGGGGGCGGGGCCGCCGTGCTAGCGGCCTCGGGCGGGGCTGGGTCTCCGCGCGCCCCTCCGCTTGCACAGCCCGGCCCGGGAGCCACCTCCCCGCCCCAACCTCAGGGACACGTAGGCACGGACGCACATCTCTGGCAAGTGCCCGCCCCCGCCCCCCGCGTCACACAACGAGCTCGGTCCACTCGGACGAGCACACACACACACCCCTACCCTCACATACGTGTTTTGTACTTTGGCCGGGAGGCCAGGCTAAGAGGTCTTAAGTGGGAGGAACTTGGCACTGCGGGGGGGGGACACCTGGCTTGAATCCAGGGCAAAGCTGGGAGACGGGCTGAAGGGGATGCGGGCCAGGCATGATGGGGCACATCTGCGGCCCAACCTCACAGCATGGATGGATGTGCGCCTGTGTGGGTGTTGGCGGCGGCTCACCAGGTACTCGCCGACGTCCGCCTGCCTCCCTTGCAGCCGGAACCGTGCTGGGCCCGTAGGGACACACCACAGAAGCAAAAGCAGGCAGCCCTCCTGGCTTTAGGAAGTGGGTCAAGGGCTTTCAATAGCAACCCCAGGGCACACAGCCCAAGCCAGGACCCCTGTACTGCCAGCCAAGCCCAGGGCCCCAGCTCCATTTCCCCACCCCAAGACAGCTCCCGCCACAGACCACACTCAACCACCACAACTTCCTTGCAAAAACCCTCGGCTCACCGGAGGGCCAGTGGAAATTTATTTATTTTTTGTCCTTTCTGTCTTTCCCCAAGTGGCTTTTCCTTGCAAAATGCCTGACATGACACCAGAGGGGAACCTGGGAGTGGGGGGCACCCCAGGGACTTAAATACAAGCTGGAGGGCAGGGCACAGATGGGACAGGCGAGAGACAGCACAAGGGACATGGCTTCTCAGGTAGAGACCAAAGGTTTGTTTTTCTGCAGGAAGAAGCTGTGCCAGAGGGCAGGGGGCTAGGATGCCGGTGGGGGGGGGGGGCGCGAATGGGGAGGCCCTCAACCCTGGGTTTGCACCCACATTCCCCAGAGGAGAAGCAGCACCAGGGTATGAGGACCTGCCCTCATAGGTTTCCAAGAACAGAAGGGGGAGAATAAGCCAGATGTGCTGCCTCAGGGACAGGGAGGTGCTGGCAGAGTGAGGGTTAAGGCTGGCGCCCGGCCTCTGGCACGGTGGGCCTTCCGCCTCTGCCTGCCTTGGGGACAAAGGGGCACGGTGGGCAGGCAGCACATGGGCCTGGCTCTGGCAGGGCAGGGGGTGGCAGGAGCAGGCTCCCTCTGGGCTCAAGACACAGGCCCAGCATGGCTGCCCGCCCACCTGCTCTAGATGTGCTCAGACCCCACTGCAGCTGGACGGCTCGAGCTGTGAAGTGTGGAAGGGGCGGGGAGGGGAGGCAGGGAGGAAAGGGTGGGCTGCTGGGCCCCTGTGGCCCCCCATGCCCTTCCTGAGGTCCAGCCCAGGGCCCTGGATCCTGGGTCCTGGATCCCCTGGTCCCATTCCTGGCCCTGGGTGCTGACTGCTGACAGGGACTGCAGCGGCCAGGGAGGCTCTCAGTTCTTGGGGAAGGGGGGGTGGGGTGGGGTGGGGTGGGGTGGGGAGGCAAAAGGGTAAGGAGAGAAACCCACTGCAGCATACATGGGGGGCAAGGGAGGGGAACAGAGGAGCCCTCGTCCCAAAGAAAGGTGTGTGGTGGGGTACCTTTTAAAGTTACCTAGAGGCAGCAGCAGAGCAAGCCCACATCCCCACCCCAGCCAAAGGTCCTGGGTGTCCTCCCTTGGGGGCCTTGACAAAACCGGGGCTCAGGGCAGCAGGCAGATGGGCCAGAGGGAGATGGGGAGCCCAGGACACCCCAAAGCCACAGACTCAAATGCCCCAGGACAGGGAGGCACCTCCTGTCCCCTCCAGGGGCATCATCTGGAGAAGGTGCCCCCTCCTGTCCCACCCCATGTGCCCCTCCTAGCAACAGCCACCACCAGCCGGCTTCACGGGGGTGCTGTCAATCTTGAGGTTGGGCCGCTCACCCCCCGAGGCTGCCCCAGGCCCCATCCGCTTTTTGATCTCAGCAGCCATGGTCATGAATGCCTGCTCGACATTGGTAGCGTTCTTGGCACTCGTCTCCAGGAAGGGGATGCCCAGAGAGTCTGCAAACTCCTGACAAGGGGAGAAGAGAGAAGAGGAGGGGAAGGAGGGGTGAGAGGCAGCAGACACCAGCCCATCCTGGGCGGCCTGACCCAGGCCCCGCTCACCTTGGCTGTGGTGTTATCCACCACTTTCTTGGTGGTGAGGTCGCTCTTGTTGCCCACCAGGAGCTTATTGACGTTCTCACTGGCATAGCGGTCAATCTCCTGTAGCCACTGCTTCACATTGGCGTAGGATTCCTAGAGGAGCCAGAATCAGAAGTTACTTTGCTCTCAACTCCCATCCCTACCCAAGGCCAGGAGAACCAGGGCTGTTAAAGGGGGCTTCCCTGGGCTCCTGAGAGAGGCAGGAGCCCTGAGAGCTCAGGGAACCAGACAGAAGCAGCTTTCTCCTCCAGGTTTAGGTGTCCTCTCTGATGCCCTCCGTCTGAGACCCCCAAAGCCAAGCCTGGCACCAGCTATCTGCTAACAGCCCCAGTGCATAAAACAGCCCAGGCCTAAGGGCCAGCCAGCTCTGCTTCATGCTGTTGGTCTCTCCCTGAGACACAGAAAAGGCTGAAAACCCGCAGGGAGCAAATAACAAAAGAGAGACCAGAGAGGAGACGGAAATGGAGGCGAACAGGTTAGCAAAGTTCCCATGGTGGCCTTAAAATCCCTGTAAGGTCTGAAGTCTTACAGCCCAATGGTAGGCGGAGGGTCCTCGCAGAGGAGACCCTGGCCCATTGAGAGAGACACATACCCGGGAACAAAGCCAGACATGCATTCGGCTTCTGGCACCGACAGCCTCCTCACTCAGACCAGCCTTCCCAACAGCTGGCCACTCCCTTCCCCCTACCCCTGGCTCACAGACAAAGACAGATCTTTCAGGAACATGCGTGAGCCAGAGCCACTTTCCCCTCTTAGGAATCAGAACGTGGGGGGCTATCCCACTGGACTCGAACTTACACCTCCTGCGTGTCCTAGGCTGGGGCCCTGTGGACAAGGATGGGACACATACCTAGGTCCTACCCTAAGGCACTCAGGAGACAGTGGGGGACTAGAGCAGGACACACACGATGGCAAGACAGGGTGAGGAGCGCCGTAGGGATGGAAGGCAGGAGCCGCTGCAGCCCTAGGACTGCCTCTGCCCAGAGAGACTGCAGCTGACCTACGTCCGAAGGTACAAACTGGCCTTGTGTGGAAGCAAGTGGAGGAATGGGAAAGGTGCGAGGGGAGGAGATGACACACACCAGGTCAAGGAATGGGGTAGGGGGGTGAGGGGGCGCAGTGCCTTTGGAGAGCAGGGGGAAGCTGAAGGTTGCTGGCTACAGGCCCTGGGCACAGAAGGAAGGGGAAAGGAGGCAGGCCAGAAGATGGAAGGTCTTAGCTTGGCTGACTCTGGACAAGCAGGAGCCCACGAGAGTTTTCTCAGGAAGGGAGCAGCAGAAGCACACCTGTGTTCTGGGAAGACAGTCCAGGTAGGAGTGTAGAGGCCAGCTGAGCCTGGTGAGAAGATGGAGACCAACTGGGAGGTGGCTGGAATATTCTAGGGAAGAAATGTGCGCCCTGAGCCAAGGAGTGAGGCAAGGAAGAGTGCAGGATTCAGAGTCAAGACCATCCTGGGTTAAGTCCCCAGCTCTGCCAAATATTTACCGGGAGACCCCAGATTTGTCACCTGACCTCTCTGAGCTTCGACTTCCTCACTTCTATAAAACAGTATCTCCCGATGGGGCTGTTGTGAACAAGAGATAATGAATGCAGGCCTGTCTCATGACAAGTGCTTAATTAGCAGGAGCTGCTATTATCCTCATCACTGCTATTATTACAAGGGAATGGACCTGAGAAAGAAGACAGAGAAGAGAACTGGGGGAAGGAAGAGTTTTCTGGTCAGACCAACAGGAACTCTGTTACAAAGATGGGGTTGTGGGAGATAGCACGGGGAGGGACAGCGAGGGCCGTGCTGGATACACGGAGTTCTGAAGACGATCCGGAGCTGAGAGGTTGGCGAGGGGAAGGGAAGGGTTGGCTTGGAAGCCAAGAACGCTGGTTCAAACACTGGCTTTGCCCTTTCTGGCTACGAGACCATGGGCAAGTCACCTAACACCTCCCTAAGCGTATCTCAGCCAGAAAACAGGGACCCCAGCACTCAGTTCACTGGACAAAGTGCCAGCAAGGTAGAACACAGAAGAAAAGACCCACAGTGATCGCCGTTTGCACAGAACTCACAGAACATAAGACAGGAACCAAACCACAAAGCGGCCAGACCCATGCAGGGAGAGTCAAGAAACACAAGATGAGGATGGGGGCAGGAGGTGGTAGTACAGAGCAAACCTGTAAAAACTCACGCAAAAGAGAATCTAATGCAGCAAAAGGTAGGAGAGCTGGAGATAGTAAACTTTCCAAGGAGAGGGAAGAGAATGAAGGTAAAAGCCATGAAAGGTCAATCAGGGCAAGAACTGAAATGAGGTCATGGGACTTGGCAGCTAGAGGTCCTTGGCGACCTCTGTCTGAGTAGAGCACAGTTCACCCACAGCCTGTTGTCCAAAAGACATCATGAGTTCCCAGTGAGCCCAAGGGCCCAGCTGCCCTTCCGAGCGGGAACTCCTCCAGGCCCAGGGCTGATATAAGCATCTCCATGTGCCCAGGACCAGGCCCCCCACTAAGCAACAAGGTTTAGTTGAAAGAACAAAGGCGGCAGAATCAGGTTTTCTGTCTGTCACTTAATGAACTGCGTGGCCCCAGGCAAGTCTCCTCACCATTCTGACCCGTGTCCTCATCTGTAAAGTGGGAACCTAATGCAGACCCCTTTAGAGTGTCATGAGGCTGTGGCAGGTTCTCTAAAAACTGTAAGGTATGGTGGGACTGTTTCAGGTTCTAATGCCACCACTGCTGCCAGTGACACATGACTAATGCTGCCACAGCAGACACTGGGCTTCTACCTTGGCTCACAACGCGCCCCGAGTGCAGGGCTCCCCCACCTCCTTGTCTAAAGCCCTCCGATCGCTTCTCCACAGGATCTTCACACAGGAAGCCATGGGCCCAGCAAGGCAGCTGATCAGCTGACCAAACCCCTACAAAACACAGGTGCCCCGACTCTAGAATAAGGTGGCAAGTTCGGCCAAGAGTTGTGAGGCCTGGTTCTGCAACACCCTGCAGCAGGGCCTCAGGAGGATGCACTTCTGTGGCTGCTTCCCTCCGTGTGAAATGAGTCCGAGTACAGTCTCCTTTCCAGGCAGCATCCCGAAGAGAGGATGGAAAGAGTAAAAAGAAACAAGAACCAAAGACCGGGGGCACCTGACTGGTTCAGTCAGAACATGCGACTGTTGATCTCGGGGTTGTGAATTTGACCCCCAAATTGGGTGTGGAGATTACTTAAAAAAATAAGACCTTTGGGGAAAAAAAAGAAAAAAAAAAAAAAAAAGGGAACAAAGATCCAAAACTGAGGAGGCAAAGCCGGGAATGTGGCCTCAGGAGTACCTACCTGGTCGGTGACATCGTACACCACAATGATGCCATGAGCCCCCCGGTAGTAGCTGGAAGTGATGGTCCGGAACCGCTCCTGACCAGCTGTGTCCCACTGAAAGAAAGTAGGAGAGAAGGGAAGGACAGGTCAGCTCTGGGCTACGTGCCGAGAACCCCGTCCCAAGGCGGCTGCCCCTGCACCAGGGACTGGGAAGAGCAACACTCACGATCTGAAGTTTGATGGTTTTGCCATCCAGCTCAATGGTTCGGATCTTGAAGTCCACCCCGATAGTGCTGATGTAGCTCTCTGTGTATGTGTCATCCTGGAAAAGCGGGGACCAGTGAAATGGCCTGGGTGAACAGGGCCAGGGCCCATCTGGAAAACCTCCCTCCAGGTCTCTGCCCCCAGCTGAGCTTGTAACTGCCAAGCTCCCACTCTCAGCACCCCAACCTGCCAGCCCTGTGTCTTTCATCCTGGGGGTCTAAGGTCTTGCAACTACTGGGCTCTGGGCTGTCCCCTCTCCCTCCTGCCACCAGCCAGGACCCCAGATGGACGGTATGGGAGGCTTCTTACTCACAGCAAACCGCAGAAGCAGGCATGACTTGCCCACACCCGAATCACCAATCAGAAGCAGCTTAAACAGGTAGTCACTGGCAAGAAAGGATGGGAAGACGTGAAGGAAGGCAAAGAGCCCACCCGCCCCGCCATCCTGCAGTCACAACTACGACACTCTCCCATGCCGTGAGGCTTGCCTTGGTTTAGAGTATTAAGGTGCTCACAAGATCCTCCCACAAGTCCTGGGCAGGGGAGGGCGGACCACCGCCCATATTACAGCTGGCCCAAAGGACTGTCTAAATTCCCACCTTACGGGGAAGGAAACTGAGGCACGGAGAGAAACATGACTTGCCAAGGATCACAGTCATTAGGGGAAAAAGCTGGACATCCTATCCTGACTCCTGACAGGCTCCATGGTCTCGCGGCCAGTAGGGACCCTCTAGGGAATCCCCCACACTTCCCTGGGGCCCACGTGGCTTGGCAGGGGAGGCCCCAGAAGTGGAAGCTAGGGCCCAGCCTAGAACTTAAGTGAACCTCTATGTAAGGAGCCTGGTAAGAAGAGGTGGTCAACAAGTAGCAACGGGAGCAGTTAAACCGCACTGAGTTCCTAAGCGTGCCTGGCCCTGGGCGGAACACTTCAGACACATCATCTCGTCTAAGCCTCACAACAGCCCTGTGAAGCGGACGGTGTTATTCCCAACTAATGAGGAAACCAGAGGTCAGAAGAGGGAAGTGTGACTTGCCCTCAGTTACACAGCTGTTAACTTTAAGACTGGAAACCAGGTTCAGACTCCAAAGTCTCTGTGAGAGCCTGCTGGTTCCCTTCTGTGTCCCTGATAAGCCAGCTCAGAGCTTCACCCTTCCCCAAGGAAATCTGAGGCCTGGATCTGGAGGAGAAAAAGGAAGTGGAGGAAGAGGAAGAAGGTAACTGACACTGGGGGAAATCTGTCAATGAGAAGTCCGGGACAGAGATGTGGGCCACCTACCCGCAGGGGGAGTGACCAAGAAGTGAGGAGAGTCTGAGGTACAGAGAATCCCACTGGAAGGGAGAAACAAATGCCACATTCATCTAAACTTCACCGGCAGCGTGACGGGGAAGGGAAGGGGTGTGACGATGGCGCTGGGGGACTGCGCAAAGGTGAGGAGAGGGCGGGAAGGGACTGGCCTCCAGGAGCGGCAGGACGGCTAGACCCAGGCAAGGGGCAAAGCGGCGGTCCCGGAGGGGAGGACCCACGAGAGAGCGACCCAGCGCGGTGCCTCGAGGCTTCCCGCGCCTGACCAGCCCCTGAAACAGGATTCCGGGAGAACGGGAAGAACAGAAAGGCTGACTGTCTGACCTAAAGGGCGCCCGAGTCTGGACCCGCTCCAAAACGCCGGGACAGTCGTCAGCACCCAGACCGCCACTCTCTCAAGCAGCAGGTGGGGAAACTGAGGCCGGGAGAGACCGAGGCTGCAGGGTCACCTGACCGATAAGGCCTGGTAGGGGCCGGTGCTTGGGACTCCAAGTAGTGCCCCTCGGGGTCGCAGCGTCTGGGCGCCGGGTGCAAGAACTCGGGGTGCCGAGCCGGGGTCCGGGGGCCCCCGGGGGGAGGGGCAGGACCCGGATGTGGGGGGGGGGGGTCAGCGGAAGAGGGACCCGGATGTGGGGGCGCCGCGCAGTCCTGACCCAGGCCGGACAACCCCGGTAAGCGTACAGCCCCGTACTCGGGATCGAGGCTGCGCCGGACGGCGCGGGCGGGGCTCACTCACTATTCGGGGTTCATGGCGGCGGCGGTGGCCCGCTCGGTCGCTCCCAGTCAGCTCTGCTCCGCCTCCCGTTCCAAGATGGTGGCCGCTCCGCCCCACAGGCCCCGCCCGCCACGCGCAGGCGCAAACATTCCCGACTTGGGTCTTGCTGCGTTGCTTCTCGGAACTTGTAGTCTCCTTGCTTTTCCCAAATCACCCCCGCTGCGCAGGCGTAAACCCGAGGTTGTGTGTCTCCTAGCTCACGCCCCATCATCGCCGCGCGATGCCTTCTGGGGCTTGTAGTTCGTTCCCCGTAGCCGTACCCGGGCTTGATGAAAGCGCCCAGGAGCCTGACTGTGTCCCCACCAGGAAAGCTCAATTTAGGGCTGGGGTTGACACGTTTCGTGTCTGCCTGGCAAAGGTGGTCATCCCTACCCTCTCACCTCCCGGAGCTGTTAGCATTAGAAGTTCATTTATTTGGGGTTCTTGGTGTGCTGGTACTGTTAATTCAGATGCAGCCCCGGGAGGGTGTCGTCACCCACATTTTATAGATGGAAAAGTCGACTCTCGGTAATTCGCTCAAGGTGAAACAGCCTTGTAAGGGGAAGAGTTCAAAGACCGCTGTCTCTAGAACCTCAGAGATGAAGGTTGTTAGAAAAAACCCTGAACTTGCGAGGCCCCCTAACAAATCCGGGATAGGAGCAAAATATCTGGGCTTCGGCTGCACGGGACCGGACGTGAGACACACACAAACGCTCGCTCGCTCGCTCGCAGCCTCTCCCGCCCTCACCCCCAATCTAGAGACGCTAGGAGACCTCGGCCTCCGCTCCAAAACAAGCCCGGCTCAGATTCAAACGGTCTTTATTTCTACAGCAACATTTGAAAATAGAAAGCGACCGCCTCACCCCCAACAGGGACAGCCCCTCCTGCCACAGGGGGTCATCACTGCCCCTCGCGAGAAGCTGCAGGCGTGGGATGAGGCGTGGCAGGATGGCTCGACGGGCGGTGCCCGGGGCGGGGTCAGGCCGTGCCTGGGCGGGGCCGGGCGGGAGGGGCAGTGCATAGGCCGGGATGCTGGGCAGGGCCCGGCGGTGAGAGGACGGGCAAGGGGAGGGCTCTCCGTCCTGGGGTACGGGGCGATGGTGGGGCCCAACGCGCCCCTCAGAGGCGAGGAGGAGCGCGAGAAGGCCCAGGGAATCCTTTGGGGAGGCGCTGCCCCCCAAGATGTAGAGCTTGGAAGATACCACCGCGCGGAATGGGGGTGATTAAGGCCTGGGCGGTACCACTAGAGGAGGACAGGGTGAGGGGAGAACCGGGGAGTACCGTGGACTGAGGGGAGGGGCGCGGCCAATAACTTATTTCTCTATATACAGAAGCAACGGCCGGGGGCGGGGGACAGGGGGGAGGGCAGGAGTGCTGAAGGGACGGCAGGTGCTCAGTGTTCTTGTCTCCGGGGCCTGGGGAGGGCGGGCCGCTGTGTCTCTACCTTGGAGACCCTGGCCACCCCCTCACGCTGGCCCTGAACCTAAAGAAGAGGGGGCCCTGCTGGATGGAATAAATAAGGGGTAGAGCTGGAGCAGGCAGGCCCTGCCTCCAAAGGGCTTAGGGCTGAGATGACAAGGGAGGAGGTTACCCTGAGATTGAACAGAAAAGACAGGGGTCCTTGGGAAAGACACGTGGGGCAAGCAGCAGGCCCATGCGAAGGGCTGGGGATGGGGACAGTGCCGGGTGGAGGCTCTGGCAACTGGCTGCCCCTTCAGGATTAGCCCACGAGGGAGCTTCGTCGGGAGAGGTCCATGGAGCTGGAGCTGAGGGTGCGGCTGTCAGAGAAACCTGTGCCTCCAGGCTGTGGGCAGAAGGGGCAGGGGGCTCAGCTTCCTGCTGCTGCCAGTCTGTACTTCCCCGGCAGAAGGGGCCTGATCAGCCATAGGCCCTGAGCTGGGCCCCCGACCATGTCGTGGTGCTCTGACACTCCTGCCCACCTCAGCGGTTACCGTGTTGGCCCTGGCCACGTGCACATCCATCCCAGGCAGGAGCTGGGTTTCCCTCATTTGTCTTCCCTGTGTCCAGCCCAAAGCTGGGCCTGGCACAGAGCTGGAAATGTTGCTAGGTAAGTAGACGTGATTGGCAAGCTTGGCCAGTGCACAGGACATGCAGCCTTTGGGCCCTGGGGCCTGGGCTTCAGCTACCCGGTGCCCAAACACCCACCCAGCCATACCTGGACAGGCTCTTCCACACTCTTGTTGAGGAAGTTGAGAGAACTAGCCCGCTTCATCCTGAGGGGAAAGGAATGCCTGGATTTGCCCAGAGTGAATGGGGTGGGCTGGGGGAGGGGGAGACGTGGGAAGGGGTCAGGATGGGGCTGGAAAAGGAGGCTCACGGGAAGGGAGCAGATCTGGTGGGTGGCGGAGCTTGAGAGAGACAAGGGAGTTCATGTGGATCAGAAGCTCCTCTGGGATTGGTGGGTTATTGGGTGGGTTCCTGAGAGGCTCACTCTGGGTAGGCAGCGGGGGGAGTGGGGCGATCAGGGGCAGAGGCTCACCTGGGATTAGGAGGCTCCTGCGGGCCACCACCCTGCAGCTTCTTCACCAGCATCTCACTGCTCCGCCTCAGGGCATCTCGGAGCTTCCCAAAGGAGCCACTGCGCCGCAAGGAGCCACTGCCATCCTGTGGGGCAGACGTTTGTCTCTATGCCACACTGACTACACAGCCTCCTGGCCCACCCAAGACCCTAGACTCACCCCGCTCCATTCGGCTGCAGGCCCTGCCTCCTCGAGTTCAGACTCAGGCCGAGCCCCAGCACCCCCGGTCACGTCCCGGCTGCCACGGCGGTCTCCCCGTCCACCGCTGCTATCTTTCAGCAGTTCCACCACCCTGGTCTGGCTTGCAGGGTCCAGGCCCTGAGGGAGAAGCAGGGCACATCGGATGGAGCCGTGAATCCTGACTGGAACACACAGGGCCACACAGGTCCCTGCCCACACCCCTCGGGCCTGTTGCCTCACCTGCTTGCGGCTTCGGCTGGCGCAGTCCTCCAGTGTGTGTGCAGCTTCTAGCTTGCCCTGGCGCCGGTACAGGGCCCCCAAGCTGCGCAGGGTAGTGTTGACTGTGGGGCTGTGGATGGGAGAGCGGGATAGTCTCAAACTCCATGTTCCCCAGGAACCAGGCCCGTCCAGCCCACATTGGGCCCTGACGAGCCATCCAGCCAACCAGGATCTCTCCCCTCCTGTGTCAAGCCCTGTGCTTGTGCTAGACTCTCCTGGCTCGGAATCACCCCAACCCCAGCCCTACGTGGGATGCTGCCACCAGGACTAAAAGCTGGGAGACCCAAGAGCAAGATAATCGGCCAACCCAACACAGAAAGCCTTTTTGGGACAGGCGGCCTGTGACCCAGGTCGTGAAAGCCTCTTGAAAGCCAAGGTGACAAAGAAGAGGTGTGTGTTCTGGGGGTGAGCAGGATGGAGTCCAGAGCCTGGACTTGGCCCCCGCTCAGGATGCTGTTTCCCTGCCAGCTGCTCTACTGCCAGCCCTGCCCCACTGTCCTCACCTGTCTACTTTACAGGCCTTGTACCAGCTGCCATATTCCCCATAGGGGGTGCTGTCCCGGCGCTTGTCCTAGGGGGAAGGAATGGTCAGCAGAGGTGGCACAAGTCCCTCCCCTCTAGACATCCCTAGCCTCACCCTCCCTCCCCAGGCCACCCCAGCCCTGCCCATAGAGCTACCTTGCTCTCCTCCCGTTCTTCTGCGTGCATCCAGATGGGCTTGTTGTCCCCTGGGGGGAGAAAGGGGGCTGTCACCAGCCTCCCATATAGGCTTCTCCTGGTTGAAACATAGGACTGGGGTCTGGGGAGGAGGTCAGGGGTACCCAGGAAGGATCAGGGTTGGGCTTTGTTGAATGAATGAATGTATGAATGAATGAATGAATGAATGAATGAATGGGTGAACAAAGAAACAGACTCAGAACATTACTGACCCTCTTCTGGAGCAAAGAGATGACAGGGCACAGGCCTATGCTTGTGGGGCTTGCGATTGAGGGTTGGGGGCAGCGGATCCTTAAACACCTCAAGCCCACAGCCCGAGACATGTGCTAGGCCTAAATGATAGGCCAGGCTGAGGGATCACACGGCAGGAAATGACCAACCATGGGGGGCCAGAAGGTGGCCTCCCCGGGGGGGGGGGGGGAGACATTTGGAGTGGGGCCTCATGAGGGGCAGGAATTGCCCAGCAGGGGAGGGGAGAAGACTTTGGGCCCAGGGCACGGCGTATGCAAAAGCTGCGTGTAGTACCAGCACGACCCAGGAGGCCGTGTGCGTTGGGTGTGTGTGTTCACACGTGCACACAAATGGCTGGGAACCAGCCGGACCCCACGAGGGCCTGTCCGGCTGAGGTATTTACCCTGGATGCTGATGGTTGAGGGGGCCTGTGCTGCGTGAGTGGGGGCTGGGGCACGGGGTGGTCACAGACTCACCATTGACAGAGCCGAACTCCTTCTCATGAGCCCGGGTGAGGATCTCCTTGTACAGGGTCTCTGCGTCCTGGTATTTGCCCTGTTTCAGGTAGCAGGAGGCCTGGAGGGAAGCGGCCAGAGGGTGAGCAGAATGCAGGGAGTCGAGCCTTTTCCTTCCTTCCTCCCACCCCACTCGTGGCCCCGGGTACCAGGTTATTCTTGGTTTTGGCCACGTTGGGGTCATCAGGCCCGAGGCGTGTGGCATAGATCTCCAGCGCCCGCCGGTAGTAGTATTCCACCTCCTCAGCTTTGCCCTGGTTCTGGCACAGCAGGGCCAGGTTGCTCAGCTGCTTGGCCACATCTGGATGAAATTTGCCCAGGACCTGCGATGGGAGTGGGAGCCAGTGGCTGGGCTCAAGGCTGGCCTGGGCCCCCACGTGCCAGCCTTGAGCCGCCCAGCCCTGCCTGCTCTCACCTTCTCCCGGATTTCTAATGCCCGTTTGCACAGTGGCTCGGCCTCTTTGTACTTGCCCCGCTTGCCATACAGAACTGCTAGGTTGTTTAACGTCGCAGCCACCTGGTGGGTGGGAGAGTGGAGGTCAAAGACCCAGGGCGCTGCCTGGGGCAGGGGCGGCTCCCCCCCCACCCCCCCCCCCACCCCCGCCCTCACTCACAGCCGGGTGGTCCTTGCCCAGTGTCTTTTCACGGATGGCCAGGGCATCGTTGAGCAGGTGGGCAGCCTCTTTGTACTTGTTCTGGTCCCTGGGTGCAGGTAGAAGCATGGTAAGTAAGGGTTGTCCTCCAGCCCAAGGCCCTCCCCCTAGTGGTCTCAGATCTCCGTGGTCACTCCTCTTGTATTTACTGGTGAGTGGGCATGATTATGACCCAGAGCTTTGGGAGACCCGTTCAGCCAGCAGATTGGGGCGGGAGACTTTGGACAGTTCACTCACAATTCACCAGGGCATAGAGTGCCAGGGTGTGAGCCAGATTCCCCTAGATCTGCCACCCCACCCCACTGCCTCGTGCCCAGGGCACCTTGTTGTCTATTCCTCAGGGCCTTTGCTCATACTCCTCTTTCTGCCAGGGGAAACGTTTCCAACACTCTCATGTTCTGGGCAACTCATCTCTCACCAGAGATCCTACTTAAGCCTTAATGCCTGGAGAAGCAGTGCTGACTCCCTGGTATCCTTAGGGTCTTCATGTGCTGCCCTGGTCCCTACTTACGCCCAAGTCTTTCTCCTCCAATGGACTAAGCCTTATTCACATCTGTAGCCCAGGTTCACAGGGGCCTAGGCATCCTGTGGACTCCGCACCCTCTGGACACATGCTCCTTCTCTCTGCCCGACTGCCCAGTGGAGCTGAGTCCTGACCGTCACCAGGGCCTAAGGGTTTGTGACCAGGGCTGGAGCTTTCAGAAAGTGTGCAGGCACTCCCATGGACGACTGTGGCCAGAGGAGCCCTCACCGATAGACCAAAGCCAGGATGTTCAGCATGGTGGCAACATCAGGGTGGTCGTGGCCCGATGTCTTCTCCAGGTCCTCGAGCGCCTGCTTGCAGAGTGGCACGGCCACCTCGTAGCGGCCCTGTGAGGCGTACTGAATCACCAGGTTGTGCAGGGTGCGGAGCCGTGCTGGGATTTCATAGCCCCCGTGCTGGGCAGCCACATCCCCTCCTCCAGGGCCGGGGGCTGCAAGGCCAAGGGCAGATAAGATGTACCAACTGGGTTGAGCTGGCACACACCAGCCATGTCTTTGGCCTACCTGACATGTGGCCCTGGGCTAGTCACTTACTATTCTGCCTTAGTTTCCCCATCTGTAGAGTGGGTAGAATCCGGGCCGCAATGCCTCAAGCTATGTGTTCTAGAGCAAGCCACCTAACCTCCAAGGCTCGGCCTCCCATCTGCAGAAGGGACACTTGACACTGTAAGCGCTGGCCCAGGGCTCAAACTGTGCACACATCCTCCGTTAACCCTCAGAGGCTTAGAGAGGGAAAGAAGCCTGTGGTCCCAGAACAACTGGCGGCAGAGCAGCACTTAAACCTAGGCTAGGCAGCTCCAAAGCTCTGAACTGTGATAACTGCTCCTCAAGGCTTAGGGGGAGAAAAGCACTTTTAAACTCTAACATGCTGGGGGGCTCAGTGTGTTGAGGGTCCGACTCTTGATTTCAGCTCAGGTTGTGACCTTATGCTTCGTGAGTTTGAGCTGACAGCTCAGAGCCTGGATGGACTCTGCTTCGGATTCTGCGTCTCCCCTTCTCTCTGCCCCTCCCCCGCTCATGCTCTGTTTCTCTCAAAAAAAAAAAAAAAAAAAAAAAGAAAAACTCTAACATGCTGGGATGTGATGATCAGAAATGAGGCGGGAAAGAACACAGTTGCCTTTTGGTCCCTGTTTCTGGTGACCTCTGGGTCCCAAGGACAAGGAGTTTACACAGCCCTCCCTCCCCCTGCCCCCAGAACCAGCTGTCCCTCTGCACCTGGGCTCTGCTCCTCCTCGTTGGGGAACAGGTCATCCAGAGAGTCTTTGGGGACGTCCCCCTTCTCCTCCTGGGGAGGAGGACAGAACGCGTGTCAGGGAAGGCGGGGCGCCGTAGCCCAAGTGTCAGTGGCTGGGTCAGAGCCAGCCACGCTGCCCCTCCCCCTCCCAGGCCCCCCTGCCCGATGGCCGTAGGGGCTCACACTGGGGGATGTGTCCTCATCCAGCTTGCGGATCTGGCTCATGAACAGCAAATGCTGCTTCTCCTCCTCCAGCTGGGCCACAGCCTGCTCGCTGCGCTGCAGCTTCTGCTGTGTTCCCGCCAGCTCCTCGCGCAGCCACTGGTTCTCCTGCACCAGGCGCCGCACCTGAGCCCGCAGCTTCTGTTTTTCCGACTCCACGGCCCCCAGGTGGCTCGACAGCGCCAGGATCACCTGTGCCGGCCAGCCAGGATGAGGGTTAGAGCCTTGTGCACCCCCAGCCTGGGCCTCCCGGGGTACTGGGGCCTGGCCCTGCCTATGAGGAGCTACAGGGCTGATCATCAAGGGAGTGTTCCCGCAAGGCCCCAAACGGACCCTCGTCCAAGACCTAAACCCAGGAGATTTGGAGACCCCCAGTTCCTTCCTTCTGGGGTGGGGAGCCCTGGGCTCCCAGGCTGGCTCTGCTGGACTCTGAGATAGTCCATCTCAGGCCATTTCCTGGGCCTCCAGCTAGTCCTCTGCATTAAAAATCCAGTTCCCGAGGTGCCTGGGTGGCTCAGTTAAGCGTCCAACTTCGGTTTAGCTCATGAGCTTGAGGCTCGGGGGTTCGAACCCCACGTCGGGCTCTGTACTGATGGTGTGGAGCCTGCTTGGGATCCTTGCTCTCTCCTCTCTCTCTCTCTGCCCCTCCCCCACTCGTGCTTTCTCTCTCTGTTAAAAATAAGTAAATAAACTTAAACAAAACAAAACAAAACAAAAAACCAGTTCCCATCTCACTGGGTTTATCATGAAGACGGCTTGTTGGGGTGTTGCGTTTTCTCTGAATTAGCCTTTCTCTTCCTTTGTCTCTCCTGGGGCTTGGACTCAAGCCCTGTGGCCACAGCCGCTATAGCACTGCCCCCTGCTCCAGGGCTAGCACTTTCCTAAGAACTCTGATAAATGGCCGAAGGGCCACTGAAAGGCCCCATCCTGACTTCTGCCAAGGTAAGCCCTCGCCCTTTTGCAGTTCCCAGAGAGGAGAGGTGTCCATGTCCCAAGCCTTCAGATGGTCTGGGAACCACAGGGGAAGGGGACCCAGAGGCCTCAGCTTCTGTCCTTACCCCTCTCTCCAACCTCTAGGACTCTTTTCCTGAGCATTTAGGCTCTTCCTGCCTGGGAGCCTTGCATAGGATCTACTCTTTCTCCATCCTTCACAGCCAGGGTCGTTTCTGCAGCCCCAGGAAAGGAAGGCACTTTCCTCCCCCTCCGTGCCACCCTCTTACCCATCTGTGTGGGTGCCTGTGCACACCAGGAGGGGGACCCCTGTGTGTTTACGTCTGTACCTGGCAGCCACCTGGCCAAGGAGGGAATGACCAGCAGGCTGTCCTGCCACAGGACCAAGCTGTCTGGCACCCTGCACTTTCTATTCATTAGCAAAATGCATAAGTGACAGGTGTGCTCACAACCACTAGCCTTTTGAAAAATTCCCTTCACAGCCTGGAAGTATATATACAGCAGATTGCATGATCCTTAAAGACAAGGAAACCGAGATGTTACCACCTGCCCAGGATGCAGAGAGCCAGGCGGTGTCTCAGCCAAGGTTTGAAGGGCCAAGACTCTTTCCCCCAGAGAAAGCGTGTACTCCTTGTGTACCCCAGTGCCTCGTGAATATCTCCATCTGCACCTCGTCCTGGCAGCCCCAACTTAAGAGGACCAAAACCGAGGCTCTCTCATCACCTTCACTTGCTCAAACCACAAATCTGGGTTATTCTGCCCTCCTTCCTCTCCCCTACTTCATCCCCAGGTCCTGCTGGACCCACCTCCAGAACATCTAGAACTGGTCCTCTCGCTTCCCTCGTGGCCACCCCTTAGTCCAAGCTACTGTTTCTCATTTGAATTCCAGCAGTGCCTTCCTAACTACCTGCCACCTGCCTCCACCCTTGACTCACCAAAGTTCATTCTCCACACCTCAGCCAAAGGGAATTTTTACTCATTTTTTTTTTATTTTTTAAAGATTTTTTAAAAAGTAACCTCTATACCCAACGCGGGACTTGAACCCACAAACCTGAGATCAAGTCGCATGCTCTAATGACCGAGCCAGCCAGGTGCCCCGAAGGGACCTTTCAAAATCTAAGTCAGACTGTGTCTCTTGACTCCTAAAGCCCTCCAAAGGCTTCCTGCTTTCCTGAGAATACAACCCAAACTAATAAGGTGCAGCATGATCTGGTCCCTGCCTTCTCCATAGGCCTCTTCTCTCCCTCTCCTTCCCCATGAAGATCTAGTTAGACAGGTCTTCTCTCAGTTCTCCCACTACAAGAGCTTTCCTACCTCAGGACCTTTGCACACGCAACCTCTCGCCTTCCTCCCTTTTCTGGAGGCTGGTTCATTCCTTCCTCCAGGTCGTGGTTTAAATGTCACTTCCTCAGAAGTCTTGCCTGACCAACAAATTACACCTCTTCTTATAAGCTATCCAAGACCTTGTTCTTTTCTTTGAAGAACTTATCACAATATGTAACAAATGTATATGTGTTTCTGACTCTCTCCCCAGTGGACCCGTCTGTCTTGTTGGGGCTGTCTGTCTGGCACATAACAGATTGCCTCGCACATAGTAGGCACTTGGTAACTTACCTGTGAAGGAACAAATAAGAGAATGAATGGGGGCGGGGGCGGTTCTTAAGGATTTCCTTTTTGTTTTCTTATGTCATTCAGTCTCTGCTACCCATCAGAGAAGCCACGAACAGGGTTCTGTGTCAGGGCTAAAGGATGATCAGACTCTCCTGAGGCAAGGCACAGCTGGGGTCTCCAAAGCCCATTTGTTTGTTCAACAGATATTACTGGAATCTTACCATGGGGCTCCAGAGGCCACATGGTTCCCTGCTCAGATTCTGTTCCTACACTGCCAGGTTTCCTCTGTCAGGCTCCATCCCTCCCTTGACCTCCCACCTCGCATCCCAGACCAGCCTACCTGGGCCTCCCCCAGACCCAGCTCGATGGCTTCTAGGGAGCGACGCAGGAGAACACAGCGCTCCTGTGAGCCGGGCTCTGCCTCGCCAGCTTCATGTGCTACCAAGGGAGCGAGAAGGGCACGATGCTCCCCGCGCAGGGTCTCCAGGCCTTGGATGACGGCCTTGGTGCCCAGCACGATCTCATCCTGGCTCAGCTTCTCCTCCCGCGGAAGCACCATCGTAGCCATGGCTGTGCCGCCTGTGAAGGCGAGGAGGCGGGCAGGCGGGTGCCGGGCCTGGGGCCACACCGCCGTCCACCCCGGATTAGGTAAACACCTTCAGTCCCCGGACGCCTGGGTCCCCAGGGTGCCCGGGTCCCCCAGCCGACAGCCCGCACCGTGCCCGCGCTCGGCCTACAGGGGGCGCGCCCAGGTCGTCTCGGCCGGGGAGACGCAATGCGGTGAGGCCGGACCCGGATTCGGTCCAGACCACGGGCTCAGGCCGGTTTAGGCGGCCCAGACTCGGGACTGCCCCGGCGACTCCCTTAGCCAGGACAGGGAGCACCGGAGGACGGTCCTACGGGGATCGTGCAGGCTCACTCCCGTATGGGAGACCCCCGTCCCTCCAGGAGATCCAGTCCCAACCGCCCGGGCGGCCCCTTCCCCAACAGGCAGGCCGATCATGGGGAGTGGGGGGGGGGGAACCCTCCCCCTAAAGGAGCTGGAGATCTCGGCTGCTACGTCGTCTCCCCACCCGGGGCCGCGCCCACAATGACCCTTCCCCATAGGTCGGCGCAACGCCCCGAGGACCCCTCCTCCTGGAAAGGTCGAACTCCCGCCCCCGGCCACGCAGGACCGCGCCCCCTCCCAGCAGACCGGCCCTGTTCTCCCACAGGCCGCACCCACGACGCCCCCACCCCTAGGCCAACCCAGAGGCCCCTCTCCCGGCCGGATCGGCCCGCGCAGACCTGCGCCTCCCGCTCCCGCCGGGCTCCGGCTCAGGTTCCGGCTCCCGCCCCGCTTCACCCGGACCGGCAGCCGTGAGCCGGTCCCGCCGCCTCCATCCCGCCGGCCTTCCCAGCAGTCCCTGCGCCGCCTTAAAGGTGAAGCCTCTACCTCGGCGGCGTCGGAGGGGGCGAAACACGCTCTTCTCTTCCCGCAGGCTGCCTTAAAGGAGCGTGCAAGCCGGGCCCGCTCCAGGCTAGGAGGGGGACTGGGGCGGGGCCATCCTGTGTGGAGGGCGGGGCGTGGGCTCCCCCGAGGCACCTGGTTCCAGCTGCCACCACCCACAGCCCCGCGGCCTTGGATTCATCGACTGTAAACCTGGCCGAGGCCGCAGGGATGTGGGGAGGCTCGGGAGATGGTGAGCCTGTAGAGCCTGAATGCACGCAGTGCCACAGCCAGAAAGGACGTCGGGAGAACCGGAGGCGCCGGGAGGCTCAGCCTCCTCTGAGTCCAGAGACCCAGAGACTTTTGACATGTATTGACATTTATTGACGGCTATTGAGGTAGTTGCCACTTTCTGAGCGCTTACTGTGTGTCGGGCGCTTTGATGCTTTAAATGCGTTTACTCATTTACTGCTCACAAAGACCCAATGAAGCGAGCACTGCTTTTATCTGCATCTCACGGATATGGCCCCAGGCTCATTTGTCTCTAGAGACTGGTTTTGCCCCTCACCCAACTCTTTCAGAACTATGTCCCTGTGGGATTCGCGGTGTCTTGGGGCTGCTTTCTGGGGGAAAGGCTTCTGACACTAAGGGAGAAAAGGATAGCAAAGAGCAGCTGGGCATCTGCTGACACAGAGACTCATGCCCCTGTGGTTGAACACCACAAGTGCTGTTCGTCAACCGGATGCCCAAGACAAGGTGATGTCATTCAGGGCTCAGATTAAATGTCACCTCCTCAGAGAGCCTTCTTTGATTCCCAACCCCCCATAGAGTCCCCTCCATAGAGCCCCCTCCAGTCCATCTCTCTATAACATTCATCCCTTCTAATTTTTTTCTTGTTGATTTTCTGTCTCCTCCCTAGAATACAGGCCAAGACCTGTCTGTCTTGTTCACTCCCACAGTAGCCCCTGACCAGCCACATAGCTGCACTCAGTAAATGTTGGTTTCTTAAAAAGGGTGGAAGGGTGCACCTACTGGCCTTGCCAAACCCCTTCCAGGCCTAGGTTTTGATCAGATGCTCTGCAGCCCTGGATTGGAAGCTACTCTGGCACTGCCCCAACTGCTTCTAGGTCAGTGTCACTGGTGAGTGACAGCAGGATAACCACCTGAGGGACAAAACCTGCACAACAAGGCCTGGCACTGGTACCTGAGGAACTTGGGTGTTCCTTGAGTCAGGGTGGGCTCAGACTCAGAGTCCACCAGGTTCAGTGTCCTGGTGGATGCAAGAATCCCTTTGGCACCATCTGATGGAGAGATGGTCCTACAGGACTTGACCTCTAGGTCAAGTATGTCCCAGGACAAGGAGCTCACTACATTCTGCTGTGAGACTGCTCTAAAGGCTAGGAAGTTTTTCCTTAGCCCCAAAAGCACCTTCCTGCAGTGTTCATGGACACCAAACTGAAGCTGTCTTCAGGAAGGACAGCTTTTCTCTTTTGCCGATGGAGATACTTGGAGATGACAATGGTGCCCCACCCAATCTTTGCCTTGCCTAGACTGACAAACACTATCTCTTTCCCCACCCTTGCCCCAGGTTCCTGACCCTTCTCCATCCTAATTTCTCTTTTCAGGGTGTATTTTAGGTGTCAGTCCATACACTGCTCAGAATGTGGTGCTCAGTCCAGAGCTCAGGGAGCCAGACAGGGAGTGAACTTCACAGATCATAGAGGGATGGTCCCCCCGCTTAATGAGAGTGCCCCCTGTCCACTGTGAAGTCACAAGTCAGGCTAATTTTGACAGCCACCACACTATCTGCTTGGGGTCAGCTGGTCAGCTAAACCTAGATTGTGTACATGCTGGTCATATCCAGCCAGGTTATCCCAGATCCTGTGCCTCTGCCAATTACTTTTTCTCCCTGTGATTTTTAAAGGTAGCTAATATAGTCCTATGATGCAAAATTCAAAAGGCACATACAAGAACTGTACTTCTTTCTCTCTGACCACTGTCCTTGGCCCTTCAGCTCTCCTCCCCAGGATCTCCTACTGTGACCAGTGTCTGGTGCTCATCCTTTAGGCTGTTTGCATTAGTGCAGAGCTGGTTTATCCTGTCGGTTTCATCTGGTCAGTGTTCTTCCAGGGCCCTGCAGGTAGGAGTCTTTTGTGTTTGGGATCTGTCTTCCTTAGTCCTTACTTCAGCCTTTTCTCCGGAGGAGTGCTGGCTAGGGTGTGATAATCCAACCTCCCATGCAGGGAGACTCCATCAGATCATGACTGCATTCCCAACTTGCCAGCAAGTTCCTGGGGAGGAAATGGAATCTGGAGCTCAGGGCCCCTTTGTCATTTTTATTGAGTCTCAGTTTCTGAATCTCTTGTGCAGGGACTTTATTAGAAGGCTCTTTTTTTTTTTTTTTTTTTT
>NW_024412786.1:3114809-3155791 GCF_014898765.1 Herpailurus yagouaroundi | reverse complement strand
TTTATTTATTTTGAGAGAGAGAGAGAGAGAGAGAGAGAGAGAGAGAGAGAGAGAGAGAAAGTGAGGGGGGGACAAAGAGTAAGGGAGAGACAGAATCCCAAGCTGGCTCTGCACTGTCAGCATTAGAGCCCAACGTGGGGCTCAAACTCCCGAACCCATGAGATCATGACCAGAGCTGAGATCAAGAGTCAGATGCTTAACAGAGCCACCCAGGCGCCCCTAGAAGGCTCTTCTAGAGATTGGGATTCTTTGGTGCAAGGGTGGGTCCTGGGCATCTCTTATTATTTCAAAACTTCAGTGGCGCCTGTGCTGTGCGCCCTGGGTTGAAAGCTTTTGCTGAGATGTTTTTACAGGTAAGGAGACTATGGCCCAGAGAGGTGAAGGCAGCTGCACGTGCAGAGAGAGCCTGCTGTTCTTGGGGAGCTCAGGCTCCCAGGGACCACCATGTCTTTCTCTAATCTACAGTCTGGTTATTTTGTCCCCATGTATAAGGCAGACTGACCACATGGGGCAGAGGTCAAGAGAACTGAGGTCAGATGGCTGGTTCACACCCATGCAAAAGCACAGTTGTACACGCCCTCAACATGGCCTCAGGCAGGTCCATCCAGAGGCACTGAAGACACCTGTCTGCCACATGCACACCTCCACGTGCGTGTGTTGATAGGCCCACGTAGGTGCATACCATACATAACCAAGCACAAACACACATCCACAACCTCTGCTTTCTTCTCTTGGGCTTTCTCTCCGTCTAATAAAGGAGCACATTCCCCTTACCATCTTTTTCCAGTCGCCCTTTATGACTTCTCCTGGATCCTTGCTCTGGCTTTCCTGCTCCCTGCAGTCTTTGGTGCTTTCTTTGTGATTCTCTTTAGGCATCTGGCCCTGCTCCTCCCTGTGTACTGAGTGGAGGAAGGCAGGGTCTGCCCTGCTGGGTTCTCAGGGCCTTATCTTGCTTTCAGTGCTTAATCTTGAATGTGTCCCACCTTTTTAGCCACTTGGCTTTTTATCTTGTCCCTGAGGATTCTACTGTGCATCTCCCAGGGGAAGAGACTGTTACTTATCCTGCTCTGTTCTGCATTCCCCCCACAGCTGCTGGTCTCATGCCAGGCTGCTGATGGGTGCTCTGTTGATGGAGAAAAAGGGAGGAGTCTGTCCCAGTGGTGATTCAGCTCCTTATGCCATTTTCCGCAGAGCTTATCAGCTTGCCCCCGCCTGTCCCATGCCTGGGCAAGTTGTTCTTGCTACTTTTAATGTTTTCTCTCTTGAAATCACTCCCACTGTTCTGCCCCTTCCCCTTGGATCCTCAGAAGCACGCATCCCATTGAAATCTGTGTTCGTATTCTTTTTTCTTTGGCTACTTTCACTACTTTTCTTTGAAGTGTTTGGGGGGCGCTTTTTTTTTTTTAAGTATAATTTATTGTCAAGTTAGCTAACATACGGTGTATACAGTGTGCTCTTGGCTTCGGGAGTAGATTCCCATGATTCATCGCTTACATATAACAACCAGTGCTCATCCCAACAAGAGCCCTCCTCAATCCATACCACTCATTTGCCCCCCTCCCCTGTCCCCTCAGTTTGTTCTCATCAACCCTCGGTTTGTTCTCTGTATTTAAGAGTCTCTTAGGGTCTGTCCCCCTCTCTGTTTGAAACTATTTTTCTCCCCTTCCCTTCTGGGGGGCACTTTTTCCAAGCATACATCTACCCTGAAATGTCAGCAGGTTCACCCTTAAGTGCTCAAGACTGGAGGCTTCTTAAAGGTCATGCCTCCTTCACATGACGAGCGGCTCACCGCTTCCTGAGGGGCCTGTTCCACCGTGAACATCCCTGGTTGTCAGTTCTTTCTGCCACCAGGTCAAGAATCAAAGCTGCTTAGAGCTCCGCTGAGAGGCTCCTGGTTCCTATCGTTGTAGCCACTTGGCAAACCTGCATCCTCTCTACCTTGTGACCTCCCAGCTAGACTAGAAGTGTCATCAAGCCGCTCAGTGAGAGGGCACACAGGCTTTGGGGTCATACTTAGCTAAGTTCAGTGCCATGTTTCTTCGTCTGCCGGCTGTGGGCCTTTAGGCATGCTCTGTAACTTCATCTGTTTCCTCATTTGTAAAATAAAGTTCCTAATACTTACCTCTTTGGGTCCTTGAGAGAACGGAATAAAACAGCAGAGTTAAGATCTTAACATTATGCCTGGTACATAACAGACACAGTCACTAGTAGTTATTTATTAATATTATCATCACCAAGCTTACTATTTGGTAGACCCCGTGCTAGTGAATGGAGGGTGGGGAGAAAGTATATGAAATGTTGGGCAGTCTCTTACGGTGTTGCTGGAGGGAAAACACATTTGGGATGAAAGCGAGCAATAAACAAGGCAGCAAATGGAAAGGCATGTCTGAATACGAGGGCCGAGATGTTTGGTGCTCGTAATAGGTGCCCTACATGGTCAGGATGGAGGGAGCCCGGCCCAGGATCCCCAGGGAGAAGGGGTGTTCTCACCTTCTCCCCCCTGGCAGCTCTCCCGCATGTTAAGGAAGCTCCAATCTTCATCCAACCCAGATCATTTCCCTGAGCTCCATCCAGACCTATATATTCAACTCCAATTGGACACTAACCTCTGAACAGCACACACCACCCTTGCCCTAAAAGCACCATCTCCTGCCCAAATCTCCTCCAGGGATGTACCACCAGCTGCCCGTTCACCTAGAGCAGCCAGCCAGTCCCTATCCTTGGCTCTTCTCTTTTGGCCCTAAACCTGTTGATCCTGCCTCTTAAACTGGACTACAGTCTCCATTTTCCTGCACTGCTCCTACCTTCACCATGGTCTACGTCTCTGTCCCATCCTTTCTCAATTGCTGCAACACCCTTCTAACTCTTCTGGTCTTCAGTCTTGTTTCCTCCAATCTGCTGTCACAAGGTGATCTTGCTAAATTCCCTCACCTCGCTTTTCTGCCTAAAGCCCTTTACTGGCTTCCCACCGATCCCAGGATAAAGCGCACAGTCCTCGCTCAGGCACAGAGTAATGATAATCACAGCTACAAGGCTCCTCAGTGCCCCAGCCACTTCCTTTCTCTTCCGCCCTATTACTCACCACGCCCATTGCTTTTCGGCCACGCTAAACCACATGGGGGTCTGAGAAGAAGCCAGACTCCCTCTTATCTCTAGTTTTTGCTATTTCCTGCATCCAGAACATCCATCATGTCAGGCATCTTTGAGACGCCACTCAGGTGTCGTTTCCTGTGTGACACATTCTTGGATACCCCTTTCCCCAGGCTAGATTAGATGTCCTTCTGGCATGTTCCCATGCAATGTGTCATGCTCTGTGGCAACTGTCTATTTGTCTGTCTTCCCTGCTCACCTCAGAGTTCCCATATAGGGAAGAACCCAGCCCCGTGTTCATCCTTGTACCATCATACCTAGGATGGGAACTGGCCCATGGTAGGAATACAGGCAGGATGTATGGATGATGGGAAATTTGGGATCTGCGTGCGGCCTTGAGAGATGGTCTGGAGTCAGATGACCTGAGTTAGAAATCCGGCTCCTTCTCAGCCGATCTGTGTGCATTGGACAAGCGATTTAATGTCTCACTCAACCCTTTGGCTAGCCTTTCAGTGTCTGCCATACGCCAGAGTGATGGATGCTGGCGATGTAGCCTGAGTCTCTGCCCACCTGGAGCTCCCATTCTAATGGGGCACAAAGACATTTGTTGCAGGTGACGGTGAATGCCAGGACTGCAGAAGGGGCTCAAGTAAAGGCTAACGACTGGGCTTTGGGAAGGGAGGTTGGGAAAGCCTCTCTGAGGAGGTATCCTAAAGGCAAAGGAGGTAGCTCTGTGGGGTGGGGAGAGCATTTAAGGTGGGAAGAGCCACGTGTTTGGGCCTGGTGCAGGGAAGAGGGATGTGATTACTGCAAGATCAGGTGTGGTTCAAGGGTGATGAGCGTGGGGGAGAGAGCAGCTGGAAGTGAAGTGAGGGGTAGTGGGGCTGGATGTGCAGGCCCAACAGACCACGGGTTGGGGGGCTATAAATAGCCACTGAAGGGCTCTAGCAAGGGAGTAAGGCACTCTGGCTTATGTTTGGGAACTCTCTGAGAGGCAGAATGGACAGGGGTCACTGTGGTGACACAGGACAACTAGGCAGTTTCTGGCTTAAGTAACAGGATGGGTCCTGTGTTATTACCAAAACTGGGGAGGATAAAGGGAAATCAAGAGTTCTGTTTGGGCCGTGCTAGGTTTGAGATGTCTGTGAGTATTCAAGTCATGTAAATGCTTAAAAATGAGAGTTAGAGTTGGGACAGAGAGGGTAGGGGGAGCTCTCTGACCTTGAGCTTCCTCTTTGGTAACAAGGAAGTATCAGCTGGATTGATTTCCTAGGGCTGCTTGAAGTAGTCCATGAAATAAACCACATGAAGCACTCTGGCAGCAGGCTGACTAAAGAAAAATGCCCTCAGGTGATGTTGAGAGGGCTGTCCGTGCCGTCCATCCCCGGACATGGCAGTGGGTGATGAGAAGTAGTTTAAAAACAGGGATCTGAAATCTGCTATCTGGAAGAATTCCAAATACTGGATATCGAGGAAAACCTTTCATTCCTTAAGTGTAGGCTATGCTTAGTGGCTTCCTTCCTAAGAGCACAGTATGGAAGGGGGTGTGACTTTACTAGTCAACACTACCTTGGCTGACAAATCGTGTTGATGGCAGGGACCCTTGGCGTGATGTGCTGGCAAATTCCAGTCGAGGGGCATTCTACAAGATACCTGACCAGTATCCTCAAAACTGTCAAGGTTATCAAAATTAGGGAAAGTCTAAGAAAATGTCACAGCCCAAAAGATTACATGTAGCGTGGTATCTTGGATACTGGATATCTTGGATTCTGGAATGCATAAAAGGCTTCAGGAAAAAACTAAGGAATTGGAGTTAAATATGGACTTTAGTTTATAATAATGTGTCGATGTTGGGTCATTAGTTCGGATAAACATACCATGTTAACAACAGGAAAAACCAGGTGAGGGGATACAGAAACTCTTTGTTCCATCCTTGTAACTTTTCTGTAAGTCTAAAACTATTCTAAAATAGAAGTTGGTTTTTAAATTAATAATAAAACCAGCCTAGAGTTGGTATACAGGTTAGACAGAGGTCCTTCCACCTTCTGCACCCAAATGCCATCCTTCGTCTTTAGAGAATGTTTCTGGCAGCCCAGTCCAGCTTTCACCCTTGAGGACTGAGCAAGCCATCTCAATGTGTAGACAGGAGTTGCCTTGTTTTTGGAATTCTGGAAACCATTCCTACACAACCTTTTTCCTTCTCTTTGGAGTCTATCTTCTTACTCCAGGGCCTATGAGAAAACTCAGGTATGCTTGGGGCTGAGGCATTAAAGTGTCTGAGTGGTGCATCTGGACTGGGGACTCCATTCTAGCAGCACAGGCCTCTTCATTCACTCTGTCAACAGATATTCATTGTGTACCTATGATGAGCCAAGAAGTATCCTGGGTACCAAGGATATAGCAGGTAAAAAAAAAAAAAAAATTCCTGTTTTCTTGGAGCTTACTCTCCAGTGGGGAGAGACAAACAAATGAATAATTAAGTGCCAAGGAGTGAGACGTGCTAATAAGGAAAAATAAAGAAGGGTGAGAGAAAAGGGAGGTGCTATTTTAGACAGGTTGAGCAGGGAAGGCTTCTCTGAGGTGACATTTAAGCCAAGACTTCAATGAGGGAGCAAGCTGCATGGACCTAGAGGCAGGTGCAACAGCTTGTGCAAAGACCCTGAGGCAGAACGTGCCCGGTGTGTCCGAGGCATGTAAAAGAGGCCAGCGGGAGAAGGGCAGAGTGAGAAGAGAGATCAAGCGAGGAGATCAGATCATACAGGCTTTGTGGGTTATGATGAGGGCTTTGGATTATATTCTTAGTGGGATGGAAAGCCATTGGACAGTTTAACACAGACTGATTAACATTTTAAAAAGCTCTCTCTGGCTGTTGTGTGGAGAACAGACTACAGGAAGAGTAGGTGGAAGCACAGATAGTTAAGAGGCTATTAGAACATCCAGACAAGGGATAAGAGCAGCAGTGAGAGGGGTAGGGAGCTGCTGGGTTCTGGATCTGTCTCAGGAAAGCCTATAGGATTTGCTGGTGGACTGGATGTTGGGTATGAGAGACAAGAGTCAGTGGTGCTTCCAAAGGGTTTAGCCTCAGAATGGAAGAATAAAGGGAGAAGTCTGTGCACAGGGGAGCATTTCATACCACAGGGCTGAGTGTGGGAGAGAGAAGACCAGAGGCCAGAGCCCTGTGTTCCCCAGTGTTCTGAGGCTGGGAAGCTGAAGAGGGTAACTTAAGGGAGGTCAAGAAAGGGCGGGTCAGAGAAGTGGAAGGAGAGCAGAGCGCTGTCCACAGGTCAAGTGGAGACAGTCATTCTAACAGGCAGTGGGCAGGTACAGGACACAGGTCAAGCAAGAAAACAGACCCTTGGATGTGGCCACTCAGGTCACTGGTGACCTTGGTAAGGGAGCTTCTGACGGGGCTGTTGAGGAGAAAAGCTTGCAGGAGTGCAAGTGGAGGCGGGGTGCATGAACAACACTTGGAGAATCTCACTTTAAAGGGAGCAGAGCCATGGCGTGGCAGTCAGAGGGGATCTAGAAGCAGAGAAGTTGTTTTTAACCAGGGAGCTGTTCCTGCGTGTTGGTGTGCAGATGTGAAAGATCCGGTAGAGATGACGGCAGGAGAAAGGGGGCAACTGCAAGAGCAAAGCCCTGGAGGTGGGAGGAGGGGAGGCCCAGGATGTGGAGTCAGACGCAGCAGGCTGGGGGTTTATGCCTCTTCCTCACCCTCATCTTTCCCATCATCTGCTCCGTCTCCTCAGTTCTAAGCCGGACCCACACCTCTCCCGCCTGGGACTCCCGTGAGCCCCCAGGTCCCCGCAGCCCCTGCACTGCCTGAACCCTCTCCCACTGCCTCCCACCCTGGAGGCCTCTCCTGGAGCTTCCACTCTGCCCCGAGGCCACACTCACATCTTCTCTAGCTCACCTTAGACACAATCTGACTTCTGGCATTTCCTCTCACGAACCGAACTTGTTCGGTAACTAACATGCAGACTGCATTTCTGGGACACTTTCATAGACCTCACTGGACTCTTCCCCTTGGGAGGCAGGCATTATTTCCATGTTTCAGGCTCAGAGAGTTTGGTGCAGGGCCACACTGCTGGGTCCCAGAGTCTCCCTCCAATAGGTCATTAGACCACAGGGCTTGGGGAACCAGTGACAGCCCATCCTACCCGGTCATACACTCCTCTGTGGCTGTGTCCTGCAGGGCAAGGATGCCAAGTCCCAATCTCTGGGCACTTCACCACGAGAGGAAGGTTGGTGTGCAGGCCTCTCTCCTGGGAGTGTGCAAAGAACCAGGCACCCAGAGAGCAGGGGCTGTGACTGTGTTCCATCTCTAAGTTAATGGCAGGCAGGAAAGCCAACCTAATGATAGACCCCAGCTCCACCCTCTCCCCCTAGGCCTCAGACTTCACCAGCATCCAAAAACTATGGCAGGACATCAGCCTAGTAGACAGAAAGAACCCAAGTTCTAATTATCAATCAGAAGACAGAAACTGCCCTTGACATGTCACTGTCTTGGGAAGTGGGATTTGGGGATGGTGAGTCCCAGAGAAAAAAGGTTATTTTGGTGTGAGAAGAGTGTTATTTCTGTTTCTGACCTCTGCTTGCCTCATACCGGGAAAGACAGCTTCATGCCTGTTTCTATAATTAAGGAAATGAGAATGCGCTTTTTCCAGCCATTTGAGAGGAGTTGATTTTGAGAGGAGTCGGCTGTGTTGTGCAGAGGGGAGAGGGTCGGATAGATCCTGCATCACAGTGAGAGGCATAGAAGCCCAAGCCTTGCTAGTTGGTAAGAAATCACCAGTTTATTGAATGAAAAACCCAACATCCACTCAGTCCCCCAAACCCCACCCCTCTCCGGCCCCAAGAGAGCAGCTCAGCCCAGGAGATGCTCTGGACAGCAGGGCTGAGCAGGGGTATAAGGGCTGGAGGAGTTTGGGGAGGTATGGAGAATGAGAAAAACACTTTTCAAAATGAAGTTCTGTGCAAAAACTTCTAGAAGGGGTGAGGGCAACGGTAAAGCTGTGGAGGTGCTGGGGTGGTGGACAGAGGGCTGCGGCTGGGATGGCGGCCCTGCGTGCTCAGCTTCTCCTGAGAAGGCTGATGGTCGAGGCTGAGGAGTTGGCTCAGACCCCCATGGCAAGAGGGAGGGTTTGGAGCCTGCCGGAGAGAGACCTGGCTGGGAAGGTGGGCTCTCTGTCCAGGTGGGAGGTGGGGAAGAACACACTAGGGAATGGGACACAAACGGACATGGTGGGCACGGGGAGATGTAGGGTCACAGACAATATGCCGGTGGGGGTCTGCCTCCCATCTGTCCCAGTCTGGAGTTCAGGAAGAGGCAGGCTGTGCTGGAGGGCAGGGGGTGGGAGGCAGAGGGAGGAGAGTCATCAACAAGGGGGAGCCACAAGGACAGCGACTGGTGCCCAAGCGAGTCACATGGAACCACCAAGAGACTGGCTGTGCAGAGAACCAAAGAAACACTCAAGGATGCTCGTGACATCTAGGGGGGACCTGGGGGTCAGTGAGGAAGTCGTGCATGGGGGAGACCAGGAAGGCCCCTCCACCCCAGAAATACATGGCATCACCACAGAAATGCGGTTCTGGGGGTGAGGGAGGGGTGGGGCTGCTCCTGTGATTGTGGAGGGGAGGGGGTCCCTTGGGCTCAGGGTGCCCCTCCTATCCCACACTAGGAGAACCCACCGGAGTGGGAAGTGGCCCTGGGCCCCATTTGAGGGGGGGCAGGTTGGGCAGCTGGCAGAGGGATGGGGAGGGCTGGATTCCCTGCTGTGGGCCAGGGTTCCAGGTTTCCTATTTCCAGGAAGGAACTGGTGCCATGTGGGGAGACTGGAAGTCGGTGAAGGGAGGCCCAGAGGACTCAATTCCAGGGATGGGTGCCAAAAGGCAAAATCGACACGCCCCGGCCCGGAATGGGAGGGAGAGGACTGAGCAGGAGGGAGGGGAGCAGCGTCCCCACTGGCAGTGTCCTTCAGGACTGGGCAAGAGAGATACAGGCCTCAGGGCCAGGAAAGGGGACGCTGGACCCAGGCCTGCTGGCCTCCCCCTGCCCGCAGGCGGTGAGGCTGGTGGCAGTGCCAGGAGGGAGAGTGGCCAGGAGATAGTGCCCTCAGGTGGCCTTGCTGCCACTGAATAGTCCCACTGGAAAGTGCTTGACATGGGTGGGCCACTGGGCCGCCAGCTGGAAGAACTTGATGTCACTCCACTCGACTCCGTCGATGGACACTGGGGTGACAGGGGAAGGAGGGGGTGACCAGGGCTGCTAAGGCCACCTCCCCAGGGTCCCTCGGGGAGGGCCATCGCCTCCCTCCCCGCAGAGTCCCCTGCCCCTCTTCTTCCCGCCCTGCCCAGCACCCCTCCTCCCGTGTCTCCCCGTACCTCTCAGCATGGTCTGCTGCTGCTTGGCAGAGCAGATGAGGCGGCTGATGCCCTCGATGACCTGGCTCTTGGAATCTACCTCCTTTTCTCGAGGTTTCTTGCTCAGGAAGATCGTGGGAACTGGAAAGCAAGCAGAACCACCTCTGTCACAACCCTTGGAAAAGTATTCACCCCCTCCCCTCTCTCAGCCCCACCGGCCCCTCTTCCTGTTGTGTGTGTGGTGGGGGAGATGATCTGCTGATGGACATCCTCTCTCCCCAGCTCTGGGTAGGCAGGCAGCACGTACCAGGATCTTTGAGTCCTGCCCCCTCCCAGCATAGGCCTCTCCTTGAGCTTCAGTATCATCAACTGTGTAACGAGGACCTGGGGCCAGTTGGGTCTCTGAGGTCCCTTCCAGCTTGGGTGTTCTAGGTAGCCTGTAGGGCAAGGAGCCTGTGCCCTTGGGCTCCTGCCTACTCACTCGCACCCACGTAGGGCTGAGTCTGCTGCGGCTAGGAGGAGGGAGGCCACACCAGAGTGTCTGCACCATCTCTGTTCTAGGGATGTCGGGGCAGCAAGGAGAACACATAGAGCTGTCAGGCCGGCCCTTGTTGCTCTGGCTTTTGGCCTGGCACAGTCCCCCGCTTGCCCTCAAGAGGAACTCTGTGGAACAGAGGCACGAACAGAAAGGGGCCCAGCTGCTTTGGGAATGCTCTGAGGAGGAAGGGTCCAGCGATTAGAGAAAGCCCCTGACAGCTGGGCGATGCGTGGGGCTGGGAGGGCCCATGGGTCACCTGGCCGACTTGTCTGCTATGGCAGGTGCACAGCCAAATCAGCAGAACAGACGGCAGCAAGCTCTGCCCTAGCCCTGGCCTGGTTGTGGGGATTCCTGCCTCATACTCTCAGAGCATAGGACCCAGGCCACCCCCAACTCTACCTCTAGTGACTTAAGTGCCCCATCTTATCCAAAATGGGCTGTACTCCTCTTAATTCTTAAACAACAAACATTCTGCTTCATGGGGACACAGTGATGTCCTCCTCTGTCACATGGTCCATCCCTGAGGGTAGTGGCTGGAAAGGCTCCCTACATTATGGCAGCACTAACTGCCTTGGCCCCTAAGGTGCTGATGTTCAGCAGGTAGGGACCAGCTGCTCACTGGGAACATCCATTTCCTTTGTTAAAGAAGGAACGACCTTGTCTCGCAGGTGATGCAGGTCCCCGGGCTGGACCCCATGATATATGTGCTCTTCACCTTCATCCAAAGATCTCCCAGAAGCAGATTCTGTCCCAGGCCCTGAGAGGAGATGGGGAACCCCGGTGGCCCCGACTGTCCCTGGCCTCAGATGTCACTTACCTTTCTTGTTCTTCTCTTTGGTGACCACAGTCATTGCCATGGTACCGGAAAGCTGGGCCTCCCCACCATGGGGCAGGCGGGAAACCTGCACTGAGCGGAAGACGCTCTTGAGGGTGTTCTTGGAACTGGCGTCCCTCTTGTCACCTTCCCTTCTCCGCTCACCAGGGTGGCCCAGCCAGTAGTCCACCTGGAGGCCAATCACGTCCCCATATGGGCTGTTGGGGCTCCTGAGGAAGGGGAACAGTAATGGAGAGTAGGCTCTGCCTTCAGTTCCCAACTACATGGCCAGGTTGGAGGGCCCGGGGGAGACTGCCAGGCTCTGGGAGGGGTGAGAGGAGGCGGCAGATTAAACGGCTCTGGGTTCCCTCCAGTCTCATGGAATTGGTTCGTGTGGGAAGGGAGAGACAGGCTGATCGGAGGACAAAGCCAGGAGCAGATAAAGACCTGAGACACTGTGAGGGAGCCAAATACAAAGTCACAGGGCGATAAGGGAAGCAGAGAGGAAAGGAGCTTTAGGAAGAAAGCCTGCACGCATACATACACACACTCATATGCACACACATACACCCCCCCAGCAAGCACGTATGCACACATATACATACACATGCACATACACATGCACACACATGTACACACCCAACAAGCAGAGCCCAGGAAAAACCCAGCCAAGGGCTGGAGAGATTAAGTGGGGCAGAGACAGAAACACCTTGGCCAGCTCCACAGCAGCCCCAGGAGGGAGAGCTGATGGTTGCTGACCTGTGGCTTTCTCTTATTTATGGCACTTCTAGCTCAGGGATAATTTTAGCTCCGAGGGGAAAAAGGGCTGATGTTTTCTTGAAAGGAGGCGTCAGACACAATAGGTACACAGGCTACAAAAGTCATCTGACATTTCTTTCTGCCTACTTTCAGTGGTTCCATTAAAAACCAGCTTAAATGGGATAGAAAAGGAGGTCGAAGTTAAGGGCTGGTCCCCAGACCCTCAGGAAGCCTGGAACCATGAGGCATTACCGGCTGTGTGGGACTTCCTCCTTTCCTGTACCGTCCCTTCCATAAACCAGTAGAGACCACATGATGGGAAGTGAAAAGGGGAGGAGAGGGTGAGGGACGATGAGGGTTGGGATCCGAGGTGCAATGCAGGCTTCTCGCCATCTAAGAACATTCATGTTCTTCAGGGACCATGACCCTGTCATTGGTGTTTCTGGGACAACCACGGGCTAGTGCCTCCCCTCTCTGCTGCTGAGGACCATTCCCAGGAGACACACAAAGAGGTAAGGCAGAAAAAGGGAAACAGGGAGGAAGAAGGTGCAGGAGCCCATTTCTGTTCCTGACTCACACCTGCCCTTTTCTCACCTCCCAGCCTGCTCCCTCAAGCCCCCTGCAGGAGCATTCTGCTCCACACTCCGTCTGTCATCTCCTCTGTTCTCAGGCCTGGCATGAGAGGTGCCTTCTGAGAGGCCACCCTGACTGCCTGATCTAAACTATGGGTACTCGAGATCCTAAAGAAATTCCTTCTCCTTTCAGAACCATCCCCCTACTATTTTTTCATAGCACTTACTGCAACCTACACAATTTGAAAGTTTTTGCTGCTCTGGCATTGCCAGGACCCAGAAGCCTGAGCTCCGGGACTAGGATGAGCCTTTCTTATTTGCTGCTACAGCTCCAGTGCCTCAAACGGGCACTCTGCTGACAGACAGACTGAATGCATGAGAGAAGGCAATAACACCTCCCATGTGCCAGGTACCAAACCATACAGGTTCTTATTTAAGCCTCACAGACTGTGACATGGCTATTTCACTCTACTTACAAAGATGAAAATGAAGCTTAGTAACTTGTCCAAATGACAGATTCTTTGCTTGACAAAACTTTAGAAACTTTAGTCTGGCTCCCAAACTTTTTCCTAGGCTCATTTGTGTACATCTTTGTAAAATCCAGTTAGCAAGAACCCTGCTAAGACAGTTGGCAAGAGCCCCCACTCTCCCTGTCTGATCACCTGGGATACCTGCTCAGGTTCCTCATCCGCCACCGCCCCCAGAAGATGTCTGACACCCTGACCTGTCTTCAGCAAGAATCTCCCGACCCCTAATGTTTCTTCTTAGTCATTTTCCATCCACACCTGCTCCCTGGGTAGAAATCCCCACTTGTTTCGGTTGTGTTGGAGTTGAGCCACCGCCCCCGCAAAATCCATGGCAGTGCTCCCTACACCTATCTCAATGGTCACACCTTGATGTGGTCTCTCTCACTGAGCCTTAGAAAGTGTCGTTGAGTAGTTAGTTCTTTACCAAAAGCTAATGTAGCGGACCTAACACAGAACCACGACTCGAACCCAGGTGTGCAGGACTCCCATGCCCACACTCTTTCCCCCTCGCTGGACAGTCCCCCAGCAAGACTCCTGTACAGCACTTTACAGGTTACAGAAGGTCTCTCTGTCATTTGTCTCATTCAATTCTTTTACCTGGGAGACAGGGAAGAGAGTATCCTCCATTGTTCAGGGCTGTTCCACTTGCCCGGCTAGTGACCGAAGTCTCTGAATTCGAACTCCAACGTCCTTGCCACTAACCTGCCTTCTACACTCAGTATAACATCACTGTTATACAATGCTGCAGGCGGGGGTGAGGGGGCAGTTAGTACGGTTCCTGGGCCCTGAGGGAGAGGGTCGGTGGGAAGGAGAGGTATGGGCAAGAGCCTTACCCCACAACGGCGAGGGCACTGCTCATGGATGGGGACGAAGGAGGAGTGGCTGTGGTATCTCGGCTCAGGCCTGAGCTGGAAGGCGGTGATGTGGAGGGCACAGTAAGGCTGACCACAGGTGAGTCATCCCCATCACCTGTCAGGGGGACAAGCACAGGGGGACAGCCAAGGGGTCAAGGTACCCCTCTGTCTCAGCTGTAGCTGAGCTTTTAACACCTCCCCACCACCCCCTGCCGCCGCTTCACCCAGGAAGTGAAGGTGGCCACAGTTTTCCTGCTCAAATTCTGACTTAACCTTAGGAGCCCCCAAATCTTCACCTTCTGGCCTGCTGGACTAGAGATGAGCCTAGAAGGCATCACCTCACTTCACAGAAGCAAAAGAATCCCAGCCTCACCTGCAATAGAGGGAGAATCTTCAACCAGACCCACCTTCACCACCTGAGAGAAAGAAGAGATACCACATTAAGTCCTCTCACTAAAGCTGGACACATTTTGATCCAGTTGGAAGCAGGTGTTTGGACACAACAGCCATTACTATATATTATTTGATCAGAGGCTTTTAAAATCTTTGCAAATCCAGAGCAGCCCAGATCTGTAAGATACGTATAAAAGCCCAGTTCCAAACAATGATGTGGGGGCACATGAGGCCTTGTGGCTCATCTCTAGGGAGGGCAAAAAGCCACCTTGAAGGCAGGAACCATTTCAGTATTCTGATCTCATTTCTTCTAAGATCACGTGGGTAGGAGGCCATTTTCCCATGTCAGAGAAGTAAAGAACCGCTCTGAGAAAGCTTAGTAAGACAGGGTGTTGCAGGGGAGGAGCTCTCTGAAAGCCTGCCTGTTGCACCAAGCAGGGGAACATGCTGATGTGCTGATACCAGCTTCCTCCTTTCCAGATCTGTTGGAATCTGGGACAATATGGATAAGGAGGTGATCCCAGGCACCTTCCTGCCCCTTTCCTGCCTCAAGGAAGTGGTATTAATTTCAGCTTCCCAAAGGATTTTAGATTTCTCATAGAGAATTCTGGGAAGGACAGAGGGGGCCCTCCAGCGGCCAGCAAAGGGCACAGTTAGAAACAGACTAAATGTTACAGCTGTGACTTGAAGTGACAGGTGAATTCCTGTGAAGTAGCAGGCCAAGGGCCTAGCACCCGGCAGAAGTGCAGCAGAGCTGAGAGGTCACAGAAGCTGCACCCTGGGGACTGACAGGGAGTGGAGATAACGTGCAAATGGTCCCGTCATGGCTACTTAGAACACAGTGCTGCTGTTCACTGAAGTTTGTCCCAAATTCTTTATGCATCCTTATTTTAGTTCTCGGAAAGTAACATACCGACACTCTGAACTTCCTGGACACAACTCCCTTGCTCCCCTGGCATTATATGAGGCTGCCAGTTCCTTTGTTGGTTTAAATTTTTAATTTTTAATATTTCTCTCTTGTCTGTGAGGCCAGAGTGTGCAGCAACCCATAGCTCCACAAAGATGTGTATCAAACCATCAGCTTAGGCTACAGGCTGTGGTCTGGAGCCTCCAACATGGCAATGGAAGTAGCCCCAGTGGCTAACAGGAACTGAGTGGATCATTCAGACAGTAGGCTTTAGCAAGGCACAAGAAAGGGCAACCGAATTTCTCCAGGCTCAGGGATCTCCCATGATCACTCAAGACATCCAGAGTCCGGGACGAGCAAAGAATAAGCCCTTCATCTGCTTATGTCCCCCTACCCAAAGCTAGGAGAGTATAGGAAAAGATACAAGCTGACTTGGAAGTGAAATTCAATTGTCTCATACATGGAAATCTGAATTTTCAGCCACGCTTTTGTGGAGTGCTCTGGCCCCACAGGGTGTCAGCTCTGTCACCTCTGGGGTCCCTTTCTTGGTTGGTCTCTGCCTTATGGCCGAGCTACTGCCAAATGAAACAAAGGCCAGTGCCACCTGACATCAGGGATATTTGAGACATTTCCCTTTTATTTTCAAAATCAATGAACTCATCTAGAGATTCTCCTTTGACTAAATAGGAAGGGAAAGGAGGGATCCTCCTTTTCAGTGGTACATTTGACCCTGAAGACAGAAATACCTACTTCTTGGACTTCTCTTCAGAATATCATCTATCATTATTTCATTTCTGAGGCAGCCTTCTTTTCCCTGGAGACTGCAGAACCTATGCTCTGGATGTCCCTCCCTAGGCCAAGGCACCAGGTTCTGGGCTTGGTGTAATAAATATGAGGATACTAGTGATGATCTGGGGTAGCCCATGATTCAGGAAAAGAGGATACTGAAAGGAACAGCTCAGTACATGTTCCAGCCCAGGGTTTCTCCACTTTGGCATTATTGACATTGGGGCCAGATTAATCTGTTTGGCGGGGCTGGGGAGCTGTCTGGTGCACTGTAGGAAGTTTAGCGGCATCCCTGGTCTCTACCCACTGGATGCCACTAGCACCCCAACTTCCAGCTGTGACAGCCAAAAATGTCTCCAGGCATGGCCAGATGTCCCCTCGGGGCAGAATCACCTCTGGATGAGAACTACTGTCTAGATGAATCTTTTATTTGTGTATGTGTATGTGGGGAGGCCAGGAGAATGGATGGGGTACAGAGGAGTGGGGAGTCAGTACTCACGCCAATGAAGGGGATAAACTTCTGATAGGAGTCTTCATCAGGGCTGTTGGGAGAGAAAGAAAAGCTTTATAGTTAGTGGGTGATACTGCATGGAGAGCTGGGGATACAAGCTTTTGATATTTAAAAAAAATTTTTTTTTCAACATTTATTCATTTTTGAGAGACAGAGAGAAACAGAATACAAGCCGGGGAGGGGCAGAGAGAGAGAGAGAGAGGGAGGGAGAGAGGGAGGGAGGGAGGGAGGGAGAAAGAGAATCTGAAGCAGGCTCCAGGCTCTGAGCTCTCAGCACAGAGCCTGATGTGGGGCTCGAACCCACGAACCGTGAAATCCTGACCTGAACCGAAGTCAGATGCTTAACTGACTGAGCCACCCAGGTGCCCCAGCTTTTGATATTTTATTGTGGCTTCAAGGGAGTCCAGACACTACATGACACTTTCCATCATGTCTCAGGATGGCAGAGGAGCCACAGATAGAGGCAAAAGTTCTGATCCTGCATACTTCACCACCTGCTCCCATGTGCGGATTTCAGCCCCTAGGATGGGCTTCTCTTTTGCTAAGGGGGCATCTATTTGGGTGGGGAGGCCCAGGACAAGGATGGCGGGGCCTGGATGGAAGGCGGTAAAAACACTGCCTCTCATATTCTCTTGAGTTGCTACAAAGAGAAACAGGTGGGGAGAAGGAAAATACAGAAAAGCAAAGAAAACTCAAGATTTAGCTAGCCCACCCACCCTAGCAGTTTCAAGAAATCCCCTGAAGTGAAACTTACAACTTATGCCTGCAGGTCAGCATGGCTTCAGCTACGGGGAGCTGGTGTGTGACACCTGCCCCACTGACATACTGCATGACCCGCCCGACCACGTCCAGTTGCTCTGCAGAAAAGACAAGAGATAACTGCCGGTTTATTTCAGCAGGCAAACCTGAAAACCTTCTGAGAGATCCCCTTGTTGAGACCCATCAGAAGACCCTCGGAGTTGAGGGAGAGAAAGGGTTCTAAAGATCCTCTGGTTTTGAATATAAGGAACGAGAACCAAAGCGCTGTTCTCTCCCTTCCGATCTCCGTTTGCAGTTCCTCAAAGCTCCGCTCTCCTCCAGGCTAATCGTGCTCACGCTTCTATTTTGTTCATACCAATCTTGTAACCTAGAGGGACTCCTCCACTCTACCAATCTGTGCCTATCACTTCCTTCAAGGTCTGGAGACACATTTGCTACTCCTCAGCCTTGCAGAACTCAAGCTCACTCTAAGCGCTGCCACTTTTACTCTGTATTTCAGAGAAAAGACGTGGTCAGCACAGTGTTACTAGCTTATAAACAGATTGCTTAGTAACTCTTCTCTGTTTCTTATGCTTGATTTCTGCAACTAGAAATGTCCTCCTCATCACCTCCTCATGGCCCTCCTTATTTCTAGATGCATAGGAGCACAGCAAACAGCAGAGCTTAAAAATGTCCAGAGTGAAGCGGGACTGCACATAATGGGCCTCCTCCTACTAAATACTTACTGCGAAAATAAACATGCAAAGGGATTGGGAGTGGTAGAACCATAGGGAGGAAAAAAAGTAAGCTATCTTGGCCCCTCCTTTGGCCAAGACTGGCCCTCCATGAACCAGGTGGCATTTTGCCTCAATCCCTCACAAACGGCCATTACCTGACACTGGGGGCTCCGAGCGACTGAAGAGGTCTCTCCAGCCAGAATCAAGGAAGTTACTGCTGTATCTACTGTCGACTGAGCCCAAGTATTTGGCCACAGGGTGAGAACCTAGGAGATGGAAACCAGAGAAGGTAAAGTGGTTAAGGGACAAAATACGGCCTGGCCTTTGAGCTCCCTAACTGTCCCTTCTTAGGGCCCAGCCCCAACATGCTGCTTCAGGAGTGAAATCTACTCCATTTTTACCGAGGGGAATGATGAGAAAGCGCATGTAGCCAAGCCAGTCGGAGGTCTTGCTGGCCAGCGACTTGACAAAGAACCGGAGGATGGAGCTCAGGTAACTCTGGCCTCCCACTGCTGCCACCTTCACTGGCCTCGGCATGGAGGAGTTGCAGTTGCAGCTGGGGAGCAAGGGAAGAGTCACAACCACATTTAGGGGGTTCACCAGCATCCTACTCGGACAAAGGCCCCAAGCTTTGACTTCACTTGATTCCACAACCCACAGAGGGAAAATAAGCCAATAAACAAAATAATACACAGAGAGGCAATGAACTACAGTGCTTTTGCAATAAGGAGAGAAACCTAGGATCAGAGAGGCAGGTGACTGTCTAGAAGGAAGAAAGAGTTAGCTTAGGCTAATGGGAGACAATCTGGCAGTGCTGCCAGGGGTCAGCGGTGGGCGTGAGCCCAGATGCCTGGAGGACCTGCGGTTCTCATTCCCATTGGCGGGGACTCTGGGCCCCTCTGGGGAGGTCCTGACTCTGGATGCCAAGTATCGTGGCACAGTTAGAGGGATGAGAGTAAAAGGCCTTTGTAAAACCCTGGTTTTCTCCCTGGTCTTCTTCGTCCTGGGTTTAAGGAGAAGATGTGGCAGGTCAAGAGTACAAGTTGGGAGGCAGGGAGAGCAGGAGAATGACATTTTCACACCCTGACCTCTGGGGCCAGCAGGGACAACAGAGCACCGTGGCCCGCCACTGTAAACCACACGGCGACCGAGGAGTTTTGGGCTGGTGAGGCAGGGCACTCCTGTCACTGCATAGAAGTCAGGGTGGGAGGATGAAGTCAGAGGGAGCCCCAAAGGGCAGGAGACAAGCAGAGCCCTTACTAGCGCTGAATACGGGTGAGCAAGGCAGACAGCACGGCCTGGACCTCCACGGTGGAGCAGGTACACACGACAGGCTTCCGTTGGTCCTGGAGCAGCTCTGCCACGTACTGGGGGGCAGGGAGGGAAAGGGCAGGGACACAGGTGAGTCCACGCAGCAAGAACGCAGCTCCCCCACAGGCACCAAGGAGCAGGCTAGGCCCAGCTTGAGTGGCAGGGCCCGTCCTCTGTCCTTGAGATCAAAGCCGGGCAAAGGTCAGGTCTCTGGCTGCCAGTGAAGAGAAGGTGGGGCTAGACCCCATATAGACATGCTAACCAGGAAATGTGGGAAGGTTAAGGAATCTTTAGATTCTCATGTTGCCTCTGTAGCGTATGTTCCGGGTGTCGGGGCCACTAGGAAAGAGGGATTCTGGCGCCAGGATCTACCCGGGGGCAGGGGGCAGCGGTGACTGGGGGCCAGAGGGTATTGCTCTGCCTCTTCTGAATTGCCTTGCTGGGAACTAGGGCAACCTCTGGCATTTTATAGCACTTTGTACCTTTCAAGATACCTGTATTCTGTTATGCTGACAGAAAAACCACACACGACCACCGTGGAAGGAAGGCAGGACCAGTAATACTATCACTTTTCTACAGATGAGGAAGCTGAGGTACAAAAAGTTAGTGACGTGAGGTCCCACAGGCCGGAAAATGACAGAACTGGGACAGGAGCCTAGAACTACACGCTGAGTTCAGGGAAGAGGGGCCTGAGACATGGGGATCATTTTCCTGTTTCTCCACGTCCTGCCTCTTGCTCCCCAGAACCTCTCCTCCCCAGCCCTGTCATCTTTAGTGCTTTACCTGGCCCTGCCAGTCCGCAGTGTTGACAAGGATGACATTTTCTGGGAGAGCTGCATCTGATACCAGGATCTGATTCAGTTGGTCATATACAACCTTTCTTGGAATCTGCAGGGACAAATGTGCCTGTCAGGTAGTCCCCAGGGAGCGTGAGGGGAGAGGAGGGTGCACTGGGGTAGAGAATCTCTGGGGCAGGGGTATTCAGGGAGAATACAGGGAGACGCTGGGAATTTCTGGAGGAGACCCAGTATCCCACTGGCCAGAGCAAAATGGAAAGGACAAGGATAAAGAGGAAGCAGAGAGTCCTCAGAGAACACACTCAGACACCAGGAACAAAGCCCCAGCAGTAGTCCCGACGGAGGAGGGGGAGGGCAGACTAAGCTAGAAACACGATCAGCATGCCCTGAAGGGTAATGATGCAGCCGAAGTACCAGGAGAGGAGGAGGGCGGTAACAGTTACCAGGTGCTCACAGAAACGAAATTGAGGGCAATGGGGAGAGAACCAAGGAGAGCGGCAGTGGGTACTGTGTGGGGAGCCCCACTGTCACAGGGAACAAAAGGTACTTCAGGAACAGTGATTAGCAAGGAGGACGACACCTGACACCTCGCCCCAGGCACAGGCTATTCTGGTCTCCAGTTCATTTTCAGCTATGCAATAGCGGCAAACTCAGGAAGCCACGTTGACACAAACTTTTCTCTTGGTGCTATTTATCAGGTAAGCGAACAGGCTTGCTGTTAGCTCTGGAGGAAGTGTAGTTGCGTGAGGTGCCAGTTTAGAAAGGTTCCTTCCCCAAGCCCCGATACCACTGGCCTTCAGAAAGAGAAAATAATTCCTGAGGTCTGGTTTCTTCTGCTTCTATTCCAGCCTACTCTTGGGTCTTTTAATCAAAATATTTTAATATTGTTGATTTGCCAGCTTGAAATCACATTAACCGGCCCATAGTAGTACGAAGGGTATCTGAGTCCAGGTGGGTGATGTCCAATGAGATACTGACGGTTGCTGTCCTCTAGAATAACTGATTCACCACACAATGTCTAGACTGAGGTCTGATGGAGGCAGAACAAATCAGGTGTGGAACTGCCACTTGGGGGTGATGGCAGGCTGTGACAATGCTGGCATTTCCTGCTCCCTCCTCCGCTCCCTGCAGATCAGCACCGAAGCCAATTCCGCACTAGTAGTAAGTGACACATATGTTAGACTTCTCGGATTTAGATCTGTCTTCAAGACTTTTATTCAGAACATTCCACAGTATTCCCTCTTTTCTCTCTACCTAACCGCCCAAGGAGGATGACAGAACAGAAGCCAAGGTCTAGGGATGCTCAGAGGGCCCTGGCCTTGAGAGGGAGGGGGTACCTGCGTGCTGTGGCCCAAGTCGGGGGACCTCTCACTGTCGGAGCTGTTGGTTCTCTCACTCAGGGGCTTGGAGAGCTGCCGCTCCTTCAGGGGTGTGCTCCGCTTCTGCCGGGGCGTGTGTACCCCATCCACTTTGCTGCCAGAGATGTGGAAAGGAGGTAGTTAAATAGCCCCCGTGACCCCAAAGCCATTATCAGCCACTCTTCCCCCGCCCATGAGCCTATGCTAACTATGGTCACAAGCCTCACACCATCTGCTTGGTTTCCTTAATTCTACCCTCCCTGTTATAGGATTTTCTTCCAATCTCGAGTACCTGGGAGAAGCAGAACCTTGGAGATCTGTTTTGCTGGACTTCATGGGAGTTTTGACCTTCTCTGGCACAACCAGACTTGTGCTCATATCTCCAAACATGTCCTGGTCAGTAATTTCCTGCCAGGGAGGAAAGGAAACAGCGAGGGTTACTTCCCCCTCAGTGACCACCCAGGAGCCTGGAGAGTCTCACAACGAGGGTCAGTCTCTCACTCTCTTTTCCTAGAAGCACATGGTTCTGCACCTATCTCTCCAATGAGGAAGTTTACTGTTTAATTTAATGCAGTGTGCCCACTCTGCTGGGTACTGTCTCTTGCTACTCGATCTGTCCTCTGCATTTATGAACTATTATTTGTCAACACACAAACCTGGGCTGATGATCTGGCTTCTTTAGGTGGGGAGGAGAATTTTAATCGTGACATGACATGATTAGAATTTCTTTTTCTTTCCTTCCTTCCCTTCCTCCTTTCCTCCCTCCCTCTCCCCCTCCCCTCTCTGTTTCTTGGAATTTCATTTTGAAATGACCACTGCAGTATAGACCACAGTCGGGCAAGAGTGGAAGCTGGGTTTTCAGATTATTGGTGAACTATAAAGTGCAAGTGTATAGTAAGCTTTAAATTAACCTTGCATCAAGTCTAATGTTTGGTTATTCACCGGATCTTTGATGTAGCATTATTTACTATAGGAAACAGAAGCCTAAGATAATTCTTCCCTGGACTCCATCAACTACCAGGTCTCACTGTGAGGCTAATGCATAGTACACCCCCGAGTGATACCTGGTAAAGTTCTCTGCTCCCTCCCACCCACTGTGTCCAGCCTCCGGTCCCACTGGAAGAACTTCAGTCTATTCTGAGAGGCCCAGCTCAGATGTCCCCCTCCAGTCAGAATCACTTGTCCTTCCCTGAGCCTCCACAGAACCTCAGGTGTGCATAGCTTGGCTCTCCTCCTGGAGGGTGGTGTCTTGATGGCAGAGGCCTTGGTGTTCTCACCTTCACATCTTTAGTGCTTAGCACATGTAGTTACCCAGTAAGTATGTGTGGAGCCAGTGTATAAATTGGGCACTCCAAGCGATACATTCCATTTCTCTAGGGCTTGGCTCGCCCTCCTGGGCAGCTCCAGTCTCTTAGGGGAAGGACTTGACCAATAATCACTTGGAGATTTAACGTGTAGGCTGCCTGCTCACACTAAAAGCAACTCTGGAGGAAGGGATGGTTTTTCAGGGGAAGATACTGGTTGTCATCTCGCAGAAGTAAATAAGGATGACAGATAGTGATAAATTATCCAAATTAGCATTTAATCAGATCTAATAAAAGAGCAGAATGGGGACATTTCTGGTTTGCTAATTTGGGGAATGACCTGGTCTCCAGGGTAGGTTATATTCCATGGGTAAGGATTCCAGGAGAAAGAGAACACAGAACATTCACAAGTCCACAGATGTAGGCAAAATTCCCAGGGAGGTCTTGAAGGTCTTTTGGCTTTATTTCTAAAGGCACAAAAACTAAGTTACACAGGAGACTGAGCTGCACATACCAGAGTGTCTGTTTCAGTCAAGCTGTCATCTTGATTTTTAATCCAAGCAGATTTGACTTTTTCTAGAGCAGCCAATTCCATCTGCAAAAATTAGAATAATTAGTCATCACCATCCAAATAACTACCATTCTAACTGGTTCTCTTGGTCCCTCAGAAGCTTAAAATGCTTCCACTTAATTTGAATATCTCATCAAAATCTTTGGAATTTCCATCTTCTAAGAAGTGTGTTTGGTGAAAACTAAGTGTCAGAAGGATCAGCTAGTCTGTCATCATCAAATCAGTAGCACAGTGGAACTCAGAGCCCAGCAACTCTCATCTCTCGGACTCTCACAAGATGTCACAGGGAAGAGAAGATCAGCGTTTAGATGACTTTGTATGGGCCCCGCAAGGCCTCTAACTCTGGGGACAGTAAATGCCCTCGGAGGACATCCGGGGCCTCTTCTGCTTCTCAGAAGTTGCTGGGAAGGAACATCTTACAGTTCAGGTCTTTGACTTTGAGACTAAAGACATCCATGGTAGCCAAATTTATTTTGCTTGGTAGAAACATCTACAGACCCCTCAAGATAAATGAATATACTAAGCAAAACACACCCAATGCTACGCCATTTAGGTGTGAATTAATTCTCCCTCTGTCCCCAACTCTTATTAGCGTTTTTCATAAACATTAAAAATTTACTTTGTAAATAACTGACACATAGAACTATATTTTTCGTATTTGCTAACATTGTTTCTGGCTGTGCAGATGTCTACGTAAAAGTCACAAGAGTTTGAGCCTTGTTGTGGGTCTTAGATGTAGGGAAGGTACTGGCCTTAGTGAATGTTTTTGGAAACAGAGAGTTAGGAAGGATCAAAGATATCCTACCTTCTCCCAATCACTCAAATTCCTTCCTCTGAGTAAATTAAATAGTACTGAGAAACACTGGGCTTATAAATTCAAGGGGGTACTTGGAAAACTAATGAACAACTATAGCAAATGTAGGCCCTGTGTCATATTCTATCTACACCATATGGTTTCTCTACCTCAGCCCTGCTGACATTTTGGCCAGATCCTTCTCTGTTGTGGGGGATGTGTCCTGTGCATAGCAGGATGTTAAACAGCATCCCTGGCCTCTACCCACTAAGTGCCAGCAGCAGCACCCCCAACCCCTCAAGTTGTGACAATCAAAACTGTCTCTGGTCGTTGCGAGCACCAAATGTTCCTTGAGAAGGAGGCAAAAACCACCCCTGGTTGGGAGGCACTGCTCTAAACTATCTGCAAGACTAACCAACATACTTTAACTAGACCTTGTGACCCCGAATCTTGAGATGGTTTGGCTCAGAACCAAACATAACAGTTTGCCTCAGATTGCAAGCTAGTTCATTACATTGTCTATATGAAGAACCAATGTTAACAGAGTCCAGAATCATGGGAAAGTCCTGGTTAGATTTAAGACTAAAGATGATTTCACTCAGTTTTGGATTTCAGTATCACAAATGAATTAAACACATTTAAAGAGAATGAACTGGGGCAATAACACCATTCTGCTGAAGGGTTTTAAAGTAGCATGTCAAGCCCTGGGACAAGTACAGAATTGTTTCCATGGTGAAGCTGCAACAACCTTCACTTGGCCTGGGGTTAAAGGGAACCTGCTGGCTATTCACGGACTCTTCTAGATGTTCCAAGCAGTCCCACTAGGAGCAAACTCCCAATTCTCCAAATTTCTGTTTTTGGTCCTATAAATATGAAGGGCTTTTCTCACCCCAGAACCCTGGAACACAGCCGTGCAGCAGCTGTGTCTAATTGGGTAGCACTGGAGGCAGATGCTACCAGTCCAAAGTACTGTGCCCATGGGGCAATGCTGGTGCTACAGGGAGGGTACATGCTCCTGTGAGGGGGGCAGAGTGGGGTAGTATTTAGGCTCTCATTTGTATGAAGTACTAGTCTCTAACACCGTTATTTACAGTGCAATGGAAATAGCATCTTTTAGCAGCAGGAAGTCTCGGCTGAAAGGCTGTATCTCTCGACCTCCCTGACTGAAGCACTGTCAGGGTCTATTGTTATTAGCCTGGAAAACCAAATTCTGCTGCTACTGCGTACTCAAGTCCTGGGAAAGCTAACAACTGTAATAATTTGTATCAGCAGAAATTCCTTCTGGTTTTAGTGATACACTGAATCCTCTGAAACTGGGGAACAAAAAAGAATATTAAGAAAAACAAATAACAATGCTAGGAAATCAGAAAGAGAGGATAAAAGTTGGGCAGCATGTGCATACCTGCCTATATATGCGTAATCTCAGTATTTTTTTTCCTACTATATTTGGAGCTTCCCTGTAAAAGCATGGCCTTGCTATGTGTTTCCCCAAGTGCCTTTCATACTAAAGGATCCCAGAGCTCTACATCCACATCAAGACATATGGAGCTCTTCAAAACAGAAATATCACAGAGAATCAGCAAAGCAAGTTTGAAATCTGGCCAACAGAGCCAGAGTTTGAAGGACTCACTAAAAAGACATCGACATTCTAACAATTTCAGGAGACCAGAACCGAAATGGTTCTGAGACTATAACAAGAACAGCAACAGCAGCCTCCGTTTACTGCTTTTACTGCATATTTCCCATGTGGTAGGCCAACACATCTATCCAGCGAGCACATGCCACAGGATTTACCTGCATTCTCCCATGGTATCTTCACACTGCCCCACAAGGTATGTGCCTTTTGCAGGTACTCTGTAGACGAGGAAACCAAGGCCTGGCAACTGCCCCAGATCACACAGTCAGTGGAATGATGGAGTCAAGATTCAAACTCAGAGGTCTGACTCCAGAACACATGCTCTCAACTTCAGTCCCCCCCCGCCCAGAGAAAAGTTCTGCTTAGATAAGGGCCCTTAGGCCATCATATCGTAAAGACTGATCTCAGTTGACTTTTGAGCTAACTGGGCTGCTATGCTAACTTTAAGGCACCTGAGGCTCAGAGGATCAGTGGTTCTTCTCTCTAAACTGTGTTAGCCATACAACTGGGACTGAAGTAGAACTTACAGACAAGTTCTATCAACCAAGAAACACCTTCATTAGTATAAAATAATGTATTGATGTGATAACAACAATCCCTACCATTTATTGAGAATTCATTATATGTTAGGTGTTATGCTTAGTTTTTGGGGGCATTATCTCAGTTAATAATTGCATTTTGTTACAGTATTCCTTGTTCCGCATTCCTAGGACACTATGAAACAGTTCTCCTTTGGCCAGGTGCCGGTTTTCTCTCTAGAAGGGTCATCCCTTGTATTTATATTTGAGATGGAATCTGGCTGTAGTGGCCAATGATCTGTCCATGTGGACACTGACCATTCAGGAGGGCCGTTTAGAAAGCCCATGAGAGAGAGCAGCTGCAAGCCACAGAAATAGTAAGGTGAGGCCTCCTCAGCTCTCCAGATCAGAGTGCAAGGTCTTCAAATGGCATGCCAGAGGCTTCTCTGTGGAGGGATTCTCCTTGTGGGCTGCAGTTTTCCACCCCACATTTCTTCAGTAATGCCACCTGCTGCCACCGTTCTAGGGCCAGACAGTGCCGGCTGTGCCTTCACTGGGAAGAGGGATGAGGTGGGAGACAGCCCCACCTGGTGGCAGCAAGCAGTAAGGCAGCCCAAGAGCTGACCCATGAGCTGCCACAGGGTCTGCAGACACCTGGGACGGATGGCAGCCCTTCCACAGACACAGTACTTTTCAGGGGATGGAGTACCTCACATATCATTTCTTCACAATTAATACCTATTCACAAGGTGAGTTTTGTATGCCCTCTGTTGAAGTGGAGCGAACAGAACTTAAAGGACTCAGTTTCTTAGATCTAAAGAAAAGACACTGGGCTTGCAACAGCACACCGTAAACGACACTAAAATCATGCACAACATCTTCCCTTTAGCTGTAAATGAGAACAGCTTCGTAGGGCCTGAGGTAGATACAGCATCAACCCAGGCTCCAACCCCTGATCCACTGCTAGGGGAGCCTTCCCAAGTAGGAACAGAGCATGGTCCAGGGTGATGCTGGCCTCCCGTGGTGCTACAGCAGACAGAAACTTTTTCCTTTCGGTCATCAGGCAAAATGGAAATCTACCTGCTAAATTCCTAATTCTTTGAGGGCACTGCCCCCCTCTAGGAATAAAGCCTATGTAAGTGGGCTTCCTGCCTCTTTACGTTCTTTACCTGCTGGAAAGCAGAACTGCTTAACATTGGCAGGATGCCACACTCCCAGCTACCATGTTACAGATGTCGAGAGAGAAATCTGAGGCGCTGTGTGTTCTGGGAAGGAAGGCTCCAAGTCGTGGTAGGAACTGACCAAAAAAGAACACCCAAACAGCCACAGCAATGCCCACAAAGAACCAAGCTCCCAGCTAGGACTCTGATGAGGACACCCAAGGTCGACACAAGATAAGACTGCTCTTCTAAGGTCACAAAACGAGCCAAGAGCAGAGTGCTCAGAGTGTTAAGCCCCAACACTCCCCTGGTCCCTCTCCCCAACCCCCATATCCGTTGGTCTTGCTCACAGGGCTGGTGGTGTCTTTGCTGAGGCTACCCTTGCTGTTGAGGCTGCCAATCTCCGTCTGTGAGCTGGACTGCGACATCCCCTCAAAGAAAGGCCTGCGGCAAAGAAGCACAGCCAGGGTCAGTGGCCACCGGGGCCCGGAGCAGCAGCCTGTGGAAGGTTGGGTAGCGATGCGGTGTTCAAGAAAGATCAACAACCCGGGCTTGAAGGATGCCCGCTGAGGAAGGACACAGCAGAGTGGACAAGGAGGGCCTGGACCAAAGGACTTCAGGAAAGTCCTATCAGGACTTTTGCCAGCTAGAGGCAAAAACAGTGATCCTTATCCAGACAGCTGGAAGTTCAACAGGGTGAGGAGCCAAACTCCCTGGTAATGGAGGGGAAGTGAGGGAGGGGGCCTAGGAGACTGTGCTGGCTTAGGAAGGAGATACGCAGGGAGACAATTTGATAGAAGAGGTTTGGGCCTCACTTGAGCTTGGGCTTTGGAGTGCTAAGGATGCTCTCCGTCTCTTCCATTTCAGGGCCACTGTCGCTGGGATTGTACATCTCCAGACTATCATACAGTTCATCCAAGTCCTCTTCCACCTCTCGTATCTGCTCTCGGGATACGTGTTCCAGCCCGAAGCCTACCTGTGGGGGACAAAAAGCTTTGAGTTTGGGGTTACCTCTATTAACAACTATGGTAGATGCATAACTCTTTCCTCCTGGACAGGTACCAACTGGCCTCCTTAACTAGTCGTCCTTAAGGGGCAATGCCACAGCTTCGCATGCATCGGGGTAAACTTAGTGTCCTTTCTGTGATCTAATCCTGAGAGCAGGGATGTGGTGAGGCCACCTTTCCCTTTCAGTGCCTCCCTACCCCTCCACATTATGGGCCTGGCATGAGAAGAAAAATACAAGTGCTAATGTACTTCTGCCAAAGCATGGGCACAAGAAAACCCAGAGGACTGTGACTCTGCAGGCCAGTTTTATTTTCCAGGAGCCCACAGAAGGACAAAGACACCTCAAGACAATTTTCTTCCCCATCTCTTTCCAGTCCATTCAGAAGAGAAGCCTGTGAAAACTGGCACCAGGCCGGTCAGAGCCCAGGGAGGACACGGCATCTCTAGTTTTTATTTTAAGTTTATTTATTTATTTTGAGAGAGAGAGTGCAAGCATAAGTGGGGGAGGGGCAGATAGAGAATCCCGAGCAGGCTCCTACACTGACAGTGCAGAGCCCAACGTGGGGCTCAATCCCACAAACTAGAGCTGACCACCGAGGACGCCCCTACCTCACAGGCTGTTGCTCACAATGTTCCCCGTCCAATAGGAGGGAAAATTCAACAACAACAACTAGATTTGTTACTGGCACCCCATAGCAGAGGCGTGGTATTAAACAACAGTTGAGTATAACCATGCTACCCTTGCTTCCAGGTACCGTGAAACTTTGGGTGCTACATGGAAAGCTTTCCTTTCTCTTTTCAAGTAGCTTAAAGCCCTTCTTTAGCTATGTTCTCACTTGGGGGTCCTGCAATCCTGACTCCTAGTGGCAGGAAAGAGCACACCCCAGGAACGACGTTGAAACTCAGGGGATTCTTCTACTCACCATCAACCTCGGGAGTAAGGGGTCGTACCTCATCTGAAACTTTAAACCGCTTCAGGAGGGCCACAAACTTCTGTTTGATGTTAGGTTGCTGTAGGGACAAATTGCACAATAATTCTCAAACAATACCCATTTGTGGACTGATCAAGTGAAGTCAACAGAGTGATCCAGAGCCCGCTTTTGTAAAGAGCTGTGGGAGGACACGAAGACGGGAAGACAGTTTCTCCCCCCTGGCACATAAAACCCACCAGGGAAGCAGGCATGAGCATTTAATGCTGGGGCAGTTCCCAGGGCTGTGGGCATAGATGGAAGGAGGGCTCATCTCTCCCTAGGGCCCTCCACCACCCACACATCTCCAGCTCATCCATTTCTCCAGTCCTTCAGATCCATGGTGCTGCTTGGTGATTTCCACCTGCATATACAGGCACCTCAAACCCAGCATTTCCAAGAATTCATCACCTTCTCCCTGTGTTCCTATCCAGGGTACCATTATCCCTCACTGATTGTAGTCTGAACCTCGAGTCTCTCCCCTCCCCTTTCTCCTCACAGCTGAGTGTTCACTAACTCCTATGCTCTTTTTCGTCTGTAACACCACTGCTTTCCTCCAGGCCTTTTTGTCCCCACAACTCTGTGGGATCACCGCAATGGCCTTTGACCGACACTCCCCCAACCCTCACGCTCCCGGCCAGTTTCCAGTCTTGTTCTCTCCAGAGTCCATAGTGATTATCACAAATGCAAATCTAATGTTACTCTCCCCAAATTAGAGGTCTTCACTGGTCCCCAGTGCCCAGGGAACGAGCTGCAGCATCGGGCCCATGTGTGTCTGAAGGCTGCTCTGCCGGTCTCTAGCCTCACATCACCAACCAACACCCCACACCAGCATTCAAGTGGAAACTGCTTATAGTTCTGTAAGGAATGGCATGCTGCTGTACCCCTCTGGGCCTTTACACACGGTACCTCCTGCCCTGACTACACATTCTCCCCCAATCCACTTGGCGAATCTCTGTTTATCCTTAGAAACCCATCTCTCTGCATCCGGTCTGTGAAGCTCTCTTGGCACTTCTGCTCAGAGTCGGTCACTTTCCCCTTAGTGCCATCGCTGTCCCTTACACCAAACTCTATCTTCTAGCCCCTACTCTACTATGTCGCAGCCACTTGTTTAGATGTTGTTTGTGTCTAGACACTGTGACCTCCTTGATGGTATGGACGAGCCCTTTCTTATCTCAATGTCTCAAACTCCAGGCACAGTGATGAGCTTGGGGTCTTAAGTACTTCCTGACTGAATGATAGACTTGCCATCTGGGGACGGAAGAGACTAACTTGCAAGTAAGGCTGAGCCAGGCCTTCAAGAAAAAGCAGGGGCTCCAAAGGTAGAAAGGGCATCCACAGCAGAGAAAAAACAAACAAACAACAAGTCAATTAGTGTGTCTAGAACAAAGTATTCTTGGTAGGGAAAGAAGAATGCATGTGTACAAAAGGAGACAGAAACTAAAGAACTGTTACTAAGTCTCTGGTAATCTGACTGGAAAGTTCCTGGAGCTAAAAAAAAATAAAATAAAAAAAAATAAAAACAACAACCTTTGAGGTAGAGGCTATTAATAGGAGCACTGAACTCTGGTCATATAACAGGGTAAAGCTGGTTCATAGGAGACCACAGGGAGAGGGGATTTATAAAGCTCCAGGAGGCATCCTATGGGAAGAAAGTAGGACCTCTCTTTGGTTACAGAGCAGGAAAAAGAAAAACTTAACAGAAGGAGGTACAACACAGAGTGATCCTCCAGTCTCTTCCCATTGTGAGTACAATGATACAAGATGTCTAAGGCTCTGGGGACATGCCTTATCCAGGTCATTTTGGAGTGCCAATCAAGGATTAGATACCTGAGGACAATGAAGCAGTTCTCACACTCTCTAGTCATTATTCAACGGGGGAAATCAAGACCATAGTCTTGAGAATTTACATTTAAGCCCAATGATACCTCAGGAGGCATGGAGATGACAGTGTTGTTTCATGGTGAATGCCAGGTTTAGATACAACACATCTGGAAGGTCTGGCCTACATTTAGTTCATTCCTGAAGGTGATAGGAATCTCTGTTCTTGGGGTCCCTAGGCTAGCTCTGTACTAGAGAATCAGGATGTGTCAGGAAAAATGAAACTGAGTTTCTAGCACTTTGACTCTCCCACACTTTAGCACAGGAACTCCAGAATCAGTCAAAGTTGACTTAGACCAAGAAACAGACTCTTAACTATAGCTATAGAACAAACTGCTGGTTACCAGTGGGAAGGTGGGTGGGGGATGGCTGAAATAGGTGAAGGGGATTAAGAGTACACTTATCATGATGAACTCTGTAATTTAGAGAATTGTTGAATTACCATGCTGTACACCTGAAACTAATATAACAGTATGTTAACTATACTGGAAATTAAATTAAATTAAAAAAAAAACAACCACCAAGGTTAACCTAGAAATCCAGGTATTAAGTGTCTCAGTCCAGGACTCTTAATTTCACCAAAATAGTGACTCTTGAGGAATCTTATGTAGGAGACACAATTCAAAGGCATTTGGCCTCTAAGGTTATGGATCCATTAAGGATCCAAATATATCCAATGTATATATATCCAGTGTGTGTGTGTGTGTGTGTGTATGTGTGTGTGTGTGTGTGTGTGTGTGTGTGTGTGTGAGAGAGAGAAAGAGAGAGAGACAGAGAGAGAGAGAGAGAGAATATCTGTATCTATATCTATATGTCTGTATCTCTCCAACTATATCCAATGGAATTAGACCTTACCAATTGCTTACAGTTCTAAGCACTAGCTTATTATTTCTGGGTTAAAATGATTAAAAATTTGACACCCCTAGAGAAGACTGGGTCTGTCTATGTGGTAGGCAGGACGTAATTTGAAGTAACCTCCTTGAGAGGGAACATGGGGTGTTTGAGGTGTTCTGCTTCTCGATAAAGCATTTTCTGCTCTAAAGTCTAAAACAGGGTTTCTCAACCTATTTTCTATCCTGACATAACCTGAAAAATATAACACACTCCCATAAGTAACACTGCTTCTCTACAACAGTGACTTTTAATTAGGTAATGGTGGGGGTGGGGTGGGGGAGGAGGAGGAGGAGATAGAGGGGTATACCAGAACCTTCAGGGAATGGCCATGTGCAGATTTTTAAAAAGACTCCAGGAGGCTTCAATATACCACTCTCATCCTACCTCCAAATGGAAAATCTCAGGTAAACATTCCCCAGACCTTCGAGGCTCACCCTTGTGATGGCAGAGGTTGAGGTTAGTTTCCTCCGGGTCTTCTTTACTTTCCGTAGATCCTCATCTTCATAAAACAGGTCCTAAGTGGGGAAAGGCATGGAATGAAGTTAGGAAACCCCAGGAGGGTCTGGAACTATTTCTCGAGACACTACATGTGAGGGGCTGTGGAAAGTTACCTGCCCGTGCAATGGATCATCACTGCCTTCCTGTTCTGATGAGAAACTCTCCTCCTCTTCCTCAGAATAATTGTCAATATCAGGAGAACGATCTGGAGAGAGACACCTTAGTAAGACAACCTTGAAGTGTGAAGATCTGGCCTAAGAGAATTTGGTTGGCTGGAATCAGGGCTCTCGTCAGGCAGAAATAGGTCTGGGGAAGAGGCGAGGGCCACAGCCATGGTAAGCCATGTTTTATTTTGAAGGATCTCTAAACTTCTCTTTCACAAGAACATTTTAGGCCCCATCAAGTTCAGCTTTCCCAGGATGGGGAACAGGTGATGGGCTTGTTCTTGACCCACAGGGCCTCCAGATACCATATACATCTTACCAGACAGCTTGGATTTGATTCCTTCATGGTCAATGGGCTGGCTGGACAGAGAGTAGATCTTTATTTCTGCCACAGGCACAGAGACATCCTTCACGTTACTGTGCAGGCCAAGCACCAGAGCGCCTTCATTAGGGTGCTGCATCACCTGAGAGCACAGGGCAGTAATGCAAATGCCTTACTAGGGGAGGTGAGTTGTCCATTTTGATAAATCCAAATGGATGTGCAAGCCGATGGGAATGACATTCTGCTAATACATTTTCTTTCTATCTTTCAAATCCAGGCCTACTTTTCTCCCATTGCCTTCAAACTCTTACTTGAAAATTATCTCCAGAAGTGCCAGGCACTGGTCAGGCCTTTGTGCTTAAAAGAAAATCGAGGCTCGAGCCTGAAAATGATGGCTAATCTCTGGGACTACATTTTAGTTTTAGTCCTTGACAGAGAACTAGTTCTCCAGGCTGGGGCCGGCCTGCAGATGGTGATCACCTGTGTCTGGCAATGGGAAAAACGATCTATAGTACCTGAGAAAACACAGGTGGGGAAATATGGCATCTATAATACTTCACTCCCCATAGTCCCTCATACTGATTCAAAACCTGAAGAGGAAAGATAGATGGGCTGCCACGATCTCATATATTCTATTTATTAAGGTCACAGAAACTTTCCTATTTAATGTACTAAAGCACAGACATAAGTTTTTTTTTTTTAAAGTTTATTTATTTATTTTGAGAGAGAGAAAGAGTGAGTGAGCAGGGGAGGGGCAGAGAGAGAGGGAGAGAGAGAGAGAGAGAGAGAAAGAATCCCAAGCAGGCTTCATACCATCAGTACAGAGCCTGATGTGGGGCTCGAACTCATGAACTGTGAGATCATGATCTGAGCTGAAACCAAGGGCTGGGCGTTTAACTGACGGAGTCACCCAGATGCCCCCAGACCTAAGTTTTAAAACTGACTGTGGGCCAGCTACACAGGAGCTGGGAGCATGGCAGCCGCAGAGCTCTGCACAGGGGGAAGACCTCTCCATGCCAGCCATGCAGGGTGTTTCATGAGAATGGAAGAATAGGAGGCCACTAGATCCCGACGTCATGCACGTCGTCAACTATTTCCAAACAGCAGGATTTGAGGAGCAAACTAGTGCTTTCTGGGAACAGGAAATTGATGGAAAATCCCTGCTACTGATGACAAGAAATGATGTACTGATAGGACTTCAGTTTTTAAAAGGGGGGCCTGCTCTCAAAATCTACCAGTATCGGGGTGCCTGGGTGGCTCAGTCGGTTGAGCGTCCGACTTTGGCTCAGGTCATGATCTCGCAGTCCGTGAGTTCAAGCCCCGCGTCGGGCTCTGTGCTGACAGCTCAGAGCCTGGAGCCTGTTTCAGATTCTGTGTCTTCTCTCTCTGACCCTCCCCCATTAATGCTCTGTCTCTCTCTCTCTCAAAAATAAATAAACGTTAAAAAAAAAAATAAAAAAAAAATAAACAAGAAAATCTACCAGTATCATGTAAAACCTCTGCTGACAAAGCATTTAAAGAACAACTCTTCATAGTACAAACTGGGGTCTTAGACCTCAAGAAACATACTGACATAATTTAGTTTCATGTGATAAAACTTAAAAAAAATATTTGTTTATTTTTTAGATAGAGCGTGAGTGGGGTGGAGGGACAGACAGAGAGAGAGAGAGAGAGAGAGAGCAAGAATCTCAAACAGGCTCCATGCTCAGTGAGGAGACTGATGCGGGCCTTGATCCCACGACCCCGAGATCTGACCTGAGCCAAAATCAAGAGTTGGACGCTCAACTGACTGAGCCACCCAGGCACCCCTCATATGATGAAACTTTGTAAACAGAATACATACATGTGTAGATGTGAAGAATTTCAGTCAAATGAAATGTCTTGGGCGAACTAGGCAATCCATCAGCTGACCTGAATTCAACCAGGAGGAACAAGGATAACTTGTGGACAGGATGGTTTTCCTTGTGGAGCTTGTCAAAGAGAGTCATCTTTGACATGACTGGACCTCCCTCCCCACTAAAGGGATTTTCTTCACAGACTGCTTTTCCAAAATCTTTGAAAAAGGATTGAAGTGAATGACCTTTTGTTTCAGATGTAGGGAGATTAAAAACAAGAAAACTTGGAAAAGGGGAAAAAGAGAGACTGCTGTCTCCCTTGAATTCCTCTTCTTCTTAGAGCTTGTATTATTTGGATGGAATTGTTGACACTACTTTTTACAGAGGCTCCTCCACTTGACCTTATTAAGGTGTTTTTTTTTTTTAAAGTTATTTTTAACATTTATTTATTTTTGAGAGACAGAGAGAGACAGAGCAGGAGTGGGGGAGGGTCAGAGACAGAGAGGGAGACACAGAATCTGAAATAGGCTCCAGGCTCTGAGCTGTCAGCACAGAGCCCGATGCGGGGCTTGAACTCACGAACCGCGAGATCATGACCTGAGCTGAAGTCGGATGCTCAACCGACGGAGCCACCCAGGCGCCCCAAGGTTTTGCTGGGCTATACTGTGATGTTTGAAACGAACATGCTTCATGGCCCCTACAGGTGGAACCTCTGAAAAGAGAAAATCTGTTGTGTCTTGGAGATATCCATCCATATTCAGCTTTTTTCACCGGGGATAATGGTATTTTCTGTATAGATTTACTCTCAAATTGGCTTTTTGTTTCCACGGAAGAAAACACTTTTTTACTTTATGGTTGGTATCTACACTAATTTTTTTCTGAAGGAATTTGCCAAAAGTTATAGATCCAAAAGCCTTGTTACTAGTATAAATATTTATAAATGTATATTCTTCATGATGGTGTATTATTTTTTTGATTGCTCCAATACTTTGATTTTTGATTTGAGAACCTGTTTTTAAGAACTTGAAAAAGCAGTCTTGCTACATCTCTGTTCAGAGACATTTGTTTGAATCTCCACGTGTCAATGCCTTACTGAATTGGTGCTTTGTCGTTGCAATAAAGCATTGCTTCAGTTTAAAATAAATAATAAAAAAATAAAATGTGGCCCCCCTTTTTTCCCCTTTGTCAGGGTTAAGAGGATTTATCTGGCACATAAGGGAACTACACAAATGAGCAAACATACTGAAGATAATGGGAGCCTGCTTTCATCCTGCTGGAGGAGGGAATCAGAACAACGGACAGGGGAAAGGCAAGCATAAGCCCAATGGTGTTGGGCTGGAATTGATTGGAATGTGTGAGCTCATGATGAGACAGACAGACAGACAGGGAAACAGGTATGACATGTGTGTGGTGTGTATGTATGTATGTATGAGAGCATAAGCACATATGCAGATACATTTCCTAGCTCTGTCTGTTCATGGGGAGTAGAAGCAATGACACTCCAGCTGGAAAAATAACTCTTAATAGTCATGGAACCCATTTAGATACTATTCTCCGCCAAAAGGAACCAGGACTCTTTGGAGAATCAGTTCATTCCAAGGCTGGGTCAGGGAAAGTGCAAGATGCTATTTTGTACCAGAAAGTAAAGAAGTGTATAAAGAATGATGGCACATATCAAAAAAGATATAGGGACTAGCTTGGAGGGGTTCCCACTGGCCAAATCTGAGATAATTTAAGCATGAAAAAAAAAAAAAGATAGTAACAGATTGAACCCCACTGAAGCAAACAGGAATCCATAACTAATACATATAAGTGAAATGATCAATAAATGGGAAGAAGAGAAAGCTCTGCCTTACAATAGAAAGTGAATTAATATATACAGCAGGAATGATGGGATTAGAAATTCACTGGCAAGCACCAAAGTAATAATTGATCCAGGCAAGAATCACTAATAGATGCTAAAACTAGTTGAAGATATGATGAGAAAAAAGGTTTGTTACACTGTCTCAAAACATCTCCCTATAAAATATTGTTTTAAATTGGGAAATACAAAAAAAAGTGTTAATTTAGGTTGGAAATCCTGGCAGACATCATCTTAACCAAGCAATAAAAGCTAACCTCACCAGAAATGGAACAAATTGACGTGGAGCATTGCCTGTGTAGCATTTAGAAGAACACGGCATTACTTCTGTGGTAGTTCTGCCAAAAATGCATAAGCTGAATCTAATCTTCAGAAAACATCAGACAAACCCAAACTGAGGAACATTCAACGAGGTAACTAGCCTGTACTCTTTTTTTTTTTCCTTCCTTCCTTCCCTTCCTTAAGTTTATTTATTGAGAGGGAGAGAGGATCTGAAGTGGGCTCTGTGCTGATGGCAGAGAGCCTGACGTGAGGCTCAAAGTCACGAGCCGTGAGATCATGACCTGAGCTGAAGTTGGACACCCAACTGACTGAGCCACCCAGGTGCCTCTAGCCTGTACTCTTAAAAAAAGTCAAAGGAATGAAAGACAAGGAAAATCTGAGGGACTGTTGAAAATTGAAGGAGACTAAAAAGGCAAGACAATTAAATGAACACTATCCCAGATTAAATCCTGGGCCTGTAATGGATACTATGGAGACACTTGGCACAATCTGAGCGGGGGCCGTGGGCTGGATGATGATCCTATATCCGTGTTGATGTCCTGACCTTTATGGCAGGCATGATGCTGACTACACAGGAGAGTATTCTTATTTTTAAGAAATTAACATAGTACGGCATTAAGGTGTAGTAGGGTATCATGTCTGCAACTTACTCTCAGTGGTTCAGAAAAGAAAATAATATGCATAAATGTTTATATATAGAGAGAAAAATAAGGCAAATGCGGTAATAGGTTAGCACTGAAGAATCTGAGTGCAGGGTATATGGGCATTCTTTACACTACTCTTACAATTTTTCTGTAAGTTTGAATTTTCTTTGAAACTTAAAGAAAAACATTTTGTGAGGGAGTAATTACTTGGGATAAAAAGAACAATTACTCTGGCGCCTGGGTGGCTCAGTTGGTTAAGCATCCGACTTCAGCTTAGGTCACGATCTCACGGTCCGTGAGTTTGAGCCCCCGCATCGGGCTCTGTGCTGACAGTTCAGAGCCTGGAGCCTGCTTTGGATTCTGTGTCTCCTTCTCTCTCTGCCCCTCCCCCATTCATGCTCTGTCTCTCTCTGTCTCAAAAATAAATAAAAACGTTAAAAAAAAAATTAAAAAAAAAAAAAAAAAAGAACAATTACTTGGGATATCCTGAATTTCCAAAAATAGAATTAACTTGTAAAATAAAATGAAACACCCAGCCACTAGGCTGGCAAAATCATTTGCTAGCAGGCTCAACTGGCTGGGCCTGGTGTGCCTCACAAACTCTCGGACTTAAAGACTGGAGACTGTGCCCCCTCACCTCTGCCATGTTGATAAGTCCCACAGCCAGGGTCTTATAGCCCAAGATGGTCCGGTTCTTGTAACGCTTTCTCCTTTGCAACATGATCTGTAGCTTGTTGGCATCTCGCTTCAGGAAATGAGGGTACTGCCAAGTACAAAAGAGTCAAGCATCGTTAATGAGCTCCTGGGTCCTTGTCTGGTCCTGTTGGAGGATATGCAATCTTTCTGTGCTTCACTATCTCCTGTCTGTACAAGGGGGCTGCGTGGGGGGAATCAGGGGTGAAGGAGACAGCATTAAGTTGCCGCTGAGGCTTCGATTCTCCTTGGTGCCTGATTTCCATTCTGTAGCTCTGTGGTACACACGTGTTCAGAACTTTGCCTCTTTCTTTGCCAAGTGATCAAATGTTTTCTCCATATGCTTCAATTTGGGATCCTGGGATTGTGATGAGAGAGAGAGACATACTAAAGAGGCATAAGGAGAAGGGAAGGAATTGAGATTACAACATGGGGGCAGAATGAGACTGAAGGGGACACACTCAGCTGGAGTGTGTGCCGCAGATTACTAAGGAGAGGTAACGGGGCTGAGCGAGATTGGGTGGGGGACCAACAGCCTTATCCAAGGAAAGGGGAAAAAAAGAACTCGGGTCTCAGCATCCTCACTGTGGCTGGCTGAGTGACTGCTTCAGCCCTCCAGGCTAGCCACAGAAGCTCAATTCATTGGGTAACTTTCATTCATTGGGCTGTGGCTGCTCTGGGATAGAAAAATCTCCAGACTGCAGGACTACCTGGGGACTAGACTAGACATTAGTGACCTAAGATTCAGTAGCTTCTCACCTGAAGGGAGAAGGTTAATTGGAGTTCTGTTTCCACAAGTCCACTAGCTGGAAGGATGATCTCATTGGAGCGAAGAATCCTTTTTGAACCCTGAAACAAACAAACAAAAAAAGGTCGAATCTGTGTCATCAAAAATCAGACCAAAAGAAATACTAAGTTTGCAAATAACTTTTAAACTCTACAAACATTCTTACCAAATATTTTATCGGTTTTTATTATACTCATTAAAATCAAACCATACCAGAAGTATGATTTTACATGTATTATGTTGTATGTTCATAAAAGATTTTCACATAAAAGTGGTTTATTTTTGGACGTGACTTTTCCAACATTCCCTAGAAGAGTCAGGCAGGTAGCAGCACCATGCTCACCTCTGCCTCCCTTCTTCCTCGCAAATTGACACTTCACTTGCACTGTCTTGCCTTTTCACATGCTTTTTCTTTCTCTTCTTGGATGCTCATTTGTGCTTCTGCACACAGCTAAGGCACTCCCCTTTCAGGTCCCCGCTTAACGTTTTCCCAGGAACCTATCCTTTCAGCTCCACCTCTTCCAGCCTAAGAATGGGTTAGATACCCCAGCATTTTTAGCTCTAAAGTTGGGCCCAACTATTCCTAAAGTGTAAAAAGAGATCAGCAGGAGGGCCTGAGGAATGCCAATAAATTTGTATAAATTACTTTTTCAAAAAAAAATTGAGATTTAAAAACCGTGAAATGTCTAGATCTTGAACACACAGGATGAGTTGACAAATGCATATACGTACGTAACCCACATCTGCCTCAAGATATGCAACATTTCTGGGGTGCCTGGGCGGCTCAGTCGGTTGAGTGTCTGACTCCTGATTTTGGCTCAGGTCATGATCCCAGGGTTGTGAGACTGAGCCCCATGTTGGGCTCTATGCTGAGCATGGATCCTGCTTGAGATTCTCTCTTGCTCCCTCTCTCTCTCTCTCTCTCCCCACTCCCTGGCTCATACTGTCTCTAAAATAAAATTAAAAAGAAAAAAGATGTGCATTTCTATCGCTTCAGAAAAACTCTGTGATCCTGCCCAGACAATCCTACACTGCTCTCTCAGAGGCAAGCACTGTTCTGACTTCTTTCACCATAGGTTAGTTTTACCGATTCTAACATTCCATATAAATGGGGTCATACGGTATGCGCTATTCTGGTTGGGCTTCTTCAAACATCATCTTTGAGGTTCATACAGGGTGTTGCATATATTAGCAGTTCATTCCTTTTTATTGCCGAGTAGAATTCTATTCTACTGTTGCTGAACATTCACATTTGTGTTGTTTCTAGTTTTTGGCTACTATGGCCAAAGCTGCCATTCTTGTTAGAAGTCTTTATAGACATATGTGTTACTTTTTCTAGGGCAAACACCTAAGAAAGGAATTGCTGGGTCTTAGGGTAGATGTGTGCTTAACTTTATGAGAAACTGCCAGACCAGTTTCCAAAGTGTTGGTAAAATTCCCACCCCAACAGCAGTGTCTAAAAGCCCCAGTTGCTCCTTATCTTCACTAGCAGTTGGTGCGATCAGGTCTTGATTTACGGATTCTAATGGGTACGCACAGTGGAATATCACTGTGGTTACAATTTGCATTTCCCTGATGACTAATACTATTAAGCACATTTTCATTAGTTTATTGATCATTTGTAAATCTCCATGTAAATCTCTATGAGGTGCCTGGTCAAACATTTTCATCCAGGTTTTTTTATCTTGTTTTTGAGTTGTAAGAGTTTTTTAATTTATACAAGTCACCTGTCAGACATACGTATTGTAAATTATTTTCTTGTCTATTCAGTTTATTAATGGTATCTTTGTTTTTTATTTATTTATTTATATATGAAATTTATTGTCAAATTGGTTTCCATACAACACCCAGTGCTCATCCCAAAAGGTGCCCTCCTCAATACCCATCACCCACCCTCTCCTCCCTCCCACCCCCCATCAACCCTCAGTTTGCTCTCAGTTCTCAACAGTCTCTTATGCTTTGGCTCTCTCCCACTCTAACCTCTTTCTTTTTTTTTTTTTTCCTTCCCCTCCCCCATGGGTTCCTGTTAAGTTTCTCAGGATCCACATAAGAGTGAAACCATATGGTATCTGTCTTTCTCTGTATGGCTTATTTCACTTAGCATCACA
>NW_024412786.1:3057022-3114799 GCF_014898765.1 Herpailurus yagouaroundi | reverse complement strand
GGTTTTGATGGTTTCCTGTCTCACATTCAGGTCCTTTATCCATTTTGAGTTTATTTTTGTGAATGGTGTGAGAAAGTGGTCTAGTTTCAACCTTCTGCATGTTGCTGTCCAGTTCTCCCAGCACCATTTGTTAAAGAGACTGTCTTTTTTCCATTGGATGTTCTTTCCTGCTTTGTCAAAGATGAGTTGGCCATACGTTTGTGGGTCTAGTTCTGGGGTTTCTATTCTATTCCATTGGTCTATGTGTCTGTTTTTGTGCCATATTAATGGTATCTTTGGATGAAGTATTTAATTTTGACCAAGTCTACTTTATTATTTTTTAATGGTTAATGCATTCTGGCTCCTATCTAAAAGATCTTTGCCTACTCCAAGACTGTGAAGTTACTCTGCCATGTTGGAGCAGATATTCTGCTGCTTCCTTGTAGAAATTTTATAATTTTGGGGCACTGGGTGGCTCGGTTGGTTAAGCCTCTGACTTCGGCTCAGGTCATGATCTCGCGGTCCATGGGTTCGAGCCCTGTGTTGGGCTCTATGCTGACAGCTCAGAGCCCGTAACCTGCTTCAGATTCTGCATCTCCCTCTCTAACCCTCCTACACTCATACTCTGTCACTCTCTCTCAAAAATAAACATTAAAAAATTAAAAAAAAATGTTTATAATTTTAGTTTTTATATTTAGGTTTCTTATCCATTTCTAATTTTTTTTTCAACGTTTATTTTTATTTTTGGGACAGACAGAGACAAAGCATGAATGGGGGAGGGGCAGAGAGAGAGGGAGACACAGAATCGGAAACAGGCTCCAGGCTCTGAGCCGTCAGCCCAGAGCCTGACGCGGGGCTCGAACTCACGGACCGCGAGATCGTGACCTGGCTGAAGTCGGACGCTTAACCGACTGAGCCACTCAGGCGCCCCTCTAATTATTTTTAATTAGACTGAGCCACCTAGGCGTCCCTCCATTTCTAATTTTTAAAAAATATTTTTATTTATTTTTGAGAGAGAGAGCGAGAGAGAGAGAGAGAGAGAGAGAGAGAGAGAGAGAGCGAGCGCATATGAGCTGTGCTGACAGCAGAGAGCCCAATGTGGAGCTAGAACTTGTGAACTGTGAGATCATGAGCTGAGCTCAGGTGGGGACACTTAACCAACTGAGCCACCCAAGCACTCCTAACTTTTGCTTTTACAAAATGCAAATTTTGCTTAATGCAGGAAGGAAAATCTAAATACAATATTTCAGAATGTTTTTGTAACTAGAATAGAATTGTAATTAGAATAGTTTTGTAACTAGAATAGAATACCAATTAAAATAACAAAGGAAATTCTGCCTTGTCTGTTAAAAACACTTTTTGTAGTAACCGCTATTACAAACAAGAATCTTGACAAAGTTTTCACCTGAGTTCATTGATTTTTAAAATCTCTGTAAAATGAATCTTAGAAATGCTGAGAGAATTCAGAATGTGGCTTATATATAGTGGTGGTTTCAACAAAAGGTGGGAAACATTTGGCAATATTTAGAGATATTTTTGTTGTTATAACTGGGGTGGTATCTGTGTGTATGTGAGGTATTTCTAGAGCGTAGAGGTCAAGGTTGTTGCTGACCATCCTATGATGTACAGAGCAGACCCCACAACACAATGATCTGGCCCAAATGTCTAGAGTGCTGCTGCTGAGAAACACTGTTCTAGCTGAAACCTCACCTCCACTGAGGACATGTTTCTTGGGTAGTTCTCTCAAACGGTGGCTGCTTTTCTCCTATAATGCGCACACTTGGCTTGGAGATGAGGAAGATGTCCTCCTTATTTTCATCACCAGCTCTAGAACATTATCCCTTCCACCTCGCCAAAAACCCTATTCTGAATTGATACCCTCAGTTCATACGACCCTCCCAGCCACAGCAGGGACCTTTAACTGTAGTCATTTCTGCTTATTTCTTGATTTCAGCTCCTCACTCACTGTTCCTTTCCCCGGTACTATCTCAGCTATAACTCTCTATGGTTTCAATATATGCTCTTTCCAACATCTTGGCTGCCTCAATCTCATAATCCCTCTCTTTCAATGATCTTGTCCTCACACTTGTCTTAGCTACTCACCCACATGATCACATGCTGAATCTTATCATTACCAATAATTACAAGCAATATCTAATCTCAGTTTCATGTACCCCACGCTCTGATTACACCTATCTTTTCAGCTCATTCTCTCTGGTTTGTCAACAATAATTCTGCCAGGGCCTATGATCCAAAGATCCTTCCATTGTTTCAATTTTCCTCATGGCCCTGCTGTCCCTCTTTCCTCCTTACCCAGCTTAAATGCCACAGTCAATCTTTATAAATAAACATGTTCTTGCACACACTCTGTTGCTAGTCTGCCATAGTCATTTGGTAAATTACAACTCTGTTGAAGTCCAACTGCACTAGCTGAACATGCCCAGAAGGAATCATATAATCAGGCGGCCTGGTCTGTCTTTAATACATGTCCCCGAATCTGTAGTGGGCTGACAAGACAGTCTGGCAATTACTCTGTATTTTCCCAAGTCTTTCCCCTTTTCTGCTCTGCTTGGTGATGTATTTTTCCTCAAACCCCTAACACCTCCTAACCTCTCCTCACTTTAGTTGATAACCTTTATTCCTACTTAGCTGAGAAGATGGAAGCACTAGGAAAAGGGCTCCCACAACTCCCAGCACACTTACCTACTTAGCACATTTGTGCTCATGTCCCCTCCGACTCTCCTGTTATACAGATGGAGGCCCTACTCCCATCTAAAGTCAACCACTGCACTTGGGCACCAGAGCTCATCCCCCCTCACCTGCTCAGATGCTCTTCTACCCAGTCTTTCAGGTCCTACATAATCAACCTTCCTCTTTATTCTGGATCATTTCTATTAGCAAACATGTTGTTATCTCTCTGATCTTAAAACAAAACAACAACCCCCCAAAACCCTCTCTTGTCACCATGTGCCCTGCTGGCTACCAACCCCTATCTCGCCTTCCCTTAGCAAACTCAAGAGCTGTTTATTTTTGTTCTCCTGAAGTCCTCTGCTTTCATTTTTCTTGTAAATGCATTCCAGTCAACCTTCCTATCTCCACCATCCCACCAAAAATGCTACTGACAAGGTCTCAAATAACCTTCACTTTAAAGAACCTGATGACCCATTCTCATCTCCTTGGGCTTATCTGAGCCTTTTGATAGTCACTCTTGACTTCCAGCAACACTTCCTTCATCTGGCTTCCAGGATCCCATACTCTCTTTGATTTCCTCTTATCCTCTGGCTGCTCTCTCTTGGCTTCGATTTCCGGTCCTTCCTCTCCTCTCTGACTTCCTAATGCTGGAGTGCCTGGGGTCTTAATCCTTAGACTTGTTCTCTTCTCTGCAGTCACTCACTCCACTCCTAATTATCTCATCCAATCTTAAGGTCTTAATTAAATATACTCTCCAAATTATCTCTCTATCCCAGACCTCTCTCCTGGACTCTAAACCCATATATTCAATTATCTATTCAACATCTCCTCCTGCATGTTTAATAGGCATCTCAGACATAACACGATAAGCTGAGTTTTGGATCTTTCCCTTGAACCTGCTTCAGCCAGTCTTCTCCATCTCACTTAATGGCATTTCCACCCGCTAATTGTTTAGGGAAAACCTCTGGCAGGGTGCCTGCCTGGCTCATTCTGTAGAGCATGTTGTTCTTGATCTTGGGGTTGTGACTTCAAGCACCATGTTGGGTGCAGAGATTGCTTAAATAAACTTTAAAAAGAAAAGAAAACAATCCGGTGCTACCCTCATCTCTTGCCTCAACCACTGTTATGGCCTATTAACAAACTGGTCTTCCTGATTCCTCTTCCCTACCTACAGTCTCTTCTCTATACAACAGCCACAGTGATCCCATCACTTCTTTGTTCAAAACCCTCCAATTCACACAGATCGAAAGCCAGAGACTTTGTAATTATCTGCACATATCCTGTTCCTCCCTTACTTCTTTTTTTTTTTTTAATGTTTATTTATTTTTGAGAGAGAGAGAGAGAGAGAGAGAGAGAACACAAGTGGTAGAGGGGAAGAGAAAGAGAGGATCCGATGTGGGCTCCATGCTGATTGCAGAGAGCCTGATGCAGGGCTCAAATTCACGAACCTTGAGATCATGACCTGAGCTGAAGTTGGACGCTTAACTGACTGAGCCACCCAAGCACCCCCACTACGCCTTACTTCTTTGACCTCACCTCCTTCTGCTTTTGTTCCTCTCCAGCCTCACTGGCCACCACTTCCTTCCTCTTGGTTCTGTCAGAAACATTCCTGCCTTAGGGCTTTGCTTTGCCTTTTCCCTCTGCCTAGAATACTCTTTCTCCAGATATTGCATGGCTCCCTCCTTTCACCTTCAAAGTCTTTGCATAAATGTCATGTCTCAATGAGGCCTACCCTGACCACCCTAACTTCTCTCACCTCTGGCATGCTAGATCCCTTTATCTTATTTATTTCCCCACAGGACATATCTCCTTCCAATAGCAACAGCCCTTATTATTTGAACTCTCACTATCCAAATATGTGCTATAAATACTTGTAAAACTTTCTATCCCAATTGCATTATCTGAATTGCAAACCTGTTAAAACCAATCTGTGTGTGCAGGTAACAGGACATAGAGTACAGGGCAGTCCCGGGATCACAGTGAGCACTGGTGCTTTCAAAGCATGGTGCACTACTCTTCTCATCTTTCTCATCCTTCTCCAAAGATTTGCTCTTCATGGGCCACAGTACTTGCTTCTTCCAGGGCCTAGGGCACTACCTACTTGGGTCCAATTTCAGAATTATCTTTAGTACCTTTACATATCATCTTTAAGCTATATAACAGTACATCTTCATTTGCAGTATAGAAGCAAGACAATTTATATCTGACACTACAATATCATTACTTATAGTGCATAAAAATACCCATTAATGAGTATTATTACTGCATTAAAAATTAGGTTCCTGGTGTTTTTTAATTTTTTATTTGAGAGAGAGTGTGTGTGAGTGGGGGAGAGGGGCAGAGGGAGAGAGAGAAAGAATCTTAAGCAGGCTCCACGCTCAGTGCAGAACCTGATGTGGGGCTCGATACCACAACCATGGGATCATGACAGGAGCCGAAATCAAGTCGGACACTCAACGAACTGAGCCACCCAGGAACCTGGGTTCCTAGTGTTTTAAATGTTTCCTTTTTAAATGCAAAATTATTCATGAATGCTCACCTAAAATTTTAAGAGTCCTGTAGTAATATTTTGAGAAAATAGGTAGAGGGGCACCTGGGTGGCTCAGTTGGTTAAGTGTCTGACTTCGGCTCAGGTCATGATGTCGCAGTTTATGGGTTCGAGCCCTGCATCGGGCTCTCTGCTGACAGCTCAGAGCCTGAAGCCTGCTTCAGATTCTGTGTCTCCCCCCATCTCTGCTCTTCCCCTGCTCATGCTCTGTGTCTCTCTCTCAATAATAAATCAACATTAAAAAAAATTTATAAAGAGTTGGGACCCTTGGTTTCGGCTTAGGTCACGAACTCACGAACCATGAGATCAAGCCCCACACACAAAAATTATACACCCAAGTAGCTTTTGTTTATGTAGGTACAACTATCAGTATTTACCATATTAGGAATTTAAACTGAGACATTTAAAAATATGTATAGGGGTGCTTGGGTGGTTCAGCTGGTTAAGTGTCCGACTCTTGGTTTCAGCTCAGGTATGACCTCTTGGTTCATGAGTTCAAGCCCTGCATCAGGCTCACACTAACAGCGCAGGGGCATGCTTGGATTCTCTCTCTCTCTCCCTCTGCCCCTCCTGCTCATGCTCTCTTTCTCTCAAATAAATAATAAATTTTAAAAATATAATAAAAATATGTATTAATTCACTTAAAAATAATAAATCTTTCACATGTTTACATAAGAACATTTTTTAATGAAAAATGTCTTTTCCAAAACAAAAACAATTTAGTAAGAAGGTGGCATGTTTTTTTAAACAATTTTATTGGGATAGAATTCAAATACTATACAATTCACCCATTTAAGTGTACATTTCAACAGCTTTTAGTATAGTCAGAGTTGTGCAAACATTACCACAATAAGTTCTACAGCATTTTCATCACCCCAAAAAGAAACCCGATACTCTTTAGCTGTCACCCAACTAATCTTCTCCCCCTCTACCCCCAACCCCAGGCAACCACTAATTTACTTTCTGACTCTATCAATGTACCTACCTATCATGGACATTTCATATAAATGGAATCATACGACATGTGGTCTTTTGTGACTGGCTTCTTTCATTTATTAGCACAATGTTTTCAAGCTTCATCCATGTTGTAGCATGGATATACCACCTTTCACTTATCCATTCGTCAGTCAATGGACTTGGTTTGTTTCCAATTTTTAGCTATTATGAATAAATGCTGCCAATGAACATTTATGTGCAGTTTTATATAGACATGTTTTCATTTCCCTTGGGTAATATCTAGGAGTAGAATTGCTGGGCCACCTTATGACTCTATGTCACACCTTTTCAGGAACTGCCAGACTATTTTTAAGGTGGCTGCATGATTTTACATTTCCAATAGCAGTATGAAGGAAATAGCATTCTTTTACATTTCTGCAAATCTCTTAAAAAAAAATTTTTTTTTTAATGTTTATTTATTTTGGGGACAGAGAGAGACAGAGCATGAATGGGGGAGGAGCAGAGAGAGAGGGAGACACAGAATCGGAAGCAGGCTCCAGGCTCTGGGCCATCAGCCCAGAGCCTGACGCAGGGCTCGAACTCACGGACCGCGAGATCGTGACCTGAGCTGAAGTTGGACGCTCAACTGACTGAGCTACCCAGGCGCCCCTCTGCAAATCTCTTTAATGTCTGGCTAATAGTTGGATTCTCCTACCTGCTTCTGTATTCAATTTGTTGCAAAATATTGTTTTGGTTGGGTATATGAAAAAAATCCACACTCAAAGAGATACAAAGTTAAAAAAAAAAGGAGGAGACTTTTATAGCACTGTTACATATTAAAATCCAATTAACAGAAAAAGGACATCAGTAGCAAAACTGAGAAATCTGAATAAAGTCTTTAATTTAGTTAATAGTATTGTACCAATGATAATTTCTTAGTTTTGATAAAGGTACCATGGTTAAGAAAGATGTTAACATTGGGAGAAGGTGGGTGAGGGGAATACAGAAACTCTATATATTATCCCCGCATCTCTCCTGCAAATTTAAAATTATTTCAAAATAAAATGTTAAAAACAAAACCCAATCCATTGGTCTATTTTGTTCTTTGAACAGATCTTTTACCCAGCATGATTTTGTAACCTCATGCACTGGTCATTTGGAAAACACGGGTTCACTGAATCAGGCAAACCTTTCTACACATTTTACTATACAACTGAGAAAACCACTGCCATTACTATGACCACTGATCTCTTCAGTAAAGTCCTTAAGAACTGGGAAGCTGTCAGGCTTATACTGACACATTTTCCAAAATTCTAATTTTCACATGAAAGATCAAATTTTATTTATCATTGGCCAAAAATATTCTCAGTTGTTTCCCTTTAAGTGATAGGTTGTTCATTTTCAAGAAAATGTCTTCCAAGTAGCCGAGTCTGAATAACCAGTTTGTCTGTAAGCCCTTCTTTCACATAAAAATGCTATTTCATTACAAAAGCAACTATTTTAATTCACAACTCAATTGCACAAGTGTTTGTTCAAGACAACTGCATACTTCACCATGAGCAGAAGTGCTTTATGCATGTTTCCCATTTCTGTTTTATCCCCTCACTGCTGTATCCCCTGTGCCTAGAGCAATGCTTTGCATATAATAGGTGCTCAGCAAATATGTATTAAATGAATGAATAAATGAATAAACAAGCCACTGGATAAATGATAACATCTGTAATTACTTTCAGCTGCTTGGAAGTAAAGCAATAAAAAATTCAGGATATTTATAGTTTTTGGGTATAATTTTAAATTTTACAGAATGTTAAATATTTAATCAGGAAATAAAGGACATTATTTCTTTTGGCAAAGGCATCTGACTGTGGGGATGGCAAAAGCAGCAGGGAACTTTCAAAACCATACCAACAGTGTTTGTACTGGAAAGCAACAGCTTTTAGCAAAGGCAATGGTTCCTGAAAACTGGAACCCTGCCCATGACCTAGAAATGGGTATAAAATCAGGACAGAAAGAAAAGACGCTGTAAGTCTCCACTTGCACATCGTTGCCGTGTACTTGTTTTTTCAATTCAGGATGCCTGGGAATGTTTCACAGAATTGGGAGGAATTACATGCACAAAGATGAACAGGAAATCAAAATATAAAGTGGGACATGCAGGCATTCATAAAGAGTAATTAAAATACTTTAAGTTTTGAGGACTAAATTAAGATAATGTATTTATCTCAGAAAGCAAGCTGAGGATCTCAGTGTATGGGACACATACTGGGAGCGCCACAGATGTGGATTTTAATGAGGCCACTATTAGAACAATAGACTGCTCATAATAGGTGATCTAGCTAATAAAATGTGCTGGTTAGTAGGAGTTACCATACAGTTCACTACTTTCCAACCAGTAAGAATTCACTAAATACACCATTCTTAAGCTAAAGGATCCAATCATTATTTAATGACTCTAGAATCTCAGTAAACTCTAGGGAGTCATCCTTAGGAAGGACTTACCAGTTAAGGAAGGCCTGGTAGTGGAGTTTAATGACTACATAAATTACCTGCTCTTTAGTTTCTGGTACCACTTCTGCTACCTGGTAATGAGCTGGCAACAGGTAAATTCCTTAACCTTCCTGTAGTTCAGTTTCTCCCTTCTTTCCTGAACTTTGGGAATGCTTAGAGTACGAATGTTTGTGAAATATTTTGGGTCCCTTTAAGATACTGAGTGAGTATAGGAATAAATGGGTGGATTGCCCAGAAGCTAAAATGTTCAGTAAGTTTCTAATTGCCAAATTTGAAACAATAATCTATAAATTTCTTCTACCCTATAGAAAACCTCGAAACAAACACTGGCCACCACAGCAATTTCTGAATCATTTATCCAACACTTTAGCATCTGTATCACTTGATCTTCATACTAATCCTGTTAGATATGCAAGGCAGGAAGAACCGTTTTAAATCTTCAGACAAAGACACTAAAGTTTAAAGAAACTGAGTGGTTTAACTAAGAGACAGAACTGGGACTCCTTAAGTCTCATGAGCTCAGTCATCTTATACTCCTGCTCCTTGCTTGGCTGAGGGAGGGAGGGAGGGAGGGAGGGAGGGAAGGAAGGAAGGAAGGAAGGAAGGAAGGAAGGAAGGAAGGAAGGAAGGGGAAAAGGGAAAGAAAGGGAAAAGGGGAAAGGAAAGGAAAGCAGGGAGGGGAGGGGAGGGGAGGGGAGGGGAGGGGAGGAAGGGAGAGGCAGACCCTCATCAGTATTTCTCAAGTCCCAACAGCAGGCATAAAGTTATCCAGCTTCCTTGGACCCTGAACAAACAATCCTGCTCAACTTACCTGTAGTTTCACAGCAATGACCACCGAGTTAAGATCTTTGTCCATTTCTTTTAGCATGACGAGTTTCTTCAGGGTCAAGCTGAACAGCCTACAAAAAATTTGAGAAAGACAATCCAGTCAAACGTAAGGAATTTAGGAGAAAAGTGATAGATGATCTGATGGGGAAACCGCTCTACCTAAAGAAAGAATGTTAGAATGCCAAACAGCGTCCTCCTTTAGTAAAAAAGCACTCTCCTGTTTAACTTTTATAAACAAGTGTCAAAAGGTGTATTATTCCATGAATCTCTGTGGATGCCCATTGATCTCAAGCTAAAACTGACACACTTTTTCCCTAATACGTGGGAGAAATTTCTGAGGGGAGACCAAGGACAGGTACAGATGTTTGTTTTGCTTATCCAGTCCCTCTTCCAATTTACATCTAATCACACCTGAAACATTTACAGATGTACATCTGTAGCAACAAGGAGATAATCCACACAAACAAAATAGATACCATTTGCAGAAAATGATTTAAATGGCCACAATTTGGGTTTCAGTTGAATTGTGCTTGAGGTGTGCAGAAAATCTTCAGTGCCACCCAATGAGGAAGTTCCCCCTAACGGAAAGAGACAGGACTGTCCCTTGCTCTGGAGTCAGCAACTGTCATTTGACTTGACCTTGCCTTACCAAAACAGGCCTACCCTGGTCTTCTAGGAGGAGTTGGGAGGGAAACTTTGGATACTGCCTTTCTACTTCTGGTTTAAGTGGTTCAAATCCAGCACATTCTCTTCCTTGGAGAGGCTCTGACAAATGGGGAGTCACACAAAGGATGCTGCTTACCAGAGTCATAACGAGTTCTCAGACTCCATTTTATGCTTCCTCTCTCTCCCGTGCTGCAGCTATCTTGCCCCTGCTTTCTACCTGTCTTACCTCTCTGCGCTCCTTCCTCATACTCTAAACTCCAGTCATACTGAGTCTCCTTTAGGTCCTTGGGTGACACACATCTCTGGCCTTCTACCAAAGGGCCTGGCAAAGTATAGCTGCTCAGCAAACATCTGTTAGATAAAATGTTATAACTTCCTAATGCCTCCTCATTCACTGACTAGCGCTGGAAGCAAGAGCTACCTCACCTGCGCTCCTAAAACATGCTCAGGTTCATTAAACTGGGATCACCTGGGTTCATGCTCTTTCCTCCAAAATCTCCCCCTCAATGCCTACCCACAGCATTATATGTTTCTCTTTCCCCTTCAGAGCAGAGACATGCTGGCCCAAAAGGAACTCTGGTTCTGCCAACATCAAAGGGATTATTATATTCCACAGAGTTGGCTATTAAGAAACGTATGAACTATGTTGTTCAACTATGTATCTTCAAGCCCTGCTAGAAAGGAAAGGGAACATGACTGGATGAACAAATGGAAGAGACTGGATATGCTGTTCTGTTCCTCATTGAAGGCTGCTATTTATGAACACTTTCAATGGGTTAAGTTTTTGTTTCTTTCCAAAGCAAACATTTTCTAGCTTCTGACTGATGTATCTGTATCCAAGATATAAAGAGTCACAGAACTAAATCTGGGACACATACTTCTTCCCCTCTGCTTGTCATCCTTCTTCACTCTTTTACACATTCCATACATTTAGTGAGCATCTCTTGTACTCTGGGTACCAGGTTAGTCGTTGGAATTGTAGAGGGATGTGGTTCTCAGCCTCATGGAGATTATACACAACAGAGGGGAAGACGAGTAATGACTTACATTACACTCCTTGCCCTCAGCTTTTTCATGTCCCATAAGGCTCTGGACCATCTTTCCTTTTCCATAACATGTAAAAATTGTCGGGTAATACAGCAGAATTTTGTTAGGAAGGAAAAACATATCATAGACCAACAAGTGTTTACTGACTCAATAAACCTTTATGCCACAGCACCTATGTCAACAAGAAAGCCAAGAATGATTTAGTACCTGAGGTAACAAGGCAATAGCAAGACTGGATTTTCTCAGTGTTTGCTTAGAAACTAGATATACCACACTGATTTCCATACTACTGGCAATAGTTCAATAGATATTTTTTGTTTGTTTTTAATGGTATGACTCAAAGGGATGTGGGGACTTAAATGCATTCTAGTTCTTCAAAGTATAAGAAAATGTGTGTGACTCATTAGGCACCCACCATGTAACACGTACTTGTTATATACTGCATTATCTCATGTAAGTCTTATAATAATTCTAACAGGTGGGTAATATATCCACCTATTTTACAGATAAGGATGCCTGAAGGATTAAGCGACTTGACCGAGCTCACACAAAGTGGTCAAGCCAAGATGCAAACTTAGGCCTATCTTAGTCCAGAACCCAATTTAAGTTACTACAAGGCACTTTATTAGAAAGTTAGAAGAAAGTATTTTAATTACAAGTAAATATTTTCAACATACATTTAATATAACAGAAAAACTCTGGAGAAATAAGATACATTTCTGCTTAAACCACACTCACACACAGTTGGCTGCAACAGCCCTAGATAGCTCCAAGGATGACTAAGCCTGACTGAGCCTGGCAAGATGTTCTGACTGGAGGTGCCGCAATGCATAAGAGGCTGAATTAGATTATGATCCTAGATGTTCTTGCTACCATATGTTTTACTGGTTGGGTACTTCTTATGCAGTAAAAATACAGAATCCAAGGCCTAAAAGGAAAGGGTCCTTCCCTGATCACATTCCTGTTTCAATCAGTTTTTCTACAGCAGAAAATAACTTCACACTAAAATTATAAAAACTAATAATTCCAAGTGCTGGTGAAGATGTGGCATAACCGAAGTCCCCTGTGTGGCTGGTGAGAGCGCAAAATTGTACAACTGCATTCAAGAAAAGCACTTGGTAGTTTATCAGTTGACATTAATTATATGACTATTCCTATGCCGAGCTCCCAAGAGAACCCAAGAAAATGAAGGCAGACCCCACAAAAAAAGACAGGTACAGGAATGTTCAAAGCAGCTCCACTCATAAAAGCCCTAAATCAGAAATAACTAAAATGTCTACCAACAGAAGAATGGACAAACAAATGTGCTATGCAAAAAAGAACAAGCTACTGACACATGGGACAACATGAAAGAATTTCAAAAACACTATACTATGTTGGTCTAAAGAAGGCAGACACAAAAGACTACAAACAACATGATTCCATCCATATGAAGTTCAAGAATCAATAAGACCAATGCATGGTGATAGGTGACAGCACAGTAACTGAGGCAAGTGGAGGCATTCATTGGGAAGGGACATGAGACAAGGGAACCCTTTAGAGTAACTGATACATCATGGTGGCCACGTGGTTATACACACATGCAAAACCCCACAGAGCTTTAGATCCAAGACCCATGCAGCCCACTGTATACAAACTACACATACTTTTTTTTTTTTTTTAAGACCAGAATGAAGGCTTTAGAGCCAGACATAGCCAGGTCTGAATTACAGTTCTGTCACATTACTCTCACTTATCCAATCAGCCTACAATGAGCCAGGCACTGTTCTAGTTATTTGTAACGTTATCAGTAAACAAAACAGACAAAAATTTGTGTCACAACTTTAATTTTTATATTCTAGTGAAAAGAGTCACAAACAATAAACACAGATATTTTAAAAATTTCATAGTATGTTAGATACTAACACATACATAGTATGTGTTAAGACAGAAGTAGGTAAGGGGGATTGTGAGTGTGAAGCAGAGGGCAAGGAGGGTTATAATTTTAAGTAAGTTGGTCAGGGTAGACCTCACTGAGGAGTTCTACATTAAGGGAAAAAAGTGCAAAAGTCTTAAGGTATAGCACACTGGTCTGTTTGAGACAGAGGAGGCCAGTGGAACTGAAGCAGAGTGAGCAAGGGTAAGAGTGGTGTGGGATAAAGTCAAATACATGTTTGGTGGGTGGGAGGCCTTACCAGCCATGTAGGGCTGTGTAGACCATAATAAGGACTGGCTCTTATTCTGCAAGAAATGGGGAGTCTGGGGAGCTACTGGCTTTAAGTGAGAGACATGGCTTGTTTTACATTTTAATAGGATTGTTCTAGCTGTTCTATAGGATAGAATGAAGGAGAACAGAGGGGAAGGGGGAAAAGTTGAATCAGAAGGCAACTACCAGAGTGCAAGCAGTAGACTACTTGTAGTTCAGAGGGTAGTGTAGCAGGGTGGCAGCACTGGAGGTGGTAAAAAATGGTTTGAATTCTGAATACACTATTGAAGATGTACGTCAACTCCTGGGTTTGGGGCCTGAACATCTGGAAATAACCCGGTGCGGTTATCATTAACTGAGATGGGTAAAACTTTGGGTAAAGCAGGTTTGAGGAATTTAAGATCAACTGGACACTTTAAATTTGAGAGGTCTCTTAGATTTCTAAGTAGAGATGATGAGCAGCGAGTTAGATATAGAAGTCTGCCTCTGGGCTGAAAACATTAATATGTAACTGTGGCATAAAGGTGGAATATAAAGAAATGAAACTGGATGAGATGATCCATAGACTGAGCACATATACAAAGACAAGAGCACCAGGGTCAAGCCCAAGAATACTTCCACATTAAGGACCAAGAGGTGAAGATGATGAAGTAACAAAGCGATCAAGAAGGATCACCAGGGAGGCAGGAGAAACACCAAATAAGTGGGATATTCTAGAAGTCAAGAGAGACTGGTCAGCTGTATCAAATGCTGCTGACGGGTCAAGAGAAAGACTGAGAATGGATGACTCAATTTAGCCACACGGACCGTAACAAGACCAATTTCACAGAATAGTGAAAAGGAAGGCATAACTGGAATGAATTTGGAAGAGAAGGGGAGGAAAGAACTGGAGACAGAAAATATAAATACACAAATCTGTCTCAGTCCTAGCTCTACCCCCAGCATCCTGAGTAGTAAACTTCTTGTCCAACAGAAATACAGTGCAAGCCACAGGTATAACTTTCCTTTCTGGGAGTCTGTAATTTTGCTATGTGCTAGGAAGAGGGTACCCAACCAACGAGCCCCCAGTAAAGACCTGGGCCCTAAATCTCTAATGAGCTTTCCTGGTAACAGTATTCTCTAGGTGTTGTCACAATTCAGTGCATCTTGTGTGACTCCACTGGGTGAAAACTCTTGAAAGCTTGCACCTGGTTTCCTCCAGATTTTGCCCATGTACCTTTCCTCTTTGCTGACTTTGCTTTCGTATTCCTTTTGCCAAAATAAGTCATAGCTGTGACTACGGCTATGTTCTGAATCCTGTGAGTCCTCTTAGGAATCCTTGAACCTGGTGGTGATCTGGGGGACCCCCAGCCCAGAGTGGGCAGAAAGGGACAATTACAAAAGGGTACTTTTGGGGTGATGGATATGTTCATTACCTTAATTGTGGTGATGATTTCACAAGTATGTATTTATGTAAAAACTTGTCAAATTGAACACTTTAAATATGTGCAGTTTATTGTATGTCAATTACACTTCAATAAAGCTGATTTTTTTTTAAAGGAAGGTTCCACCCACTGTGCTATAGTCTGCTAATTGGCTGCCCAACATCTATTTTCCCCTTTCTACTTAATAACAGAGCACCAATTTTTAGCTAAGCATGTTGCTTCTTAAAATAAAAGACCACACTTCTCAGCTTCTTTTGCAGTTAGGTGAAAACACATGCATAAAATCTGGCCTGTGTATAAGTGGACATATTAGGTATGACGAGTGGGAAGATTTTTTAGAGGGAGTCCACTCACCTAACAGATTCTTTCTCCTCCTTCTGGTCTGCAATGTAGGCTGATGGCTCTAGCTCCTGCAGCTAACTTGGACCATGAGGGAACCTTGATAATTCAAGCCATGTGTGAGGAATGTGAATTAGATTTCTTTTTTAATGTTTATTTATTTTTGAGAGAGAGAGAGAGAGAGCGCGCGAGCGTGGGGAAGAGGCAGAGAGAGAGGGAGACACAGAATCTGAAGTAGGCTCCAGGCTCTGAGGTGTCAGCACAGACCCTGACCCGGGGCTCGAACTCATGAACTGTGAGATCATGACCTGAGCCGAAGTCAGTCGCTTAGCGGACTCAGCCACCCAGGTGCCCTAGGAATGTGAATTAGAAAGAGAGGAGCCAGGATCTTTGATGACACTGTAGGAGCTACTATTATCAACCCTGGATCGTTTATCTCTGGATTTTTAAATTTTATTTGTCATTTAATTTTTTAATTTTTATTTGTTTACTTATTTTTTAATATGAAATTTATTGTCAAATTGGTTTCCATTCAACACCCAGTGCTCCTTCCAACAGGTGCCCTCCTCAATGCCCATCACTCACCCTCCCCTCCCTCCCACTCCCCATCAACCCTCAGTTTATTCTGTTTAGAGCTGCACTTTCAACAATAGCCAAATTATGGAAAGAGCCTAAATGTCCATCAACTGATGAATGGATAAAGAAATTGTGGTTTATATACACAGTGTAATACTACTTGGCAATGAGAAAGAATGAAATATGGCCTTTTGCAGCAACGTGGATGGAACTGGAGAGTGTTATGCTAAGTGAAATAAGTAATTTTTTATTTTTAAATAATCTCTACATCTGACGTGGGGCTTGAGCTCACAATTCCGAGATAAGAGCTGATCTCTACCAACTGAGCCAGCCAGGCACCCCTTTTTATTTTTTTTTTGTGAGGAAGAAATAAACTGGTGTGTGTGTGTGTGTGTGTGTGTGTGTGTGTGTGTGTGTGTGTGTGTGTGTGTTATATGTAAGTAAACCTATTTTTAAGTGATATACCAGGAACACATTCCCAAAGTGTTAGGACTCAGTCACCAGCTCCCAAATACTTTTAAGAGAACCAGATGAATTATTCCCAAAGTCCATTTTAAACAGTGATGCCCTATCAAGAAATCCTGACTCTCACCCTTAGGAAAGGAAGGGAAGATATCTCACAAGTTAAAGGAAAAAAGGTTCTTTCCACGATCCTTAGAAGAACCAAATTCCTAGACTTCTGCATTCCAGAGAGCTCACTAGGAACCTCTGTGGTACCATGGGTTGGAAGCCAGTCTCATGGTACAACTTGGGAACATGGGAGCTGGCTAAAGACTCCTCTGTACTTCCCTTCCAACTTGTCTCCTCATCTGGTGATGAGACAAGAGTGAAGTTCTAGCTAAAAGTTTTTAACCAAAGGTTTCAAATGGAATGTATGGCTGGGATTCCCCAGCTAGTCCACCTCTGAAATGTCGGTCAAAAGCCAGATAGAGAAACATGCACCTCTATGTGCCAGAACTCAAAGAAGTCAACCATCTGCCTTTAAAGTAAAACAGAATATCACAAAGATGGCTGAAATCCAAAGGACTTATAAAGGAGGATTCCAGGTTATTCAGCTCAAAAATAATCTTCCCTTCTACAAAGGCATTTTGAACTTATACTGATAATAGGACTTGTTGATTGTCATTTTTTAAGACTCCATTTGTAAATGCTAGTGAAGTCCAGCATTAATAAAACAATGAAATGTCAAATCAAAGTCCCCTGATTACTCAAAGTGCTTCTTCCTTCTGCATTTTGGTCTCTTCCTGATCCCACTCCTTTCTTTCCTTGTTGGATAACCTTTGGTGACCTCTGTGCCTCGATTTTTCCACATAAAATGAAGACAACAGTACCCCCACTTAATAACATTGTAATATGGTTTAATTGAGGGAATGGAAGGCAAAACAAGGCCCGGCACGTGGTAAGATGCTATAACTGCTACACTTGGAATTGTCATCAGCAATCACCATTATTTATTTGTTCACTGTTTAAGGCTGTATTTGATCTCCTTTGGGGATGTGGGGGATCGACTTCCTTCCAAAAAGAGCAGTGAGGCAATGGCCATTCTAAACAGGGAGGGAGCTCCTGGCCTCTACTCTCATCCCCTGTGCCCAAGTCATTTCCCTTCTACTTTGCAGGCACTGGAGCCCTTGAAGAGAACACCCTCACTGCCACCACCCACAGGAAGGATAGTCAGAGTAACACTGATGGAGTCTAGAACTGGGTTAAAGATTTTCTTTTTGCCCAGCAAGATTTCAATCAACCATTTACTGTATAGATCTTCACTGTACTTAGCTCTATACTAGAAGCTATAAGGTACATAGAAAAATAAGGCATAATCTCTGTTTTGGGGCACTTTATAACCTAGTTGAGAAGACAGGATTTAAGTATATCAAACAATTATCTAACAACTGTAACTGCATACAAAATTAAGTACTAAATTACATACAAGAAGATTATGAGTGATTGTGCTACAGCTTCAGGGAGGACATATCACTTGAGCCCAGATAAATTCTCTCAAGAAATTATTTTCTTTGATTCCATTAGACTGAATCTTAAAGAATAAAGCTGTCTCCTTGATAAGTGGATAGAGAATGATACAATAATATAATAACAAGAATCTTTTGAACCTTCTAAATTATTCTATTTTGTGCTTCACTGTAAGATAAAGGAGAAACAGCCTTAAATGTTTTCTACAAATGGTCCCCAACCTGTATTTCACAGCTGTTTCAAACTTAACTCCATGTAAATCAGAACTAGAGAGGCTCACCAAAAGACAGTCCTATTCTACCCCCATTCCCCAAATCTATTCTGTACTAGGGTATCAATGAACAGTGAAATGGCCACATTTTGCACAGAAAAGGGGGAAGAAAGGAGAAACAAAGATCTGGATGGAATCAAAAACTGCATAGTGAGTCTCTGAATCACACTGATGGTCCTTTTGGGACCAGAAGACTGGTGACCTGGATGATTTTTGGCCCTACCAAGAAATGACTATGTTATATGAGCAAGTCAATTTTTTCTCCCTTTCAGTTCTTTAATCGCAAGATGGGGAGAGAAAAAAAAAAAGCTCTACCTTCTCCCTGCAATAGCATTTATCAGGACAAAGAGCAAATTAGTAGAAAAATTTATGGAAAAAATGTTCCTTTATGAGAGTAATTTTCATTTCTACAATTGCTTCAATTTTAACAGGGCACCTGTAGATGTCTGGATGAGCTTCAATCACAATAACACAAAAGGTAAATTTCTGAGCAGTGTACTTAAAAAAATTTTTTTTAACATTTATTTATTTTTAAGAGAGAGACAAAGCACGAGAGGGGGGAGGGGCACAGAGAGAGGGAGACAAAATCCAAAGCAGGCTCCAGGCTTTGAGCTGTCAGCACAGAGCCTGACACGGGACTTCAACCCATGAACTGTGAGATCAAGACCTGAGCCAAAGTCGGACGCTTAACCGACTGAGCTACCCAGGTGCCCCCTCCTTCTCTCGCAGTGGTGTACTTTTACTGCTTAAGAAGTTACTTGAACATGTGGACATTAAAGTTATAATTTTATATAAGCATAGACTGAGAAACAATGAATTAAAGCAGTAATATTTTAAAATTAGTAACTCTAAAGCAGATTTTTAAAAAGCAAACCAACTCAGTTGTCATCCTGAAAGGCACAACTTGGGAGAGATGGTTTGAATGAAATAGAGAGAAATGGACTTTACAATGAATGGGTTAAGAGGAAAAAAGACTTCTTGCTTGTTATTGTATCACAAAGAAATCAGATGGAACTAGGCAATGTTCACATGGTAAAACACCACAGAATGAGAAAAAACTCAGACCCAAACAGAAAACATTACCCAAGAATAGGCTCTGGCATGTTTTATTCTGTAGCCATAGGATGTGACTTTCTGTGAAGCAAAGGAACATAAGGTTAAGTAAACCCCTAATTTTCAGCCACTTAGCATATGTTTATTTTGGGGGCATAAATGCCAATTTCTTGCACATGCCAACAGGATTTATAACATTACCCCCCCCCCTTTCTACAATCTCCTTGATGATAATCTAAATGGAAAGGGCCTCAAATATGGGGGGGGGGGGAGAGGAGGGCTCTTGCTATTAAAACTACACATGAAAATCCTCAAGTCTGTAGTTCCTTCAGTAATACAGAACAGTTTTATCACCTATAAAATAGAACTGCTGTGTCAACTAAGAAGTATGAGAAGTACCAAAGCATAGAGCCTGGCATATCAGAAGTGCTCAAAAAGGTTAAGTGCCCTCCTTCCTTAACCTTTCTTTGCTCAAAGGAAGTCTACATACCATCAGCATCTGCCAAGTCCTAGTCACTTAAATCACACTCCTTCATTATGACAATCCCTTAATCCCAGTGTTTCAGTGACAGAGGCAGAAGACGTGTATGGGAAGAACAAAACAAACAAAAAACCCTCTGAATTTTGGTCCAGCCAAAAATAAGTGATCTTGATGTGAGAAACAAAGGCAAGCTGAGTGCAAAGCACAAGCTAACCCCCTCCTTAACTGACAGAGATCCCAGTCAGGACATGAGTCTCCATCAGTTTGCAACTGTCTTAATGATTTACAAGAAAAAAGGCAATCTCCAGAAACCTACAGACTCAATTTCCTGGAGACCTAACATCACTGTTCCCTCCATAGGATAGAAAATCTTAATCAGTCACTCCAAGTGCAGCTCTTTTTGCCCATGGGTCCTGACCCCGTGCTTTAATAAAATCACTTTTTTGTATTGAAGAGGTCTCAAGAATTCTTTCTTGGCCATCAGCTCTGAACCCCAACACTTCAAACCACATCCATCTGAGTCAGAGGCAAGAAACAATAAAGTGCATTAAAACAAAAAGATAAACATATCTGAGAGAGACTTCCAAGGCAAGCATGGTTGAATATTAGGGACTTATTAATACACCTTATCACATTAATAGGTTTGAAAGAAAAAAATGCAATTACTTTATTAGATGCTAAAAAGGCATTTGATAAAATTCAACATACATTACTAATTTTAAAAAAGACCCTTAAGAGGTACCTGGCTGGCTCAGTCTGTACAGCCTGCAACTCTTGATCTTGGGTTGAGTTGGAGCCTCATACTGAGTATAGAGAGAACTTAGAAAAAATAAAAAATAAATAGGGGCGCGACTGAGTGGCACAGTCAGTTAAGCATCTGACTTCAGCTCAGGTCATGATCTTGTAGTTTGTGAGTTTAAGCAAAGGACTGTCCATAATTTCTTTGAAGTGACAAAAAATACACTAGTGCCAGTTGTGGGCACCTTCCAACATTCTGAAAAATCACTGATTTCTGACAAACACCGTGGCCTGAGACTGAGCATAGAAGACAATCACCCACAATCCTGCAGCGAGAGAGAGAGAGAGAGAGAGAGAGAGAGAGAGAGAGAGAGAGAGAAGAACCATTGGCTCAGTTGTGATCATGTGATGTTCGGCATCCTATACTGCTTGTTGCAAGACATCACTTGTTTATCAACTTAAAATTTATTAGAAATGGTTTGCTTGTCTTGTGGAACACTTGCAGAACAAGTTACAATCCAAGGTTTTACTGTAAATGATACCAAAGCTGAAAACAATTTCCAGTTGCACATATATGACTGTGTACTAGAACTCAAGAGAATCAACCAAAAAGCTAGGAGAATCATAACGAAAATATCAAAATAAATATATAAAAACACAAAATGTCCTTAATGCAAATGATAATAATTAACTATAATTAGAAAGTAGAGATTCACATAGTAGGATGCACACAGCAGTATTCAAGGGGGAAATTATTTTGTAATTAACTTCACAATACTTTAGAAAAGAATTTTAATAATTGTTCAATCTAGGAGATGAATATTCATGGAGGTTCATTAAACCCTTTACTTTTCTGTAGGTTTAAAAAATTTCATAGTAACAAGAAAGAAAAGAAAAGAAAAGAAAAGAAAAGAAAAGAAAAGAAAAGAAAAGAAAAAAAGAAAAAGAAAGAAAGAAAGGCCGATATTCCTGAAACCAATACTATACTGTATGTTAATTAACTTGAATTTAAGTAAAATCTTGGAAAGGGAAGGGAAGGAAGGGAGAGGAGGGGAGGGGAGGAAAGGAAAGGAATCCAGCCAAGAAACTTTTGGGGAAAAAAGAGTAAAGAAGAAGGCTTTATCCAACAGGATATTAACATGGATTCTAAAGCCAAAGTAATTAAAACGTCTTGGTATTGGGAAAAGAATAAACAAAGAGATCAATGGAAGGGAACAGAGTCCAAAATTAGACCTAAGTATAAACAAAAATTTACTCTATGAAAGAAATAGTTGAGTTACTCAATTAATAAATAGTATCGTAAAACTGGCTAGTTATTGGAATAAAAACAGCGATGGCTATCTCACCCCTTACAGTACTGCATACACAGATACAGTATATTTAGAAATGAGGGTTAGTTAAAACATTTTCAGGTAAACAAAAAGTTGCTGTCAAGATGTTAGTCAGGGTTCAGGTGTCTGGGTGGCTTCGTTGATTAAGCGTCCGACTTCAGCTCGGGTTATGATCTCGCGGTTCAAGCGAGTGGGTTCAAGTGGGTTCAAGCCCCATGTTGGGCTGTGCTGACAGCTTAGAGTCTGGAGCCTGCTTCAGATTCTGTGTCTCTTCTTTCCCTGCCCCTCCCCTGCTCACACTTTGTCTCTCTCTCTCTCTCTCAAAAATAAATAAACATTAAAAAAAAAAAAAAAAAAAAAAGATGTTAGGGCTGCAATCATCTTGCCCAGGGCTGCAGCATCCCCTTCCCAGGTGGCTCACTTACAAGTACTGGCAATTGACAGGTGGGCACAGTTCCTTTTCCAGGGCTGACTGACAACCTCATGACATGGCAGCTGGCTTCCCCATAGAGTGAATGTTCCAAGAAAGAGCAAGGTAAAAGGAGAAATGTATCTTATGACCCAGCCTCAGAAGTCACACTCCATCATTTCCTGAATGTTCCTTACACTGTGTAACCACTAGGACAGTGTAACCAATGCCCTTTCAGGTTAGAATGGTCGGCCCTATAGAGTGGGAGGGAACTACTTAAGAGTATGAATTCTAGGGGCGCCTGGGTGGCGCAGTCGGTTAAGCGTCCGACTTCAGCCAGGTCACGATCTCGCGGTCCATGAGTTCGAGCCCCGCGTCAGGCTCTGGGCTGATGGCTCGGAGCCTGGAGCCTGTTTCCGATTCTGTGTCTCCCTCTCTCTCTGCCCCTCCCCCGTTCATGCTCTGTCTCTCTCTGTCCCAAAAATAAATAAAAAACGTTGAAAAAAAAATTTTAAAAAAAAGTATGAATTCTAGAAGGTGAATCACTGTAGGTGCCTTGGACAGTGGCTTGAACATTAATGCTACTTCTTAAGGATTATTGTAAAAATAAGAAAATGGTCCTAAAATATCAGGATAGGAAAAGAAATGGTGGACCAATAAAATCGCAAAAATGTAGGTAAATTTAAACGAACATGGCTAATATGAAATAATGTTTGATTCACACATTGTAAATATTACAGCATGCACGAGACAGGAAATGACCCAATCACAGAATGTTTTAAAGGTCCCTTTATGTTTCAGAGGGAAATTGTTTCAGAGGGAAAAAACGGGAAACTAACATTAAACTCTTATGTAGTCAACACTCAAAGTTTGAGAGTAATCATGAAGAAACTAAAAGTTGAATACCTATCTTTCAAACTCATAGTTTAAACGGTATGTGAGAAAAACCCTCCACCAATTCAAAAGGAAACAAAGAAAAAGGGTTAAAAAATTAATTACCCAGAAACACAGGAAGAAGAAGAAATGAGAAAATACTCAGAACCCAACATTAATGAAACATTATGTATCAAAACTAAAGAGGTTCTTGGAGGATATTTTATTTCATTATTATTTTTTTCAGGAAACAACAGTCTTAAGTGGTTATGTTAGATAAGAAGGAATGCTGAAACTAATGAGCTAAGCAGCCATTAAGACATTTAAAGAAAATAAATAAACCCAAACACCTAAAAGTAAGAAAATGATAAGGACAAAACTAATTTTATAAAATAGACAATAAGATACATGTCTTAGTAATAAAATTTAGAAACCTGAAATTGTTATTTTTTTCATTTTTAAAAATGTTTATTTGAGAGAGAAAGAGAATGGGGGGAGGGAGGGAGAGAGAGAGACGAAGACAGAAGATCTGAAGCAGGTTCTGTGCTGACAGCAGAGAGCCTGATGTGGGGCTTGAATTCATGAACTGCAATATCATGACCTGAGCCGAAGGCAGCCACCTAACCGACTGAGCCACCCAGGCGTCCCTGGAATTGTTTTTGAAAGGATATACTCCAGATAAAGCAGAGACTTACAAGACCATGCCACAAACCACTTATGCAAATTAAGTTGGAAATTTAGATGAAAAAGGCAGATTCCTAAAAAATATAACATAAGAGAAATGACCAGGGAAGATGGAGAAAACCTGAGTGGTCCTATAACCACTGACGACACTGGGCAATAATTTTGAACTCTTTTAAGAAAGAAAACATCAGGTCCAGATAATTTTTAAAGGCAAATTCTATCAAACATTCAAGGAAGAGATAATTTTAACCTTATACACATTTTCCAGAGGATAAAAAAAGGGAATACTTTCCAATTCATTTCATAAAATTACCATGGATCCTAATCCACAAAAGAGAAAAATTAAAAGCCAATCTCATTTATAAGCATAAACATAAACTTTCAAAACAAAATATTAGCAAATAAAACCTAGTAATGTATTCTAAAAAATACACCATGACCCATTTGGGTTAACTGCACAAATGTAAGGTGGTTAGAAAACCTAATGTAATTTTCTTCATCAACAGATTAAAGACTAAAATATACAATAATATCATTATCAATATGATCAAATCATATTAAACACTTGGTAAAAGTAAACATCCTTTCATGTAAATGCTCTTAGCAAACTTAGAATAGAAAAACATTCCTTGACATAAAGAATACACACCAAAGACCTTAACGATAAAGTATTAGAACATTCCCTTTAAAAGCAAGACTATGACAAGGTATCCATTTCCACTTCTATTCAAGGGTATGCTGTCATATGCTAGTCAGCCCAGTAAGAGAATAAAGCACAAAAACAAAAACACATAAAAATATAAGGATTAAAATGGAAGAAACAAAAGTCATTAGCTTATTTGGGAAATCTGGAAGAATTCTCATTATCAGACTGATGAGAGTTTAACCAGGTTGCTAGATTTCCAAAAATCAACTTCATTTCTAAACATCAGCAACAAAGAAATAAAATGTAATTTAAAAAAAGATACTATTCACAAAACAACCAAAATTAAGACACCTGGAATAAAACAATAATAGCAAGAGGTAACAATTACTAAGCATTTATTATGTATCCCTATGAAAAAGAGACTCTTGTTAACTGTTTTGCAGATGAGGAAACTGAGGCACAGAGAGGCTGATTTACCTAAGATCGCAGTTAGTAAGCAGCTAAGTGAGGATTTAAACCCAGGCAGTCTGGTTCTAGAGCCTTTGCTCTTAATCACTACTCTAAACTGCCTTCCTTTGCAAGATGTGCAAGGCCTCCATGGAGTTGCAGGATATTTTGTACATGTATAAATATTGTTCTGAGACATTAAAGAGGTAAAAGAAATGCCATGCTCATGCATAAGGGAAATTCTAGCATCAAGATCTTAATACTCCCCCAAATTGATACACAAAATTAATAGAACACTGATCAAAATTCCAACAGGATTTTCCATAGATGCTAATTCTAAAATTTATAAGGAAAAAGGCAAAGAAAAACCAAGATACTCTTCAAGAAGAGAGACAGGTGGGTAAGTCAGCCTATCAGATAACCAGATTTATTACAAGGGAATATTAGTTGAGACAGTATGGATTAGTACAGTAACAGAGAGCTCAACATAACAGACCGGAGTGCCTAGAAACAATCCTACAATTAATTTTTTTAATGTTTACTTTATTTATTTTGAGACAGAGAGAAAGTGTGAGCAGGGGAGGGGCAGAGAGACAGAGGTAGAAAGAGAGGATCTGAAGCAGACTCTGCACAGACAGCGCAGAGTCTGACACAGGGCTCGAGCTCACAAACTGTGAGATCACAACCCGAGCCAAAATCAAGAGTCGGATGCTTAACCAACTGAACCACCCAGGTGCCCCCAATCCTACAATTATACCGAAACTTTGTAAGAATAAAGTAGTATTTCAACAACTGAGAAAAGAATAACTATGAAATAGGCGAAAAACTGAATCCATATCTTACACTATATATAAAAAATAATCTCCAGGGGGAATAAATGTGAAATGCAAAATTATAGGAGAAATATGGGATATTATCTTTCATTACTCTGAGGTAACGATGGATTTCTTCAGCAAGATACTGAAAACACTGAGAAATTCAACCCCATATTAAAAAGTTCTCATGAACTTGGAGGAGACATGTGAAATTCATAATACTGAGAAAGGGTTTAGAATATAAAGAACTACAATTCCATAAGAAAAGACTCACAAATCAATAGAATTGTGGGCAGAAGATATGAACAGATGTTTCATATTTCCAGAAGAGGAAACACTAATAGCTAATAAATACACAAAAATATGCTAAACCTCATTATGAATCAGGGAAATGCAAATTAAAATCAAAATATCATTCACACCCACAAAATTGGCAAAGCTAAATGTGGGTGAAGATGCAGTGCAATGGGAACTCATATGCTGCTAGTGGGAGTATCGACTAGTACAATCACTGAGAAAACTATTAGGTATCATCTTATCAAGCTGAACATGTGTAGAATCCATGATCCAGAACTTCCTCTCTTAGGGAAACTCTTACCCTTGTGTACCAGGAGACACGTGCAAAAGTATTCACAGCACTCATGACCCCTATGACCTTGGGTAAACTACTTCATCTTCCTACACCTCTCTTTCCTCATCTGTAAAATGAGGACTGTCATGCCAACCTCATTATTGCGACGATTCATACATACGAAAGCACTGAGAACAGTGCCTGGCTCATGTTATATCCTCTACAAATTAGGTATTATTTGTATTATGCTCGTTAGAACCCATACGTACACTGTTGAAGAGCAGAAAGATAAACTGGGGTATATTTATACAATCAAGTGCTATCCAGCAGTGAAAATGTATGAACTAATAAGCTTACACTTCACCATACATTGATCTCAAAACATAACTTTGAGTTGCAGAAGACTACATATAGTATGTTACAATATCAAATTCAAAACCAAGCAAAAATAAACTATTAATTGTTTAGGGACATACATGAAAGTAAAACTATAAAGAGCATGTGGTTGAAATAGAAAAGGAAGCTGGGGTATGTGAAGGAAACAAAGAAAGCACAGGGAGTGAGGAGAGCAGGAAGATGTGGGGTTAGAAAGGCAAATGGAGGCTGGGCCATACAGCAGAGACCTATACTTGATCGTGGGAAGCCAATGAAGTATTATAAACCAGTGGATGATATAAAATAATTTGGGCAAGATCACCCTACTGTTATGTGAATAACTGTCCACAGAAAAGGGAGGGTGGAAACAGGAAGACCAGTTGGGAGGCTGTTGTAGTGGTCCAGGTAACACAGGAAGAAGATTTGATCTGGAGTAGTAGTAGTAGGGACGGATAGAAGGGTAGAATTCAGGAACACTCTGGTAGAACTGATAGATCTTGCTAATGGATTAAATGCAGGAGATGGAGCAAAGAAAGCTCAAAGATGTTTATAGGGTTTTGGTTTTTTTTTGTTTTGTTTTGTTTTGTTTTTTTGAGTAACTGAGTGTATGCGATGGCATTACAGTTTACTGAGATGAGGGAGATGGGGAAGTTTTGGAAAAGTCAGGAGATTACTAAGTTTGAGACATCCTGAATATCCGAGTGGAAAAATTAAAGTAGACAACTGGCTATACGAGTCTTGAGCTCAAGGGAAAGATCAGGCTAGAGCTAGAGATTTGGGGGTCATGGCATAAAGATGGTATTTAGAAGAATGGGAATGGCTGAGATCTTCCAGAGAAAAGGCTGGCATGCTTGGGTGGCTCATTGGTTAAGTGACTTACTCTTGATCTTGGCTCAGGCCATGATCTCATCATGGTCTGTAAGATTGTCAGCTGTGCTGACAGCTTAGCGCCTGCTTGGGATTCTCTCTCTTCCTCTCTCTCTCTCTCTCTGCCCCTCTCCTCCTTGGTGACACACACACGCACTCTCTCTCTCTCACTCTCAAAATAAACAAACATTTAACAACAACAAAAAAGGCCAAGGATGGAACCCTGGGCATTCCAATGTATACATACAAGTATGGCAGCAGAAGAGAAAGCTTCAGTGAGGTAGGAAAAGGATGTGCCTTCATGAACCTAGAGAAGAAAGTGCTTAAGATGATGCATCAAACACTGCTGGGAAATAGAATAAACTGAGGACAGAAAATGGAGAATACTAGTGACCACAATACTAGGCATTTCAATGTAGTAAAAACAAAAGCTTGGTTGAGGGACTTTTTCTCCATAAAAATACAAGCAGTTGCAGGGTGCCTGGGTGGCTCAGTCAATTGAGCAGAGGACTCTCGATTTCAGCTCAGGTCATGATCCCAGGGTTGTGGGATCGAGCTCTGTGTCGGGCTCTGTGCTGAGCATGGAGCCTGCTTAAGATTCTCTCTGTCTCTCTCTCTCTCTCTCTGTCTCTCTCTCTCTCTCTCTCTCTCCCCGCCCCTCTCCCCTGCGTGCGCTCTCTTTCTCTCTGAAAGAAAGATAGAAAGGGAGGGAGGGAGAGTGGAAGGAAGGAAGGAAGGAAGGAAGGAAGGAAGGAAGGAAGGAAAGAAGGAAGGAAGAAAGGTGAAAAGCAGTTGCAGATGAAGAGAACAGGGAACAAGATTTCAAGCTGGAAAAAAGAGCAATGTGGTACAGAAGAAAGAACGTGGTCTCCATACTGACTAGCAAGTGAATGTAACAATTACCACTGTCTAACATTCAGCTTCTTCTTAAGATGTTGGGACCAAATGGTCTTGTCTAAAGTCCTTGTGGTTCTCAGAATTGCCCTGGGAAGAGGGAGGTGTATCTGAGAATATAGGGAAGAGAAGTGACTGGGGACCTGAACAGAATAAGTCAACAAAATAGAAAAGATTTTTTAAAAGCAGTTCTGGTATGACTCTAGAATTATACACAGAAAAATGATATAGCATAAAAGTACCCAGAATGTTTCAATTATGTGCTACCATATCATTATCCCAGGACCACTGTACTATTTTTGAAATCACAAAGGTGAGGAGTTGATCTTTCTTTCCTTTGTAATGAGACTTGACAGACAAACTGAACAACACATGAGGAAGAAATCTTTAACTCTGTGAAGTTCAGAAGCATAACGAAAGCAAAACGCTAAAAACAAAGATCTCTCTCTGTCTCCTCTTGTCCCAATTATAGAGGTAACTCAGCCATCCAAATCCTGCCGCTCCACACACACTAAAGAGCCAGAAAGGAAACCCCAAACTGTTACCTCCATTCTGTTTCCCTTTCTTGTTTGCCTTCTCTTTCCTTTATTCTCTCCCAATATTCAGCCGCTGGCAGATTCTTACAATGTTTAAAATAACAAAACAGGAAAACTGTAATTTGGGTTCAAGATGTCTTTCTCTACAAAGACAATTAACATTTTTAAAAGTAGGGCACGCTGGGTCTGAAACAGCTTGCCATTTTACCTTTAAATGATACATTTTGAAGTACTGTATAACCAGCTGTTTCTTTCTTTCTTTCTTTTTTTTTTTTTTCCAGAGATAGTTCCATCTTTCTCTGATCTCCCCATCCATCCTACCTCAAGGCAGGAGCCACATTTTGTTCCAGAAACAAACAGCTGCTGGCAGCGGGAGGTAACAGGATACTCCTTAGGCATTCTTGTTAAAGGCCTTCACAGAGAGGAACTACCATTATCTTACTGTTTGAAATCATAGGGCTTCAAATAAGAATATGTGACACATCACAGCTATCTATTCAGAGACCTTCCACCTTGAAAAGAATGCGGGGATGTGAATGAGCATCTTTAAAGTCCGCTATTGGGGCTGTAATACCTGGAGTACAAATTCAGATTAAGATCTGAATAATCATTTACTTTTTTTTAGATCAGAAATGTTAGAAGCAACAAACTAAAAAATGAAACGAAACAAAATGAAACGAAATGAAACGAAACGAAACGAAACGAAATGAAATAAAGCCTGGTCCCTAAGTAATTATAAATGTTAGGTGAGATTAAGATACTGGGATAAGAAGAGTATCAGGTCAGGCTCTACCAAAACCTATTTTCAATCTTTTTTTTATATCAAAATAATTTTTTTTTTAACATTTATTCATTTTTGAGAGACAGAGACAGAGCATGAGCAGGGGAGGGGCAGAGAGAGACAAGGAGACACAGAATCGGAAGCAGGTTCCAGGCTCTGAGCTGTCAGCACAGAGCCCAACGTGGGGCTCGAAATCACAAACCGTGAGATCATGACCTGAGCCGAAGTCAGACGCTTAACCGACTGAGCCACCCAGGCGCCCCTATATTAAAATAAAATAAAACTTACTTGTATGGTTTTTAGTATTGTTTTATTCTCTAATGGCAAATTTAATGGACACATTTATAAGTCTGCCTGATGCACAGACACACAGACATACACTCTCCCTCTCTTTCTTCATCTTTCCTAAGGGCTCCAAATAAAAAGGGTTGTTTTATTATGCTTTTCAGGATTATTTATATCTAAAATGTTATTTTTTACTTTTTCCACCCCAAATTTATTGTCTATAATATTTTGAGATTTCTTACTTGGCTTTAGTCTACAAATGCAAGATTTTAAGAAAATATTTTTGTGTGTCTGCATAAAATAGTTGTCCCATTGACAACTTCAAATATGCCTTATTTTCACCTTTCACTGTATTAGTTTCCTAGGGCTGTCATAACACGTTACCACAAACTTGTTGACTTAAAACAAAAGCACCTACGGGTGCCTGGGTGCCTCAGTTGTGTAAGCGTCCGACTTCAGCTCAGGTCATGATCTCGCGGTTTATGGGTTTGAGCCAGGTGCTGGGCTCTATGCTGACAGCTTGGAGCCTGAAGCCTACTTCGGATTCTGTGTCTCCCTCTTACTGTCCCTCCCCCACTCTCTCTCTCACTCAAAAAAAAAAAAAAAAAAAAAAGGAAAAAAAAGAAAAAATTGAAAAAATTAAAAAAAATAAAATAAAATACATATACTCTTCAGGCCAGCAGTCCTTAAAAAACATAAATACAAAACCAAAAAACACCAGAAATCTATACTCTCATAGCTCTACTGGCCGGAAGTCCAAAATCAAGGTGTCGGCAGTGCTGTATTCATTCCCTCTAAAGTCTCTGAGGGAGAGTTCTTCCTTGCCTCTTAGTTTCTGGTGGCTGCTGGCAGTCCCTGGCATTCCTTGGCTTGCAGACATATCACTCCAATGTCTATCACTGTCTTTACCATAAACTTCTCCCTGTGTTTATCCTGTTTCTGTATGTCTCAAATCTCTCTCTCTGTTCCCGTATAAGAACACCAGTCATTGGATTTAGGGTCCACCCTAAATTCTGGAGGATCTTGTCTTAAGACCCTTAATTACATCTGCAAAGACCCTATTTCCAAATAAGGTCACATTCAAAGGTACCAGGGGTTAGGAAATAGGCATATCTTTTAGGGTCCAGGGTTCAACCCACTACATAGATTAGCATCTACCTGGCTGGGATCCTAAAATAAAATATGTCTGGCTCTCATGGCACTTGTCATGTTCTTCCTAGAATCCAGCTTGACTTGAGAAAAGGTATTATTTATAGGAAGTCAATAATGAATCCCTTAGGAATGCTCACTTCCTAATTTAGCTAACTTTGAATTCAAATAAGAGTTTTTTTTCTATAGGAAAAAAACATAGCCAATTGAATCTCTACTTTATCTGGCTGAGATTTCAAGTGAGAATTTACTCATTGCCCCAATGGAATTTTATTATTACTATTGCCCATAATATATACATTCTAATTTTCTACTTGAGTTTAAAACCATGGATTTATTCCTTTTTTCCCCAAATCCAGGAAGAAATTATTTTCCATTAGGGAGAACTAAGGTTCCATTTAATCCAGTAACCCCCTCTTGGTAATCTGTAACTACTTTTAGTTCCCTTTCTCTCCCACAGGGTCATCCTTTACGCTAAGTCATGCAAATCATGCGCACGTGCACGCATGTGGGCACGTGCACACGTTTATTCCTTGTAGGACTCCTTGACAGCCTTTCCACTCATCAGTCCTACTTATTTATATTTTCTTTTCTTCAAGTTTGTTTATTTAAATAATCTCTATACCCAACGTGGGGCTTAAACTCACAACCCTAAGATCAAGAGTTGCACACTCTTCCGACTGAGCCAGACAGGCGCCCCTATTTATATTTTCTATTTCAGAGGCTAATGGGAGTTCTTTAAGTCTCGGCCGTACACACACAGAAAGAACAGCAGCAGTACAGCCCTTAGAAAAATAGCCTTCCACTATTCTAAATGCTTTATGTATATTAACTTAATCCTCATTCTATGAACAGTATCATCATCTGTGTTATACAAATGAACAAACTGAGAGATTAAATGGTGAGACCAGAATATGAACCCAAGCAGGTGGGCTCCAGAGTCCATGTTCTTAAATGCAAGACTGCCTCTGATGTAATGTGCCAAAATGTTCCATAGTGGTGAGGTTACAGGTGAATTTTTAAAACTGCTTCTCTATATATCCCACATTTCCTACAATAATTATATAGATTAATTCTGTGTCCCAAAAATATTCATTTAAGTAGAAGGAAAAAAAGTATCCATTTGTGAGGGTACAACATAATAGTAAGCACAGAACACTATGAGCCAGGCACTGTTTGCAATATGTGATTTATATACATTAACTTAATCCTCAAAACAATTATGATCTTCAATTATAGATGAGAAAATAGAGGCACAGAGAAGTTAAACAGCTTGCCCAAGGTCATACCGCTAGCATGTGGCAGCGGTTGTCCAGCTTGAGTCTGTGATCTTAACTAGGTTACATTGCCTAAAATGAGATATAAAAGTGTGGTGCTAAACTCCAGTCTGACTCTGCTAGAGTGTACTAATGTCAAGAAAAGATGTGTTTCACATCCTGTCACCCAAACCAGATAAAAGACTATTCTTAAAAAGAAAACGTTCCTTTGCCACTAAATCTCTGTATCTGTCGCTACTCATTAGCACGGCCACCCTAAGTACCACCTCTCTCCTGATTTCCCACCACTGAGGGGACTTTTGCCCTTCCCATAGGTCACACTGCTTCCACCTCTTACAGCACTCACCATGTGCTTCCTGGAATCACAGTCATCCCATACTAAATGTGTCTGAAGGACAAGGACTCTGTTCTTACTCTCACTGAATCCCTCCAACTCCTAGCACAGTGGTTTAGAAGAAAACAGATGTCCAGTTTGTTTAAACTGTAATCTCTACCATTCAATGTAAATATATTTAAAAGGAAGATTTTTAAGGGAAAAAAATGTGCTTCACCACACTAAGTATAAAAAACCTAAGTAAGTGTTTTCATTCTAATAGACTTCTTAATTGGACAATTTTAGCCCAGATTAGAGGGCATTTATTTTTTTTTAATATGAAATTTATTGCCAAATTGGTTTCCATACAAAACCCAGTGCTCATTCCAACAGGTGCCTAGAGGGCATTTAAATTACCCCTTTCTAAACAGTGTCACAAATGCAGAATACTTTTTCCCTTTGTCATTGGATAAATTGGGCATTTTGCCAAATCTTTTTCTAACTAGGTCCTGTGGTTAATTTCTTAATCTGTCAGCATCTCCTTGCATCTTGTTAAAAGTCAAGACAGTTGGACTTTTTCCATTGTTTTTGTGAAAGTGAGGTAATCTTCCTATGGCAGCCTCACAGGAATAGACTCATCACTAAATAGCTGCCATCCTTCACCTATCAGGTGAGCAAATACCACCACCACCAGCACCACCACCTGAAACAAACAAACAAAAGCCCTATAGCACTGTGGGCAAGGTTGTGGGAAAATGGGCATTCATACACTGCTTGTAGGAACCTACTTTGGCACACCTTTACAGAGGACAATTTCTACCCAACTTGCAAATGCATATAATGTTTGACTCAGGCTTTCTACTCCAAAAATTGATTCTATAGATATACATTGTAAATCTCATGACGATAGCTGTATAGCAGGCTCATACACTAATAATCCAGATGAGGAGAAAAAGGCCTCTAAGAAATAAATTTTTGGGTAAAAGGGGAACTCCATGCAACGATAGTATAAATGAGATATCAGGGGTGCCTGAATGGCTCTGTAGGTTAAGTGTCCGACTCTTGATTTCGGCTCAGATCATGATCTTACAGTTCATGGGATTGAGCCTTGTGACAAGCTCTGTGCTGATAGTGTGGAGGCTGCTTGGGATTCTCTCTCTCCCTCTCTCTGCCCCTCCCCTGCTCTTTCATGTACTCTCTCTCTCTTAAATAAATAAAAATAAAAAAAAGAGGTATCATAAAAACTTGAGGATATAATAAAAGCATGTTAAATCTGCCAACAAGAAAAAAGAAAAGCAATGGTAAATCCTAGGAATAAAACCCGGAAAGTCATAAAAGAAATGACCCAAAATGAGGCAAGGTAAAATATGACATAATTTTTTTTAAGTTTTTTTATTCTGAGAGAGAGATAGAGGGAGGGAGGGGCAGACAGAGAATCCTAAGCAAGCTCTGCACTGTGAGTGCAGAGCCCGACACAGGGCTCGAACTCACCAACCCATGAGATCGTGACCTGAGCCAAAATCAAGAGCTGGATATTCAACCTACTGAGCAACCCAGGTGCCCCAAAATACAATTTTAAGTAAAATTTATGAAAAAAGAAGTCATGTGATCTTATCCTGGGAACTCTCCTTTGAATATAGAAAATGTAATCTTGGTACTGCAAATACTTAGATTTGTAGGACTACAGTCACAATAATTATACAGTGATAATTATTTATTATGTTATTTATTATGTCTTTCAATTTTAAAGTAGGAGAATAATATCTAACTAAAGGTAATGGCATTAATGGAAGCAGCAACAGAAGTATAACTAAAACATGTAGGTCACAAAGTTAACAACAACAACTACAACAATAATAAATTTGAAGATAGTTTCCAAACACAGGTAGGAGGAAGAAGAAAGAAAATAAAGGGCTACACATTAAATTCTCATTTTTCACAATAGAAAGTCAGTAAATCTTTTATAATTCAACAAAGAGAGGCAAAAAAAAAGTGCAGTTATGTCCCATGGGAGGGGCTTTCCCTGGTTAAAGGGGTGATTCTTGGTTGGTCTAATCCAAAGATCCTAGTATGTATATATTTATAAGAGAGAAAGAAAGAAAGTGTAAGTGAGGGGCAGAGAGAGAGGAGACAGAGTAGAGCCCAAAGTGGGGCTCGAGCTCACCTGAAGCGGGGTCTGAGCTCACTCACTGTGGGGCTCGAGAGCATGAACTGTGATATCATGACCTGATCTGAAGTTAGATGCTTAACTGACTGAGCCACCCAGGTGGCCCCAAAGATGCTAGTCTTATTCTAAGAACAAAAAGAACTGCAAAGGCATCTTAACTTGTATCAAGTAACCATACTAGTAACAACATGGTATTATTTAAAAACTATTATATATAGTGTAGGATAAAAGACATAAGTAATTATGATAATGTTGAGATTTTTAGCATAAAAGAAATGCAAGTTAAAAGAAAAAAGTTTAAAACCCTGAAATCAAGATTTAAAAAATTTTTTTTAATGTTTTTATTTTTGAGAGAGAGAGCATGAGTGGGGGAGGGGCAGAGAGAGAGAGAGAGAGAGAGAGAGAGGGAGACGCAGAATCTGAAGCAGGCTTCAGGCTCTAAGCTGTCAGCACAGAGCCTGACGCGGGGCTCAAACCCATGAGCCGTGAGATCATGACCTGAGCCGAGGTCAGAAGCTTAACCAACTGAGCCACCCAGGTGCCCCAAATCAAGGTTTGTTTGTTTTTTTTATTTTTATTATTTTTTTTTCAACGTTTACTTATCCTTGGGACAGAGAGAGACAGAGCATGAACGGGGGAGGGGCAGAGAGAGAGGGAGACACAGAATCGGAAACAGGCTCCAGGCTCTGAGCCATCAACCCAGAGCCCGATGCGGGGCTCGAACTCCCGGACCGCGAGATCGTGACCTGGCTGAAGTCGGACGCTTAACCGACTGCGCCACCCAGGCGCCCCTGTTTGTTTTTTTTTTTTAAAGAAGAGAATTCTTTAGTTCTGACCACTTGAAAAGGCTTAGAAGCAATGATCATCTCAGTTGCATTAAGTATCCCTATTACCCCAATTGTGGTCTCTAAATACTATTTCCCATTAAAAGGAAAGTAATGGATTGTAAACCTGGGGCAGGAAGTGTATAAGCCTAGAAAAATCTTATCATACCAGAAAGCAAGGAAGACATCAAAGACTACTAGGATTGTATCAAAATGCCATGGAAGCCACCTTGACAGAAATCTCAATGGCCAAAGATGGGACAATTTGAACATCCAAAATAATGATGGCAATAGATTGAAAATCACCAAATATATAAAAACCCATGAGTTCATAACACACACACACACACACGCACACACACCCCAACTTTGAAGGTAGCCAGGGAATGAACTCATCATTCTGAAAATAGAGAAATAAATAAAAAGAGTCAAACCCTCATTTACATAGCATGTTACCTCACTCTACTCACGCTTAAACAATGACAGCTGGAACTCCCATCACTACGTCCTCAACATCTGTCATGCATCAACATCCAGAGGCAGAAAATAAGAACTCACTTTCTTAGGTCTCATTTTCTTTTTAAAGTTTATTTATGTATTTTGAGAGACAGCACATGAGAGCAGGAGAGGGGAAGAGAGAGGGGGAGAGAGACAGAGAGAATCCCAAAGCAGGCTCTGCACTGCCAGTACAGAGCCTGACGTGGGGCTTGAACTCACAAACCATGAGATCATGACCTGAGCCAAAACCAAGAACTGGACGGTACCCGGGTGCCCCAGCTTAAACTTTTTTAAACTTAATTTTTATTTGTATCAAAATAACAAGTATACACTATTTAAAAGAGCAAATCATACTACAAGGCTTAATCGGCAAAAGTTTCCTTCATCCCTTCTTACTTCTTAGTTGGCAGGAATAGGAAGGAAGTAGTAACCTGAAAGGGTGAGGTGCTAACTGGGTACTAACTCTTCCATACTTCAGACTTTCAACTAATATTCCTATTTTCAGGCTCAATGTATATCCCACGTTCACAGATACCTAAAACGTATCCCAGAACATCGCCTACTTACAGCTGAGAATGGGTTTGCTTCTCATTAGCTTCCACCGTAAGTTGGAAGTTTGCTTCTCATTAGTTCCATTATAAGCTTCCATCTGTATTTCATATAGTCCCTGTGCCTGCTTTTGTTTTCCTTTCTCTCAGCTAAGTATCTAGGAATGGATTACTGGGTCCTATGGTAAGTATATGTTTAATATTAAAAGAAACTGCCACCTGTTTCCGAACAAGCCATACCACTTTACTTTACATTCTCGGCTGAACACTAAGAAAGTTCCACTTGTTCCACATTTGTCAATTTTAGTTATGCTAGTAGATGTACAGTGGTAGTTCACTATGGTTTTAAACTGTTTTTCCCTGACGACTAATACTGGAAGTATCTTTTCATGTAACTTCTGGCCATTAGTATAACTTACTTGTGAAGTAGTCACATCTTTGGCCCATTTTGAAAAGTGGGGTTACCAGCTTATTGTTGGATTACAACTTCTTTACAGTCCTTGTCAGACACATATATTGCACACACGTTGCATATATTTTATCCCACACTATGGTGTGCTTTTTCCTTTTCTTAATAGTGTTTTCAAAGACCAGCATTTTACTTAATTTTAAATGTTGATTTATTTCAAAGAGAGAGTGTGCGAGCGAGGAGAGGGGCAGAGAGCGAGGAGAGAGAATCCCAAGAGGTCTCCACACCATCAGTGTGGAACCCAACACGGGGCTTGAGATCATGACCTGAGCTGAAACTAAACAGTTGGCTGCTCAACCGACTGAGCCACCCAGGCGTCCCAAAGACCAACACTTAAAATTTTTATAAAGTCCAATTTAGCATTCATTTGTTTTATGGTTTGTGCTTGTTGTGTCCTATTTAGGAAATCTTTTCTTACTCCAAGGTCATAAATATTTTCTCTTATGTTTTCTTCCAGAAGCTTTATGGTTTTAAACCTTACTTTTAGGCCTCTGATCCATTTTGACTTATTTTCTGTGTAGGATATACAGTAAGGGCTAATGTTGATTTGCTTTCATATAAAAATTCAGTTGGCCCTGCATCATTTGTGGAAAAGACTTTTCCTTTCCCTACTGAATCGTTTTGACACTGCTGCAGAAAACTTCTTGTCTACGTATGTGTGGATCTATGTATGTAGGACTACTCTTTTTTTTTTTAAGTTTATTTGTTTATTTTGAGAGAGAGCAAGCAGGGGAGGAGCAGAGAAAGAGAATCCCAAGCAGGCTCCATGCTGTCAGCACAGACCCCGACGCGGGGCTCGCTTCCACAAACTGAGATCATGATGTGAGCCAAGGTCAAGAGTCGGATGCTTGGGGCTCAGTGGGTTGGGTGTCCGACTTCGGCTCAGGTCATGATCTCATGGTTCGTGGGTTCGAGCCCCGCATCGAGCTCTGTGCTGACAGCTCAGAGCCTGGAGCCTGCTTCAGATTCTGTCTCCCTCTCTCTGCCCCTCCCCCACTTGCACTCTGTCTCTGTTTCTCAAAGATAAATAAATGTTAAAAATTTTCTTAAAAAAAAAAAGTCAGATGCTTAACCAATTGAGCCACCCACACGCCCCTATGTAGGTCAACTTCTGAACTCTATTCTGTCTTGTTTTATCTATATATCTGTTCTTTTGCTAGAACCATAACTTAATGGTACTACATGTAAATCCTTCCACTTTGCGCTTGTAAAAACTGGATCTGCCTATTCTAGGTCTCCTGTATTTCTATATGCATTTTAGAGCTGGTGTGTCAATTTCTACAACAAAAATAAAACAAAATTTTGAGACTGTATTATATCTACAGATTTGTAGAAAATTAGTATCTTTATGATATTGAGATTTTCAATCCATGGGCCCATTTAAGTCTTTTTTTATTTCTCTCAGAAATGTTCAGTAGTTTTCAGTATACAGGCTCCACACACATTTTGTTAAATTTACCTCTAAGTATCTCATGTATCTGGATAATAAGGCAAATGGAACTATACTCCCCCACCCCCAATTATTTGTTGCTAGTGTATAAACAATGATTTGGTTTTGGGTAAACTCACCTTGTATCCTACAACTTTGTTAAACTAACTTATTAGTCATAGATGCTTTTTTTTGTAATCTCTTAATGAATTTTTATATACATGATCATTTCATCTGCAAATAGCACCCATTTTATTTATCTTTTACAAATCTTAGCCTTTTTCATCTTTTTCTTGCCTTATTGCACCGACTACAACTTCCAGTACAATGCTGAATAGATGCATTTAGAGTAACATCTGGGGATGCCTGGGTAGCTCAGTCGGTTAAGCATCCGACTTCAGCTCAGGTCATGATTTCACAGTTTGTGAGTTCAAGCCCTGCATTGGGTTCACAGCTATCAGTGAAAGCCCGCTTCAGATCCTCTGTCCTCTCTTTCTGCCCTCCCTGACTCAAGCGTGCTCTCTCTCTCTCAAAAATAAACATTTAAAAATAATAAAGTAGACATCTGTGCTTTGCTACCAATCCTCCAAATAAGTTATTGAGTTATATAGCTTTTTTCTCTTCATTCTGTTAATATGATAATTTACATGATTGATTCTCAGGTATCTAATCAACCTTGCATTAATGAGATGAACCCTACTTGGTCACAATGTATTACACTTTTGTATATATTTTTAGATTTTATTTGCTAATATTTTGTCATGTATTTTTACAGCCACATTCATGAAAGGTATTGGTCTGTGGTTTTCTTTTTTGTACTGTTTTTGCTTGGTTTTGGTACCAAAGTAATACCAGCTCCACAAAATTAGTTATGAAGTATGTGCAATAGGTATTACATTCAACAGAATAAAACAGTGAATCCATCTGGACCTGAAGTTTGCTTTGTGACATAGTTTTTAATTAAAAATTCAATTTATTTGGTAAATATAGGGCTATTCATTATTCAAGTTTCTTGTTTCTTCTTGTGTCAGCTTCGGTCATTTGTGATTTTCAAGAAATTTGTTCCGGGGCATCTGGCTGGCTGAGTGAGTGAAGCATCCAACTCTGGATCTTGGGGTCATGAGTTCAAGCCCCATGTTGGGTGTAGATTACTATTATTTATTCAATTTTTTAAAGTTTTCAAATTTATTTTGAGAGAGAGCAAGCAGGGGAGGGGCAGAGAGAAAGAAAGGGAGAGAGAAAAACTCAGCAGGCTCCGTACTGTCAGCACAGAGCCCAACACGGGGCTTGGACTCATGAACCACGAGATCATGACCTGAGCTGAAACCAAGAATCAGACACTTGACCAACTGAGCAACCCAGGTGCTCCAGGTATAGAATACTTTTTAAAAAATTAAAAATTAACTTGTTCATTTTAATTGCTAATTTATTGGCATAAAATTGTTCATAACAGTTCCTTATTATCCTTCTAATGTCTAGTGGATCTGTAGTGGTGCCCCTATTTCATCCCTAATGCTTATAACCTGTGTCTTCCCTTTTTCTTGGTCACCATAATTAGAGGTTTATTGATTTTATTTATCTTTTCTAATAATCAACTCTTGGTTCAACTGATTTTTTTTCTATATTTATATTCTCTCTCTCAATGATTTCTGTTCAAATCTTTTAATCCTTTTCTACTCAAGGTTTAAGTAAAAAGTCTACTTTTTCAAGCATTCCAAGTTACAGCTTATATAATTAACTTTAGATCTTTCTTCTTTTCTAATTTTAGTATATATGCTATGGAAGCAACAGTAGTCTTTCTTTTCTAATAAGTACTTAAACCTGTAAATTTCTCTGAGCAGTGCTTTTGCTGCATCCCACAAATTTTGATGTTATATTTTCATTATTATTCAGTTCAAAATATTTTCTAACTTTCCTTGTGATTTCTTCTTTGATCCCCAGGTTGCTGAAAAATCAATTTCCATATATTTGGAGCTTTTCTACATGTCACTATAATTCATGATTTCTCATTTAATTCTTTTGGAGTCAGAGAATATACCCTATATCACTTTTTTCAAGATTTTTTTTTTAATTTTTTTTTCAACGTTTATTTATTTTTGGGACAGAGAGAGACAGAGCATGAACAGGAGAGGGGCAGAGAGAGAGGGAGACACAGAATCGGAAACAGGCTCCAGGCTCTGAGCCATCAGCCCAGAGCCTGACGCGGGGCTCGAACTCACGGACCGCGAGATCGTGACCTGGCTGAAGTCGGACGCTTAACCGACTGCGCCACCCAGGCGCCCCACTTTTTCAAGATTTTAAGTAATCTCTACACACAACGTGGTGCTTGAACTCACATCTCCAAGATCAAGAGTTGCATGCTCTCCTGTCTGAGCCAGCCAGGTACCCCAGATATCAATCTTTTAATTCTACGGAGATTTGTTTATGGCCCAGCACATGGTTAAATCTTGGTTACTGTTTCATATACATGTAAAAATGGAATGTATTCTGTATATTACTCTGTAACAATTATGTTATGCTGGTTGCAGTGTCATTCAGATCTTCTTTGTCTTTACTGATTTTTGTTTCATTTTTCAATCAGTTACTAAGAAAAGAATGTTAACATCTCTAATAATGATTATGGATTTGTCTATATCTCCCTTTAATTGCATCAGTTTTTGCTTAAATATTTTGAGGCTCTATTATGGGCATACACATCTCCTTTTATATCTCCTTAATGTACTCTTTTTTTTTTTTTTTTAATGTTTATTTCTTTATTTTGAGGGGGAGAGGGGCAGAGAGAGAGAGAAAGAATCCCAAGCAGGCCGCATGCTGTCAGCACAGAGCCTGATGTGGGGCTCCATCTCATGAACCACAAGATCATGTGAGGCAAAATCAAGAGTTGGCTGCTTAACCGACTGAGCCACCCAGGCACCCCCGTACGGATTCCTTTATCCTATAGTGTCTTTCTTTATCTCTAGTAATATTCCTTGTCTTGAAGTCTATTTTGTTTGATGTTAACATAGCTACTTCAACTTTCTTATGCTATTTACATAGTATATCTTCTTTCATCCTTTTACTTTCTATTTTTTATAAAGTTTTTAAAAAATGTTTATTTATTTTGGGGCACCTGGATAGCTCAGTTGGTTAAGCATCTGACTTTGGCTCAGGTCATAATCTCATGGCTAGTGAGTTTGAGCCCCACATCGGGATCTTCTGTCCCCCTTTCTCTCTGTCCCTCCCCTGTTGGTGCTCTAGCAGAGAGAGAGGGAGAGAGAGAGCCCCAAGCAGGCTCCACACTCAGCACAGACCCCGGCGCAGGACTCAATCTCACGACTGTGAGATCATGACCGGAGCCAAAATCAAGAGTCAGACACTTAACCAACTAAGCCACCCTATTGCCCCATCCTTTTACTTTCAACCTCTGTCTCTGTATTTAAAATTTATCTTGTCACAAAAAGGTAAAATATAAGAGCCTTACAAGAGTAAATTTCCATCTACCCCATACCATCTTGGTGCTACTGTTATCATGCTACAGCTCTACACATTATAAACCCAACAACACGGTATTATAATGTCTCGTTTAACATCATATTTTGGAGCAATTCAAGAAAAAAAATAGTCTTTTACTTTTACCATTTCACAGATTTACCATTTCTAGTGCTCTTCATCTCTTTCTGTAGATCTGAGCTACCAGGTGGTGTCACTTCCCTTCATTCCAAAAACTTCCTTTAGTGTAAGTAGTGTAAGTCTGCTGATAATGAATTTTCTGTTTTTGTTTATCAGGAAATGTCTTCATCCTTCATTTCTGAAAGACGGTTTCTCTGGATGTTGGATTCTTGGTTAGTAGGTTTTTTTCTTTCAGTATTTGAATGTCTGGTTTCCACTGTCTCCGATAAGTCAGCCATATTTGTAACACTGATGTTCTATATGTAATGTGTCATTTTTCTCTACCTGCTTTCAAGATTTTCTTTTACCTGTGGTTTTAGCAGTTTGACAATGATGTGCTTACTTACGAGTGCCTTTCTTGTGTTTGTTCTCCTCAGAGTATACTGAATTTCTTGGATCTGCAAATTAATATTTGGGGAGTTTGGGGCCACTGGTTTCTTTAAATAGTGTTTTTGGCCCATTTTTTCCCTCTCCTTTTGGAACTTCAATTTCAGCTACATCAAACTACTTCATATTGTCCTACAAGTCTCTGAGGTTCTGTTCACTTTTCTTCAATATTTTTCGTTTCTCTCTTCTTTAAACTGGGTAATTTTTTTTTATTTTTCAAAATATTTTATTTTTGAGAGAGAGAGAGCGAGCACAAGTGGGGAAGGCCGAGAGAGAATGGGGGACAGAGGATATGATGCTGGCTCTGCGCTGATAGCAGTGAGCCTGATATGCGGCCCAAACTCACGAACTGTGAGATTACGACCTGAGCTGAAGTTGGACGCTCAACTGACTGAGCCACCCAGGTGCTCCTAACAGAGTAATTTCTATTGTTCTGTTTTCAAAGGCAGATTATTTTGTCTATTATTTTTGAAAGTAATCAATTAACCTATTTATTTACTTACTTACTTATTTTCTTTTTACATAATCTCTATGCCCAATGTGGGCACAACCTTGAGATCAAGAGTCACATGCTCTACCAACTGAGCCACCCAGACATCCCTTGTCTATTATTTCAAAACCGCTCTGCTGTTGAGAACATCTAGTGAGTTCTTATTTCAGTTACTATTTTATTTAATTCCTAAAATTTCCAATTTTTCAGTTTCCATTTCTTTGTTGTAATTTATCTCTTCAATCACTTTCTTCTTTAATTCTCTGATAGTTTCCTATACTTGGTATCTGTAATAGTTCAAGTCTTTGCCTGCAAAATCCAACATCTGTACCTACTTAGACACTCAAGTTGATTTCTACTGATTGCCTTTCTTCCTATGAGTTACACTTTTCTGTTTCTTTATATGTCTAGTAATTGCAGGTTGAAAACTAGACACTATAGATAAGATGTTGCAGCAATTCTAGATTCTGCTATGTCCTTTTGAGGACTGTTGCTTTTTAATTCTACTAGGCAGTGAACTTGACTAGATTCAAACTACAAATATGTCTCTCCTGTGGTATACCACAGCTGATAAATCTGTTCAGTTCTTACAGCTTCTAGCTACTGCTTTTTTAGCCTGGCTCCCCAGGGCCTCCTCTGCATAATTTGAGAAGTAGCCAAAGATTTGGGCCACTTACACTCAGAATTGAGGGCTCATGCTCTCTGTGATATTGTTTTCTGTGATTTCCCCCTCATTTTCTAAACGCTCTGCCAGTCTCAGGGTCTGTTTTCTGACACCACAAGCCAGTACTTCAGCTTTCTACTGCCTGAGTTATGCACAGTTTAGGAATGTATTCAGTTAAATTAAAAAACAAAAAACAAAAAACAAAAAAATTAAAAACAAAAAAAAACAAAAGAGTTCAGCTAGTGTAAGTCTGTCTTTCAAGGACTGATTCTTCTCTTGCCTCTGCCTGTTTGTTTGGTTTGGTTGGTTTTTATTTTTGTTTTGTTTTGTTTTGCTGGGTCCCTTGGGGTCTCCCCTACACATCTGGAGTTTAACAACTGTGATGGCTAATTTTACATATCAACTTGACTAGGTTAGCTGTTTTACCAGAGAGCTGGTAAAACATTATTTCTGAGTGTGTCTGTAAGGGTGTTTCTAAAAGACGTGAGCACTTAAAATTTTTTTAAGCATTTTTCATTTTTGAGAGACAGAGTGTGAATGGGGGAGGGGCAGAGAGAGACGGAGACACAGAATCTGAAGCAGGCTCCAGGCTCTGAGCTGTCAGCACAGAGCCCGATGTAGGGCCTGCGGGGGGCCGTGAGATCATGATCTGAGCCACCCAGGCGCCCCTAAAGATGTTAGCATTTAAACTGGTGACCAAGTAAGGCAGAGAGTCCTCACTGAGGGTGGGTGTGTGTCATCTAATCCACTGAGGGCCTAAATAGAACAAAAAGGGTAGTGGTGGGGGGGTATCCTTGGCTGGCTCAGTCAGTAGAACAAGTGACTCTTAATCTCAGGGTTGTAAGTTCGAGCCTCATGTTGGGTGTAGAGGTTACTTAAAAATTGGGGCGCTTGGGTGGCTCAGTCAGTTAAGTGTCCGACTTCGGCTCAGGTCATAATCTCACAGTCCATGGGTTTGAGCCCCATGTCAGGCTCTGTGCTAACAGCTCAGAGGCCTAGAGCCTACTTCAGATTCTGCATCTCGCTCTCTGCTCCTCCCCTGCTTTCATTCTGTCTCCTTCTCTTTCAAAAATAAATAAATGTCAATAAAATAAAATAAAATAAAATAAAATAAAATAAAATAAAATAAAATAATAACATCTTAGGGGTGCCTGGGTGGCGCAGTGGGTTAAGTGTCTGACTTAGGTCACTGATGAAGTCATGATCTCACAGTTTGTGAGTTTGAGCCCCACCATGGGCTTCCTGCTGTCAGCACAGTGCCTGCTTTGTTCCCCTCTCCTTCTGCCTCTACCCTGCTCACACTCTCACACAAAAATAAAAACATAGTTTAAAAATTAAATGAAAAATAAAATCTTTTAAAAATTCTTAAGAAAACAAAAAAGAACAAGAAGGTAGAGGAAAGGTAAATTTGCTCTCTCTCTGCTTGAGCTGAAGCATCCATCTTCTCCTGCCCTTGGCCATCAGCACTGCTGGTTCTTGGGGTCTCGGGCTTAGACTGGGACTTTCACCATCAGCTCTCTAATTCTCAGGCCTTTGAACCTGGACAGAATTACACCACCAGCTTTCCTGGTCCTCCAACTTCCAGACTCCAGACCATGGGACTTCTTGGCCTCCATAATTAAGTGAGCCAATTCCTACAGTAAATCTCCTCACATGTATCTAAACACATCCTATTGATTTTGTCTCTCTGGAGAATCCTAACAGAACAGTCAACCAGGGATTTGGCAGCAGTTTTACTCAGATATTGAACCTCATCCTTTCTGTGATTCTCTCTTGCTTTCAGAATTTCCCCTTGAATTTCCAGCTGCTCTTCCATCCCCAGTCTCTCTTCTCTGTCACCTCTCACCTGTAGGCTAGTTTTCCACTGTCCTTGCATTCTGCTGTAGCCGCCATGGGGACTAGAATATGCCTTTGAGCAAAAAAAAAAAAAAAAAAAAAAAAAAAAAAGCCACCAATTTGCAAAGTCTTGCTCCTTACCTTACAAATTTTTAGGCATCAATTCTCCTCCAGTTTCTATCTGCTCTTGGAAGTTTTTAGTGTTTTCTTATATTTTGTTCAGATTTTCTATTATTATTCTAATAGAATAGAAGGTTTGAGCAACCACTTCATTCCATCTCCTTTACTAGAAATCTCCCCTAATCCAACAGAGAAGAATTTACAATCAAATATAACTTTATTTTCTTTATAATACCCTACCTTTAAAGGCATAGTGTTATATACAAAAAATTTATAAGTAATAAAATTTTTAAAACAAGGAACAATAACATCTCAATGGTAAAGTCCTGATTGTCTTCAGAAATTCATTGAGTCAAACAGTCCATGGGCCACATGTAACAAAGGTAGAAAAGGCTTGGGACTGTTTTTTTCTATTTTAATGAAAAGGAAACAACATAAAATGAAAGAAAAATAGCCCATGCCCCAAATTAAAGAAGCTAGCTAGAAACTGGAATTCTGAACCTAGAAAATGAGTCTTCTTCCTGCCTAGGACTTGCCACAACTCAGTCTGTTCTACATTTAGTAACTGGAGGACATGGGGAAAATAGAACTCTTCTTTGTTTTAGTTTTGTTTCGCTTTGTTTTGATAGTCTCAATGGGTATTTTTGCAGTGAGGAGAAAAAAAACATGGATTGAATAGCTGTATTACTGATTACAGTACTGGATTCCAATTACTGTATGGAAGAACTGCTGTATTATATGTCTCTAATAAAGTATAAATATTTGCAGGTGATCTGCTATGTGCAATGTGCTACATAAAACAGGAACAGAGAAATGGGATGAGGGAGAAGCAAACAAATATGAGTAAGATCAGTTTGCCCCCAAAGATTTTTTTGGTAAACCTCCCAATTCCAAATCTCAGTTAGTATTATGCTGCGAGTTGCTCTTTAAAAAAGTCTGTGTGTGTGTGTGTTTATAAAGTATTACTGGTACACTGTAGAAAAAATATCTAATTTATTTTGGAAATATATAAGAGAGTGAAAGAAATATCCCATATGCCTCTAAAGAGGATTATTGTTAAAAGTCTAAGGAAAAAAATGTGTGAATGTGTGCCCATCAACCTTTCAGCATATGCTTTTTGTACTTCTCTCTCCCTCTAACAAAATGGATATTATTCATATCTTGCAACTTATATTAATTAAGTGGGTGTCTTTCCATGTTAGTAATCTTCCTGGACTAAACCTGCAGAATTTCTCTCCCCTAAGATAAAGGTGGCTCAGTGGGTTAAGCGTCTGACTTAGGTCGCTGATCAAGTCATGATCTCACAGTTCATGAGTTTGAGCCCCACAATGGGGTTCCTGCTGTCAGCACAGAGCCTGCTTTGTCCCCCTCTCTCTCTGCCTCTACCCTGTTCACACTCTCGTGCTCTCTCTCACAAAAATAAAAACATATTTTAAAAATTAAATAAAAAATAAAATCTTTTTAAAAATCTTAAAAAACCAAAAAGAACAAGAAGGTGGACAAAAGGTAAATTTGCTCTCTGCTTGAGCTGAAGCATCCATCTTCTCCTGCCCTTGGCCATCAGCACTGCTGGTTCTTGGGGTCGATGGTGTGCAGCCAGGATGTCTCCACTTAACTGCTCTTTTTTTTTTTTAACTCTTGTTTTTATTTTTTTTTATAAATTATTAAAAAAAAATTTTTTTAAATGTTTATTTATTTTTGAGAGAGAGACACACACAGTGCGAGTGGAGGAGGGGCAGAAAGAGAGGGAGACACAGAATCTGAAGCAGGCTCCAGGCTCTGAGCTGTCAGCACAGAGCCTGATGCGGGGCTTGAACCCACGAACCGTGATATCATGACCTGAGCTGAAGTTGGACACTAAACCGACTGAGTCACCCAGGCGCCCCAGTTCTTGTTTTTATTTTTAAACCTGACTTCCTAGGGCTTGCTGTGTCTATACAGTTTAATAATCAGCAGATTGGCTAAAGGTTGTGCTTTCGTATCTAGGCTTCCAGCCTCTGCCCAAGGATCTATGGAGGGATTACAGAACACAAAGTGTAGGTGTGCCCCAACTTTTACTTTCTGCTGGACCCTCTTGCATCCCCATCTATATTCATTCAGCTTCTCAGCCCAGCAGGGACATGTGGATAGCTTGGGACCTCTTTATTCTTACCTACAAGTGTGCATAGGTTCCAGGCAGGACTGGATAGAGAGCTTTTCAAGCCTTTCTACAGCTGTGTCATTTCCAGATTCTCCATTAAGTTTTTGGCTAGTCCACCAGTCTATTGCTTGACCCAACTGGGACGATTATTTAGGCTACCAGAACTGCCTTGTTCGCCTGCCACTGAGATCACAACTTTCACGGACAATACCGATGGGCATGGGAGTTTTATCTTCTGTTCCAAATCAAGTGGGCCTCCTCTGGCAGCCAAGTTGCTAGTTTTCATGGTCTGCTCCACCCTTAGAGAACTACTACACTAGGGAGACAGGCAGTCCCAGGCAGGACATCAAAAACTCCCACTGTTATTACCCTCAAATCAGTAGTTTCCCACAGACAAATACTTCTCAGTCTGTTGTTTGCATTTGTTCTATTTCCAGAGCCCTGAAATGTTTTGGGGTTTTTTGACAATTTTGCCCAGTTTATTGTTGGTTTTGAGAAGGGATTTGCCAGCTTCCTCATTCCACCTATCAAAGTCCTGCCTCCGTCCTCACTTACTTTTCTTTTCTTTTTTTTTTTTTTCAACATTTATTTATTTTTGGGACAGAGAGAGACAGAGCATGAACGGGGGAGGGGCAGAGAGAGAGGGAGACACAGAATCGGAAACAGGCTCCAGGCTCCGAGCCATCAGCCCAGAGCCTGACGTGGGGCTCGAACTCACGGACCGCGAGATCGTGACCTGGCTGAAGTCGGACGCTTAACCGACTGCGCCACCCAGGCGCCCCACTTTTCTTTTTTTTTTAATGTTTGTTTATTTCTAAGAGACAAAGAGGGAGGAGAGTGGGGAGGGGCAGAGACAGAGGGGGACAGAGGATCAAGCAGGCTGCTCAACTGACTGAGCCACCCAGGTACCCACCGGTTATTTTTGAATCTTCTTTCATCTTCAAGTGTACCACTCAGTCTCATGACATAAAACTACATTATAAGTCAAATATGACAACATAAAGAAAAATGAACATTCCTCACATCCCATTGTCTTCCTATGCTATTCTACCACATACCTCTAGGTGTTGAAAGAACAAAATATAACTTTTTTTTAGTTTTTAAAAAATAACTATTTATTTACTTTGAGAGAAAAGAAAAAGAGTGAGTGGGGGAGGGACAGAGAAAGGGAGAGAGATAATCCCAAGCTGTCAGCACAGAGCCCTACGTGGGGCTCGATCCCATGAACTGTGAGATCATGACCTGAGCCAGAATCAATAGTCGGATACTTAACCAACTGAGCCACCCACGCACCCCCAAAATATAACTTTTTAAAAGATGGCTATATAACTCTACCTGGTCTAAAAATAAACCAAGCCCTTGTGTTTCAAGTCTTACCATAAACAGGTTTCACCTTGACCCTTTCATGAAAGAAAGCTGCTTGGCTATTTCCTGTTCTCCTTTCCTGTCAGCTATGTGTTCTCTCTATTGGCTGGCATCTGAAATCACCCATCAGCTACCGAAAGCTGGTTGCCCAATATCTAGTGAAGACAGACTACCCTCATAGCCTTTTATGTTTCTTTGTACAAATAATAAACCCAGAACTTCTTTTCCCTTGTCTAATAAACTTCGTTCTCTTCCTCAACATGATCCCGTTTTTTTTTGTAATATAAACGGCTCATACTGCTGTACCTTACCCTATTAAAACTGCAAAATATCACATGGTTTGCTCTGGTCATTCAGTAAACAGGTATTATTATTAACTTTTGTTAGTCTTCCTATTCTTTGATAAGAAACCAACTCAAGAAAAAACTAAATATAGTTAGTTATCAGTAAGAGGCAAAGGGGATCAAAGTTCAAGAATCTCTAACTCAGTTCTACAATTATGCAATCCCTCCCCCCAGCAAATTTCAATATTGTTGCTATGCTGATACTGGCTGAGTTTGTGAAAAAACATTTATTATTCCAAATCACTTTGGAATTTCTTAAAATGCTTTTTCCTCACAAAATTCTCCAATAGCAAGTGGCTTCCCAAACTGGATATTATAAACTAAATCAGGGCAAACACTATGGCAATCTAATTTCTCATCCATTTCTTCCCTTAGGTTGGTGGTACAACATGACAGACGCACACAAAAGAGCAACAACCAGCATAAAGGACTCTGAGGCAACCACAGCCAATGTAGCTGAGTACACACAGTGAGGGCATCAGCCGCAAAACATCCCCAAGCCAGACATCCACTATTCTTTATGCTCAGAGGCTGCTCCCAAACGCTTTCCCAGCATATTAGCGTCACAAGTGAGTAAGAAATAAGCCACCTGAGGAATGAAGAAGGTGGAAATGCCTCAGATAGCATCTCTTCCAGACAGCAAGATGCTTTAAATAATCCACACAAAGACTCTCGAAGCCAGTAGTCCATTACAAGTAGAGTTAACTGATAAGGTAGGATTGATTACAAGAAGGTAATTCAATTGCAAGACTCTTGACAACACCATAATCTAATACTGCTTGGGAGGGAAATCACTCTTTTTGTTTGGCATATTCATTAACAGAACCACCTGACTGCAGTTTTAAAAATTCCATCAGGAGGGGCACCTGGGTGGCTCAGTCGGTTGAGCGACCAACTTCAACTCAGGTCACGATCTCACAGTTTGTGAGTTCAAGCCCTGCGTCAGGCTCTGTGCTGACAGCTCAGAGCCTGGAGCCTGCTTGGGATTCTGTGTCTCCCTCTCTCTCTGCCCCTCCCCTACTCATGCTCTGTCTCCTCTGTCTCAGAAATAAACATTAAAAAAAATTTTTTTAATTCCATCAGGAATAAAAAAACCTCTTATCGTCTTTAGTCGTTAGATTGACCTGACTTATCTATAAATAAAAACAATTTCTGGCCGGGGCGCCTGGGTGGCTCAGTGGGTTAAGCGACTGATTTTGGCTTGTATCATGATCTCCCGGTTCGTGAGTTCGAGTCCCACATTAGGCTCTGTGCTGACAGCTGGAAGCCTGGAACCTGCTTCGGATTCTGTGTCTCCCTCTCTCTCTCTGCCCCTCCCCCAGTTACACTTTTTCTCTCTCTCTCTCTCAAAAATAAAAAAACATTAAAAGAAATTTAAAACAATTTCTGGTTGGGGTGCCTGGGCAGCCGACTTCAATTCAGGTCATGATCTCACAGTTCATGGGCTCAGGACTGGCGTGAGGCTCTGTGCTGACAGTTCAGAGCCTGGAGTCTGCTTCGGATCCTGTATCTCTCTCTCTCTCCCCACTCATGCTCTGTCTCTGTCTCTCAAAAATAAATAAATGTTAAAAAACAAACAAACAAACAAACAAACAAACAATTTCTCGTCAAACCACACAGCCGGAGTCAAAGTAGGCTAAACTTTGGTTTGTTGAGTCATTTTATTTTCTCAGTGATGGCATACCTGATACAAATATCATTCATGAATTTGGAGCTTTCCCAGTGAAGGTGTCCACATGAAGTGGATAGAATGTAAAAACCCTGGACATCATTCAGATCAATGCAGTGTCTCAGGGCTGTGCTAATGGTGTAAGTACTGTTAGATGGCAGCTTGCCTGAACCCTTCTCCACTCTTTTCAAGACTTCCATTCCCATTTGGCTTTAACGAACAGCTCTGAATTATAGAATGCATCAGGTTTATATCTGACAAAAATTATTTACTTCCTCTTTTTTTATAAGCTGCTGGTTCATAAGAGATAAAACATTCTACCTGGACTATAGAAAAAGAATATATTTGTCTCTCTATATATAATCTCACAAATCTTTTCAATGTTAATAATATTCAGGATGAGAAAACACCTTCCAAATCCACCAAGAGAGAATTTAAAGATATAAAAATAATAACATTGCATTAAATATATTAAAAGTTCAAGGTAAGTAAATTTTAAGACTTTATAAAATATAATAATACTGCAGCATAACAGACAACAAAATGTATAATGTACACAAAATATATGAATGTGATGAATTTATTCTCTGCAGCATTGTTTGCAATAGTAAGAAATTTGAAACAATTTAAGCATCTTTCCTTTTTTCCTAAATAAAATCCATGAAGTCTCTAAACATTCCCCTCATACTGGAGGAAAAAGTTCTTAACTAAAGGTCAGTCAAAAATCTTGTTTTTGCAGGGCCTCTGGGTGGCTCAGTCAGTTAAGCGCCCAACTCTTGGTTTTGGCTCAAGTCATGATCTCACGGTTAGTGAGTTCAAGCCCCGCATCGGGCTCCACGCTGATGCTGCGGAGCCTGCCTGGGACCTCTCTCTCCCTCTCTCTCTGCCCCTCCCCTGCTCATGCTTGTGCTCCCTCTGTCTCCTCCTTAAAAATAAACTTTAAAAACTAAAATAAATAATTTTTAAAAAAATCTTGTTTTTGTGTTCTAGATGAGAAGCTTCAGTATCACTTCAGAAACTTGTGAAAAATGCAGAATCCCAGGCCCTACCCCAGACCTACTGAATCAGAATCTGCATGTCAATAGATCCTGGTTATTCCTATGTACATTAAAGTTGGGGAAACAACGAATATAAACAATGCCCAAATAAGTCTTACAACTGACACTAAAATCCTAATCTCTTTCTAATATATGATGTTGCATCTCTTGATATAAGAGTGAGTGGTGGCCCTCTATCTACTAATGTCCACAGGACAGCCCAATACTGGCCAACATTTTTGTCACTCTTTCTCATCAAAGGCTTGGATAACGACATGAAAGAGATGCTTAATTTGCAGGTGGCACAAAGCAAGAGGCTGCTAATGCGAGAAGTAACAGAGTCAAACCACCTTGACAGGCTGAACATTTAACTATGGTAAGTATATAAAGAGTTTTACATTTAGGCTAAAAATTTCCATAATGAATGTGTAAGATGTGTGATGGTATTCTTGGCAGCAAAACATAGGAAAATCCTCGGAATATATCCACAAGTATGTCATGAATTTAACATAATGGGATTTCAAATCAGCAGGAGAAAATGAATAATAAATAGTACTGGAGGGTCGCCTGGTGGCTCAGTCAGTTAAGCATCTAACTCTTGATTCTGACCGAGGTCATGATCTCACAGTTCATGGGTTCGAGCTCCACATCGGGATTTTCTCTCTTTCTTTCTCTCTTTGCCTATTCCCTGCGCATGTGCGCATGCGCTCCCTCTCAAAAGAAAGAAAGAAAGAAAGAAAGAAAGAAAGAAAGAAAGAAAGAAAGAAAGAAAGAAAGGAAGACCAACAGGCCAAGAGAAAGCTTAACCTGGAGAGACTGAGGCTGAGAGCTGACCTCCAATAGCTGAAGCGCATTCTTGTGAATTAAAAAATTGAGTCATTTCTTGCTATAAATGGTTGAATCAGGATTGGGGGTGGAAATTCCCATGAGTTAAATGTCAGCTGAACATATAAAAGAACTTTGTAAGAATTAGCAGTCCATAAATGGATTCAGGCCAAGACTAAACATCCAACTTCCAGGAAATTTTTGGAAGGAAGGACCACATTAGAAGGGAAACTAAGCTGTGTGATCATTGAGGTTCTGTCAAACTCTAAAATTATGTAAGTCCATCCCAAAGATCACACTGGCTCTGGAAAATTAAGAGCATGAAATCAAATAATGACAGGCTCTCACAACTCCACAAACACTGAACACAAAAACACTTGTGGATATATTCCAATATGCTCATCACTCATAATTCTTTATCATAAGCACAGCAGTCTCTGGGGGAGGGGGAGAGGGTATGAATGATTTGCTGAATCATGATTTCCTGTACCCAGGAGTATGATGAGCTTTTTTGTGGTAGTGGGGTTGAGCAATCCTGTTGCACTCACTCTCCTCTCCTAGGCTCCTCCATTATTGAAAATGAAAGCAGTTTTTTTTAATGAATATAATTTATGGTCAAGTTGGCTTACATACAACACTCAGTGCTCATCCCAGCAAGTGTCCTCCTCAATGCCCATCACCCATTTTCCCCTCTCCCCCACCCCCATCCACCCTCAGTTTGTTCTCTGTATTTAACAGTCTCTTGTGGTTTGCCTGCCTCCCTCCCCCTCTATTTGTAATTTTTCCCCCTTCCCTTCCCCTATGGTCTTCTGTTAAGTTTCTCAAGATCCACATGAGTGAAAACATATGATATCTGTCCTTCTCTGACTGATTTATTTCACTCAGCATAATACCTTCCAGTTCCATCCACATGACTGCAAATGGCATGTTTTCATTAAAAGCAGAGTTTTGAAAGAGAGTGAATTAGTGTTGGAGGGTTAAGAATGAAGTCTCCGTAGTATGGTTCTTTGTTGCATAAAACCCATAACCCATAACCCATAACCCATGGGAGCTACCTAGGTATCAATGTCACTTTCACTACAGTCTTATTATGAGCTAAAGAGCACAAACAAATAAATGATACAAGAATTCAACTTACAAACGGGTTGTATTCCAGAAGCTGGTTTGCAAGTCAGTTGGATAGAATTTGCAACAGCACTAAGAATGTGGAGAGCAGGAGAGAAGGAAAGCCAAGAGGAGGGTGGGTCCCTCAGCTAGCCTATATCAGCGCACACTCAATCCACAACATATCTGAGATACTGAGCACCAGCATTTTTCCCAAATAGAAATACCACTGGAATATTAGTAGTTTATAAAGTGAAGTAAAGTTGAAGAACTGTTTTATTTACCTGGAATTCTAATGCTTAAGACAAAAGCTGAGAAGGTTAACAAAAATCTGTAAAGATTCTGAAAGGAACGTCTTATGTTATCTCAAAAGCTCTACAAGTCAGCAACAGTGAGTCTTTCTTGAGGTATCTAATTTCATTCACTCCAAAATTAAATGCTTCCTTTTACCTTAATAAGGACATTCTGCTAAATACTTTTTAGCTGTGATTGGGCAAAGTTTTTAGTTCAAAACTGTAATGAAGAAAATGAGTGGGAAGAAGAAAGAAGATACTTTTGAGGTAAGAGAACAAATAAGAAGATCCCAAAGAGGAGATAAGAAGGATTATCTCAAGTAAAATTACCCAAAATGCAAGACAGAATAAAAGTACATAAAGGGTGGGGTAGGGAGAGAATTCTCCAGGAAAGGGAAAGAAGAGGACACTGACCAAATTTCTGTCCAGGCCATCAGGGGGCACCATGATTCCAGGACAACTCAGCTATTACCAGGGTGTAGGGAGAAGAATCTAACTGGACTTTCATATTTATAACACATTCCAAAATGGGAATACGATACTAAATTGTAAACCATGAGAAATGCTTTCATAGACAGGTTAATGGAGGGAAAAAAAACATTAAAAAAACAAACAAACAAAACTAGTTATCTGCCATTTGTTTCTATATTAGCTTATCCAAATCAGAAAGGACAGTGATAAGCAGTACCATTTGGTGTCCAGAAGGAAGGAAGGTCAGGGAAAGCTGAAGAAATTTCTTCATGGAGCTCTGCTGCTCTGAACTTAGGAAGGAGTCAGGATGGTCAAGGCAGCAGAGAGTATGGCTGGGGCCCCTCAGACCCAGGTTGTGGGGGGGGGGGTTGTAGGGGGATTAAGCCAATGGGGATTTCAGATGAGGGCAGAGGTAAGAGACAAGAGCAATGACAATTTATATTCACCATAGGAATAAATATGTTTTATAGATATGTTAAAGCTAGCTTTTCATATCTCTGAGAAATGAGAATAAACATGGGGTAGATGTCACCGGCATCTGAAAAAGGAGGTCAAATGTCTTGCTCAGTATCACACTTAATCAGGACAAATATTACTGGTATAATGGTTTCACTTGTCTGGTTCTTTCCACTAGACATAGACAGATTCACGATTTAAAACAAGCAAAAAGCATTGTTTTAAGGTACATTTAACAAAAAAAAGTCTGCTAAATATCCTGTCCTGGACAATACATACAAGCAAATCTGTTTCTTCAGAAGCTACTCTGTGTTGTCCTCCTACCTCAGACCTCCTGGCAGGCAAAATCTAAGACATCTCTTCACCTATATTACCTCATGAACCATTAGCCTTACTAGCTGTTCTGACAACCTGTACCAGGGTTAGCAACATCCTTAGTCTTAAGTGTCAATCAACAGCGAGGCTTCCAGCAGTCACTAGAGAAGCCAAAGAGGAGACCCAAAGGAGTGACAGCCAAAGGAAACACAAAGAAGAGAGAAGCATTAGTATAAAAACAGAGAAGAAACTGGTATAGTAGTTTACTTTACAGAGTGCCACTCAAATTGTCATTCAGTGAGATCTCTCTTGCTAGTTGCTTTCATCTGTCCCTGCAGTGGAATAAGAATGGCTATTCATCTGTGCAATTTTAATAATATTGGCTTAAAATTTATGTAACATAACCAGAAATGTTAGAAATGCTGTTTTTACATCAACACTTGGTGTTTAGGAGTTCTCCCAGAGGAGGTAATGAGCTTTCAGAATTGTGGGGGCAGCTTTGTTCTGAGATAGGATGGGCACACACTGCCAGGGTGTCTGCTAGGCATTTTCATAAGTTATTTCATTTAATCTTCAAAAATATCAATAAGGAATGGGTCATTATCTCCACTCTATAAACAACAAAACACATACAGAAAAGATAAATGACTCACCTAAAGTTTTAAAACCATTGACTGGCAGAGCCAGATTCAAACTGGAGGCTGAAGTGACAGCTGCCTTCCTCTCCCTGAGAAACAAAAAAGCAATTCCTCCCACCAGCAGTATATGGGCCACTTAGGACTGTCTGCACTGCAAGAGATACTGCCTCCAAAGTCCATTCATTCATTCAAAATAGATTTACTAACTGCCACCATGTGCTAGAGCACTGTTGCGAACACAGATACAACCATGAATGAGCCAGATTCAATGCCCTACTCTCATAAACCTAGCTGTGAAGCTGTGGGGGGAGGGAGGGAGTGATGCAGTGAATAAATATAATAAACAACATAAATAATATCAGAGAGTAACAATGACTATCAAAGAGTGAGAAACAGAGGGGAATGGGGCAAGGGTCCTAATTCAGACTGAGTAGTCAGGGAAGGCTACTTTGAGGGAGCAACATAAAACCGAGAATGGAAGGCAAGAACCAGCTGTGCAGATAACTAGGGGCAGAATATTTGAGGTAAGGGAACTTCAAGTAAATTCCCTGAGGAAGAAAGAGGGTTGGTATGAAACAAAAAATAGACCTATTTGGCTGGAGCAGAATAGGGGAGAGAATAAGAGGTGAAGTTAGACGAATACACAGAGATAGGTCATATTGGTCTTGAGGCAAAGCTAAAGTGCTTGCATTTTATTCCATGATTGGAAATGAACAGAGATTTTTTTTTTTTTTAAGCATGGAAGTGACATGTTCTGACCAGTGTTTAGAAGAGGTTACTCTGTCTCCTAATGAGCTGGAAGGAGGCCAGTGGGAAGGCCATTGCTGGAGTCCATAGGACAGATGATAGGTTTATAGTAGTTGCAGGTGGCATTGAAAAGACAGGGACAGGGGTACCTGGGTGGCTCAGTCAGTTGAGCATCTGACTCTTGATTTCAGCTCAGGTCATGATCCCAGGGTTGTGGGATTGAGCCCTGCGTCGGGCTCCATGCTAAACATGGAGTCTTCTTAAGATTCTCCTCTCTCTCTCCCTCCCTCTGCCTCTCTCCCCCACTCACTCACGCTCTCTCTCTCTCAAAAAAATTTCATTAAAAAAAGGAAAAGACAGGGATATATTTAAGATATATTTTGGAGCTAGAATGTATAGCACTTGCTGACAGACTAGATGTGAAGAACATGAAAAAGGAAAGAAGCAGTGACTTTTAGGCTGTTGGCTTAAGCAATGGGGTGGAGGGTGGTGCCCATTTCCTTTGATGAATGAAGACTGGAAGAGATTTTTTGTTTTTAATAGGGAAAGGATAAAATAAAGAGGTCTGTTCTAGCAATGCTAAGTTTGAGATATCAGAGACTCGGAGCTATCAGGCAGGCAGTGGGTAAACTGATTCAGAGATCGATGAAAAAATCAAACTGGAGATATAAATTTAAGAGACACCTAAAAACCTAATGTGTTTCTTCTAATTAGAAGAAACTTTAGGGTAATTTCTTTTTTTGTTTTTTTTTTTAATTTTTTTTTTCAACGTTTATTTATTTTTGGGACAGAGAGAGACAGA
>NW_024412786.1:2978164-3056622 GCF_014898765.1 Herpailurus yagouaroundi | reverse complement strand
GGGCAGAGAGAGAGGGAGACACAGAATCGGAAACAGGCTCCAGGCTCTGAGCCATCAGCCCAGAGCCCGACGCGGGGCTCGAACTCCCGGACCACGAGATGGTGACCTGGCTGAAGTCGGACGCTTAACCGACTGCGCCACCCAGGCGCCCCTAGGGTAATTTCTTAATGACCTGAAGATAGGAAAAGATTTCTTTAAAAAGTTATCAAAAAGCACAAATCTTGGGGCGCCTGGGTGGCTCAGTTGGCATCCAACTTCGGCTCAGGTCATGATCTCACGGTTTGGGAGTTAGAGCCCCGCATCAGGCTCTCTATCAGCACAGATCCCACTTCAGATCCTCTGTCCCCTCTCTGCCCCTCCCCTGCTCACACTTTCTCTCTCTCAAAAATAGACATTAAAAAAAAAAAGCACAAATCTTTATACTTAGAAACACTGAAGGAAATGACTATATCAAAATGAAGGACTTCTGTTGAATAAAAGGCATTATGCACAAAGTTAACAGATGAGGGAAGGCCAGGAGAAGACGTCGACAACATTTGTAACTGACCTAGGATTAATATCTAGAACATATAAGAAACTTCACTGGAAAAATGAGAAAATGACATGACCAGGTCATTCATTAAAAGAGATATCCAAAGACGAATATATACAGAGACCTCGTCCTCACTAGTAATCATAGAAATATAAATTAAAACAAGATAATACATTACATCCACCAAATTGACAAAAGTTCAAAAGACAGATAGCAAGTGCTGCACTTTGTAGTGGGAATTTAAAGGGAGCAATCATGTAATAATCAGTGAAACTGAGTATTCTCTGTGACCTAACAATTACACTTGGTATTTAGCTAGAGAAACTCTTGTACAAGTCCTTAAATAGATACATACATGAGGGCTTTCATCAGAGCATTGTTTGCGGTGCAGAGAATAGGAGAACAAATTAGGTGTCCATCGCTAAAGGAACAAATAAATAAAAGGTGGTGGATGCTAGTGATAAAACACAATGAAACAGCTAAATGCAACATGTAAACACAATCACATGGACAGAACTTAAAAAACAGAGTTAAATAAAAAAGGATCAGGGGCGCCTGGGTGGCGCAGTCGGTTGAGCGTCCAACTTCAGCCAGGTCACCATCTCGCGGTCCGTGAGTTCGAGCCCCGCGTCGGGCTCTGGGCTGATGGCTCGGAGCCTGGAGCCTGTTTCCGATTCTGTGTCTCCCTCTCTCTCTGCCCCTCCCCCGTTCATGCTCTGTCTCTCTCTGTCCCAAAAATAAATAAAAAACGTTGAAAAAAAATTAAAAAAAAAAAGGATCAGAATGAGAATTATGACATAATACTATCTATATAAATTTATAAAAAATACCATATAGGGATACAAACATATCCAAGGAAAAATACTAAACACATGAGAAAAGATGCCAATGGGGACAGAAGTGGGAGAAAAGACAGAAAATGACAATAATGAGAAATAATAAAATAAGGAAGCAGTCTTGTAGTATCAATATAAAGTTCTATGAACTGAGTTGTATAATAAACTCTGCATTTGAGAACTAAAAAAAATAACAAACTTGCAGGGAAACGGAATGTTCCTTCTGTTCCAACTATCTTTCTCAAAGTGCCTGTCATTCCGGCAGTTGATTCATTAGATAAGGAAGGGAGCCAGAAGGGAGAAAGGAGGGCACCATGTCATAGTATAGATGTGGCCACACTGTAACATGCACCCACCTTTACCACGGCATTTATCAGAGTGCTGAGAGTGTGTGTGTGTGTGTGTGTGTGTGTGTGTGTGTGTGTATACACACACAATTATCTTCACACCCTGAGAGTTAGATCCTTAAGGGTAGAACTCATCTTCATAAACCCAGAACTCAGCACAGTGGATGCGACAAAAAACATAGTATAAATGCTGACTGGGTGACCGGTTTTGTTGCTTGGTAGACTGGATGAAAAATCAAAATTAGAACCCAACTTAACTGTTTTCAACTCAGGTGTACATTTAGTACAGCTATTATAATTCTTGACTCTTATAATGTAGCCAAATGCATGTTCAATAAGTTATCACTGGAGATGGCTAGGTCATCTAGATGCTAGATGTCCCTAGGTTGCTAGCATTATTTCTTCTAGCATTAAAACACATGCCCATTTGGATGACAGATACATGAACAAACATATCACAAAAGTAAACTCTATGGCTTCAAGGAAACATCAGAGATGCTACAGCAAACTCAGAAGTGTGAGTAATAAAAAATTTTAAGTAGGGGGAAAAATAGAAATGTAGTACAAGTCAGATGATTCCTACTACCTGGCAGTGCTAGGTAGCATTAAACCACTGAAATTACTATTTGACACTGTATGTACAACATGTGAAAGCCCTCTGTGCTAACTTTTAATCAATTTTTTTTTAATTAAAATTTTCTTTTTTATTTGAGAGAAAGAGAGCATATGTGCAAGCAGGGAAGAGGGGCAGAGGGAGACAGAATCCCAAGCAGTTTCCATGGCCAGTGCAGAGCCTAACCAGGGCTTGATCCCACAACCCTGGGATCATGACCTGAGCCAAAACCAAGAGTCAGAGCTCAACCAACTGAGCCATCCAGTATAAAAATTTAATCAATTTTAATTAATTAAAAATTAATCCATCTTTTAAAGTTTTTATTTATTTATTTTGAGAGAGACAGAGACAGTGTGAATAGGGGAGGGACAGAGAGGGAGAGGGAGAGAGGGAGAGGGAGAGAGTGAGAGAGAGAGACAGAGAGAGACAGAATGAATCCCAAGCAGACTCTGCACCGTCAGCTCACAGCCCAATGTGGGGCTTGGACCCACGAAACTGCGAGATCATGACCTGAGCTGAAACTGCGAGTTGGACGCTCAACTGACTAAGCCACTCAGGTGCCCCCAAAATTTATCAAATTTTAAATCAACTTAATTACAGCATAACTTGTATAAAATAAAAGGTACCCATTGTAAATGAATGGTTTAGTAAGTTTAAATGTATGCACCCGTGTAACCACCACCATGGTCAAAATATAGACCACTTCTATCACCCCAAAAGTTTCTTCATGTCCCTCTGTAGATAGTCCACTCCTCTGTCCCTGGCTCCAGGTGAACGCTGATTACCTTAGGTCAAGATAGCCATTTTTATATACGTAACATAAAACAGGTTTAATTTTAATATTGGGAAAATTTCAAACACACAGTAGAAGGGTATAATGAACCTGATATAACACTCAGCTTCAACAATTTTTAATGCATGACCAATCCTGTTATCACCCATACTCTTGCCCACACCCCTACGTGCATTGTTCTTAAGCAAATCCTAGACACCATTTCTCTTCTCTATTTTTTTTTTTAATTTTTTTTTTTAACATTTATTTATTTTTTTGGGACAGAGAGAGACAGAGCATGAACGGGGGAGGGGCAGAGAGAGAGGGAGACACAGAATCAGAAACAGGCTCCAGGCTCTGAGCCATCAGCCCAGAGCCCGACGCGGGGCTCGAACTCACGGACCGCGAGATCGTGACCTGGCTGAAGTCGGACGCTTAACCGACTGCGCCACCCAGGCGCCCCTCTATTTTTTTTTTTTTTATATTGAGAGAGAGAGAGAAAGAGAGAGGGCATACGGACACAAGCAGGGGAGCAGCAGAGGGAGAGGGAGAATCCCAAGCAGGCTCCATGCTCAGTACAGAGCCCCATGCCGGTTCAATCCCACATCCCACAACTATAAGAGCATGACCTGAGCTGAAATCAAGAGTTGGATGCTTAACCAACTGAGCCACCTAGGCACCTCATATGTAAATATTTTAATATGTAGCTCTAAAAGATATTCTTTCAAAACATATCCATAATACCATCGTCATTTAAAAAAAACTGACCATAAGTTTCTCAAGACTATCAAATAATCGGTCAATATTCACACATTTCTCAGGTTGCCTCACATTTTTTCCTTCATTTTGTTTTCTAGAGGTTTTAACAAGCTCAGGTTGGTAAGGCTGCTTTACTATCAGGATATATATATATATATATACATATATATATGTGTGTATATATATATATATATATATATAGTCTAATATTCTCTTTTGTCTCACTTTTGGAAAAACATAGTCTTTTCCTCAACTAATTGAAAATAAAAGCAATTATTATAGGGTATAAGACTCCTTTAATCGAGAGAAATGCAAGACATCAATCCCCATTAAACAGACTGCTTCTGGACTAGAGTCATTCCTACAAAGAAGAGTACTCCCTGAGTCATTGTTTGAAATTTTAGATGGTTCTAACCACTGTATCCACATGTCACTTATTTGAAGTTATACGTAACATAAACTTCCATGTTCAAATCTTGTGTATGTCATAGCTCCTCCTGTTATATTTTTAGCTCCTGAGAGAAAGACAGTCTTACACCTCTACTCAGTTCCTAACACAGCCCTGCACACAGACGAGAATGATAACCATGCAGTTCTCAGCTAAGGAAAGGCCCTTCTCTATCCTTGGTGCAGTCCAGCTTCTTTTATTAATTCTTCACAACTTTCCTCCAGAGTCTGCACCATCCACATTTTATCAACCAGAAAGCAGAGGCACATAGAAATATGAACAGTGAATCAATGGAAGCTTACAATAACTCAAAATCACTGGTCGTTCAGGAAAACCTGCTGAGTTAAGTAGTGTTTCTACTTTAATGACTCCTCCTTCCCTTCAGGGAAATATGTGAGTCTACACAATATGAGTCTTTGAGAGAAAAAGCTGTGGATATTGCGTAGACAAAGAACCAGAGGGCCGGTAATGGGACCTTCCTGCTCTCTTTGGCAGGACAAGTCCCTGCTTGACAAGAACCAAGTTATCACAAATGGGAGTAAGAATCAGTTTAATTAAAGAGACAGGCCATAAGGAGTGCCTGGCTGACTCAGTCGGTGGAACATGTGATTCTTGATCTCAAAATTGTGAGTTTGAGGCCCATGTTAGGTGTAGAGATTACTTAAAAATAAAATCTTTAAAAAAAAGGTGTGGGGGGGGAGATAAGTCATGAAATTTGGGATGGGGAAGAAGAGTTTAGATTCTCACCTCACCAAAGTCCAGTGTTGAAGCATGTTATTATGGCACTATGCAGAGGAAGTTAAGAGTCATTAGCAGAACACTGGGGCCTCTCCTTCCCATTTTGATAAAACCCTCTGCCACCTGCAGCAAAGTGTTGCACTAATAGCTACTGGGCCCTCCGTTGCCAGTCACCTCCCACTCATCTCTGTGCTTGGCTGGTTCTTTACTGCCTCCAGAAATAAAAGTTAGAACATTAGACTTGCTATGCCAGCAATCACTACCTGGTAACATAAAATCCAGAAGCACAGGCCTATACTTACTAACAGCATAACCTCCAACAAAAGGATAGAGCTCTCACTCATCCCTGCCCCCACCCCTGGACAAGCACAGATTAAATTAAGAATTCTCAAAATTCCCAATGGTGTCAAAAGCATTTAAAGTTGCCAGGTCAAAGATTCATTTTTTCAGCAGACAACCACAAAGGATTTCAGTGCTACATACAGTGGAAATGATTGTAAGAAATTCTAAATATGGACAGATCAGTAATTTAAACTCTTTTTCTAATGGCTGATACCTTCTTTTCAGTTCAATATCTGATTCTAAGTCAGACTCCAATTAAGGAAAGCAAGACCCAGTTTTCTGGTTCCACTGGGATTTACTCATTCAGGGATTACCTGTCTGCCAGTTGTGAATCTCTTTCCAGTCAATACTCTACTGAAAACTGTCGTGACTAACCAATGTGTTTCAGAACAAGGAAACACCCTGGTTACTAGGAGTCAAGGGCAAAGTAAAGCCCACAACAAGGAACTCTCACTCCTGGTCTGGTGCTTTCCCCAGCAGGCCACTGCCATTGTCTTGAACCAACTGTGTAAAGTCTGAAAATCAACCTACCTAGGTTCTTGATTTCCTCTTCAGAAAAGTGAGACCAGCTGATCTTTAAAAGCTATCTCTATCCCAAGATTCTACAATTCTTTTGACAAATATGTGCAAATCATATGCTAAGCATAGTAGTGTGCACAAAAAATCAGAAGTAAACTTGGAAGAGCCGCCAACAGGAGACATGTACAAAAAATAAAATGCAAAGAAGAGAAAGTCCATGACAGGGGCGCCTGGGTGGCTCAGTCAGTTGAGCCTGAGTGCCCAACTCTTGATTTCAGCTCAGGTCATGATCTCACGATTCATGAGATCAAGCCCCATGTCAGGCTCCACACTGACAGCACAGAGCCTGCTTGGCATTCTCTCTCCCCCCCTCTCTCTCTGCCCCTCCTCCACTTGACACGCACTCTCTCTAAATAAATAAATAAATAAATAAATAAACAAACAAACATTAAAAAAAGAAAGAAAGTCCATGACAGAATAGTAGTACATAACAAGGGCTTAAATTAACACAAGACATAGTGTTCAGTGAACAAAGAAAGTCACAGAAGAGAAAGTACAATTCAAAATTATTTCTGTGAGGGAAAATATATGTGCATACGTATGGTTATATATGTATCCTTCATGAAGTATGGAGGGAAATTAGTATAGCTAACTATCAATAATGGTTATCCCAGGGAAGGACTTCAAGAAACCTCCAATTTCTACTTAATTTTTTTTCCAATTTCTACTTTAGAAATTACTAATCTTTTTTCCTAGTATGTTTTACTTTTGCAATCAGAAAAACAATTTTTTTTAAGGAAAAAAGCAGGGGCACCTGGCTGGCTCAGTTGGTAGAGCATGTGATTCTTGATCTCAGGGTTGTGAGTTCAAGCCCCATGTTGAGCATGGAGCCTACAGGGGAAAAAAAAGAAAAGGAAAAAAGCAAAAGAAGAAATTCAAAGCTAGCAATTTGCCAGGGCAATAACATCAATAATCCTATATCATACTCTCTCCCCTCTATTCAGATGGAAAGTTAACTGTCCTTTATTATCTCCTTATATATGGCAGAGGTAGCTGTATTCAACTGTGAAACCACTGTTGATAGAAATCAGAAAATAGAGGGGTGCCTGGGTGGCTTAGTCCATTAAGTGTCTGACTCTTGATTTTAGTTCGGGTCATGGTCACACTGTTTGTGAAATCTAGTCCCGCATTGCGCTCTACGTTGGCAACATGGAGCCTGCTTGGGATTCTCTCTCTCTCCCTCTCTCCCTGCCCTTCCCCCACTCGAGCTCTTTCTCTCTATCAAAATAAACATTAAAAAATTAAAAAAAAAAAAAAAAGAAATCAGGAAATAGCGCATGAGAAACAGAACCCCACTGGTCAATCTGACTGAACACTAACACATAAGTGGCAAATACCTGAAATGCAAGCACTAAAGCTGACAAGATATTTCAAGCAAAAATGAATAGTTTTCTTCTTAAATTACTTTGATACTTAAACTATCCCAGTGCTCCATTTTGTTTTCCTTACATAGGCATAATTAGATTTTAGTTAGAATAAGAGCACAGACAAATTATACACTGGTAACTCTACTCATAAGAGTGACTAATGCATACTCTCATTCACTTTCAATTACTTAATGTGACTTAGCCCTTTGACCCTAAAAATCACTCTGAATCTACCCTCAAAATAGATGATGGAATACAATTATTTCTAAGATCACTTTCAGTTATTTGGTTCATATTTTTTTTAATATGGGATCAAATTCCATCGAGCATCAAGGTACTATCTCGAAATATTTCAAATACTGAAATTTCATTATATCAAATGATGCCAAAAATAGAAATTTACTTGCAACAAGATTTGGTCTATGTATTAATGAAATGATGCTGCATTTTAAACAGAATTTACTGTACATTGAAGTTCATAGCAGCAGTACTCACAATGGCCAAAAGGTGGAAACAACCCAAATGTCCATCAAGAAAGAGAGACGTGGAAAGGAACAGTCCCTCTTCATCCCCTGGATAGTCTTATGTCTATCTGTGTCACCTGAAATCACAACAGACTACCTGAGACCATGGGGAGCCACCCACGACAAGTGAATGCACTGAAGATGGCAGGGCAGGAAGATGGAATGAACAGCAATGTCTTTGCTGAGTTGCTAAATTAACCAGTACTGGAGTCACCCTGTCTCCAGACTCCTTGTTATCTGAAATAGTGTCTGTGTGTTTAAGTCATTGAGTTGGTGTTTCTGTTCCTTGAAGAAGGACTGATAGCATTTATTGACCTAAAAAGCTTTGCGCTCTGTGAGACTTATACAACAATGAAAGGTAGTATGATCTCTAAAATAAAAACAAAAAAAACACACCTTGTTCTTGTCATTAAAACATGAGAAAGGCAAGGAGCACCTGGGTAGTTCAGTCAGTTGAGCATCCAACTCCTGATTTCGGCTCAAGTCATGATCTCACAAACCCAGTGAGATTGAGCCCTATGGCAGGCTCAAGTGCTGTCAATGTGGAGCCTGCTTGGGGACTCTCTCTCTCTCTCTCTCTCTCTCTCTCTCTCAAATGAATAATTTTTTTTTTAATAAGAAAGGCTTAGAACAAGTAAAGAACAAGGTTATTAGGAAAAGCAAAGTGGATCTACACATTTAACAATCTGATGATAAAACACAGGCTCAGATGGGAATGCAAGTTGGTGCAGCCACTCTGGAAAATAGTATGGAGGTTCCTCAAAAAACTAAAAATAGAACTACCCTAAGACCCAGCAATTGCATTACTAGGTATTTATCCAAGGGATACAAGTGTGCTGTTTCAAAGGGACACATGCACCCCAATGTTTATAGCAGCACTATCAACGACAGCCAAAGTATGGAAAGAGCCTAAATGTCCATCAATGGATGAATGGATAATAAGATACACACACATACACACACACGCGCGCACACACACACACACACACACACACACACACACACACACACACACTGGAGTATTACTCGGCAATCAAAAAGAATGAAATCTTGCCATTTGCAACTATGTGGATGGAACTGGAGGGTATTATGCTAAGTGAAATTAGTCAGAGAAAGACAAATATCATATGACTTCACTCATATGAGGACTTTAAGAGACAAAACAGACGAACATAAGGGAAGGGAAACAAAAATAATATAAAAACAGGGAGGGGGGACAAAACAGAAGACACTCATAAATATGGAGAACAAACAGAGGGTTGCTAGAGGAGGTGTGGGGGGGAAGGGGCTAAATGGGTCAGGGGCATTAAGGAATCTACTCCTGAAATCATTGTTGTACTATATGCTAACTAATTTGGATGTAAATTTTAAAAAATAATAAAATTTAAGACAAAAAGAAAGAAAACACGGGCTCAAAACTAGCCTGAATGGGTGATTGTGCTTCATTTCAGAAATACTAATTGGAAGATAAGGACTGAAAATAGTCTTTATGTTTACAACAACCCTATGAGGTAGTGATATTATCCTCATTTTACAAATGAGGAAACTGAAGCACTTGTCCAAAGTCACCTCATCCATGCAGCTTCTCCTCCAGGAACTCTTCTCTCTTTTGACTTAGCTAACTCCTACACATCTGTCAGTTTCAATTTAAGTAAATATCACTTCCTTAGGACAAAAAGGCTTCTTTGATGTGTCCAGACAAGGTCCAAACCCCTGTTACACACTCCACTGCATTCTGTGCTCTACTGCAGCACAGTGTACACTCATGATTATTTAAGTATCTGTCTTCCCCACTAGGGTGCACATACCCTGAGAATAGTTCTGTCTTGTCCACCACCATAGGGTATTTCCAAAGCTGTGTAGAAAGCCTCGCCCGTAAGGGGCTCACAGTCTGATAGAGCGGTAGCAAGTAAATAGTTCCCTACAATGTAATGTGGGAGGCAGAACGCCATGCATAAGACTCCATGGAAACACAAGACTGGGAGTGAAGAAGGCTTCATGGAGAAGATGTCCCTTGAACTGAGTTCTGAAGGATAGCAATGCAAGAAAAAGCAGAAAAAGGAGAAAGGTGTTCTAAGCAGACAGAGCTTAAGGAGATATAGAGAAAATAAAGAGGCTATGAAACTTTAGGGAAACTACCACTAACTCACTATGGCTACAGCTTGATGCTAGGTAACAAAAAAATGAAACCTGAGAGATAGGGAAGTTTCAGTTCCATATTTAAAGATAGCAAAACATTGCAGAGACCTCTAAAATAATCTAACGACAATAGATATGATGGAGGCACTCACTGTACATCAGGCACCATGCTAAGCACTTCACATGTATAATTTTGTTTCATCTTCACAACCACCCTGAGTATTACTATTCCCATAAGGAAGTCAGACCACACACAGCTAATAAGTAAATGGCAAGCCAGGCCTTGAACCACAGCCATAATACAGGACTCCAAAGCCTGTGCTCTTAACTACAGTCTAATAGTTGCCTAGCTTACTATATACATTGATATGATCTTACATAGTTACATGTAATTCAAATAATTATCTTGATTCTACCAGGAGAGTTGGCTATTTAGTGGAACCCCATATCTTTTTCTCATTAAGCATATACAAATCATAAACACAAATATTTTATACGTTGGTTTTATTTAAAGTATATAATTAGTATTCAATAGACTTTTATAGATGAAGATCAAAAGAAAGTTATTCAAAGATATAAAATGCAGTGTCCTGACTGATAATCCAGGACTACCATTGTTGTTGTTTAAGTAATCTCTATGCCTAACATGGGGCTCAAACTCACGACCCCAAGATCAAGAGTTACATGTTCTCCCGGCTGGGCCAGCTAGGTGCCCCCTGACTGATAATTCAATAAGGTCTCTAGAACTATGTTACCTTTACACCACCAAAAATTACATTTAGCAAACATTAGAACTTCTCGGTCTGTCTTCTCTCTCACCAAAACTAACCTTCCTAAGGGGAATTAAAATTATTCATTAAACAACTCAATCAATTATTGAGAACAAGTGGAAAGGGAAAAAGTAGTTAGTACAGAGGAAAGATGGCATGACACACAAAATCTCTTTTCCCTACTATCATCTGTCTTGAGCATGGGAAATGACAATGTGATTGAATGTATGAAGATAGACACTCTATATGCCAGTTCAAGATAAAACAGGGCTAGAAAATGTATCACTCAGGGAAAGTCTTAGTTCAAAAAACTTAGTATTTTAGGAAACCAGTTACCAGCAAAACTGCAAATGTATTAAGTCACAGTTGATGGGCTTTTAATAAATCATTAAAACAAACTACTGGGAAATCTTCTTTGCTTTTTAAAATGTCTCCTAATATATAATAGGAGTCCACAGACTGATAATAATCATTAAACACTTATTGGTGCCAGGAGTTTTAAGAACACAATCTCATTTAATTCTTACAAGGTCATTCTTTTTTTTTTTTTTTTTTTAATTTTTTAAATGTTTATTTTCCAGAGAGAGAGAAGGAGACACAGAACCTGAAGCAGGCACGAACTCAGGAACCACGAGATCATGACCTGAGCCGAAGTTGGACACTTAACCTCTGAACAACCTAGGTGCCCTACAGGGTCATTCTTTAAAAAAAAAAATTTTTTTTTGTTAATGTTTATTTTTGACAGAGAGAGAGAGAGAGAGAGACAGAGCATGAGTGGGGGAGGGGCAGAGAAAGAGAGAGAGAGAGAGAGAGAGAGAGAGAGAGAGAGAGAGAGAATCCAAAGCAGGCTCCAGGCTCTGAGCTGTCAGCACAGAGCCCAACTCGGGACTCAAACTCACAGACCGCGAGGTCATGACCTGAGCTGAAGTCAGACGCTCAACCGACTGAGCCACCCAGGTGCCCCCCTCCTTTAAAAAAAATTTTTTTTTTTAATGTTTATTTATTTTTGACAGAGAGAGAGACAGGGCATGAGAGGGGGAGGGGCAGAGAGAGAGACACACAGAATCCGAAGCAGGCTCCAGGCTCTGAGCTGTCCGCACAGAGCCTGCCTCCAGGGTCATTCTTATAACCACATTTTTAGATGAGAGAACTAAGGCACACACAGTTTAGGTAAGTTGCTCAAGGGCATATTAGTAGCAAGTGACAGAGCCAGGATTCACATAAATCTGTCTGACACCAAAGTGCATGCTCCTTCCACAATGCAGCAATGTCTTTAATGAGCTGAAAGATGCCTAGTGACTAATTTACTCACCAATCAACCCTATCATTTAGAGACTTGTAGGCAGGTTAAAGGACTTTCCTAATGTCCCCTGGTTAGTTTACAACACAACCGAAAGCGAACCCCATATTTCCTACTCCTCAAACAAGCACATTCTGTATGCATTTTGACTCACACTAAATCTTTTTGAAAAACATTAAAAATTCCCCCATAAACAAATTCAAAATAGACAAAACAAGAATGATGTAAACGCCTGTTACTGTGCACTGAGGTGTGTATGCATTATGTTTTAGTGGCAGATAGGAAAAGTCTCAGTTTCTTTTTTTTTTTAACACTGTTTTTTTTGTTTTTTTTTTTAATTTTTTTTTTCAACGTTTATTTATTTTTGGGACAGAGAGAGACAGAGCATGAACGGGGGAGGGGCAGAGAGAGAGGGAGACACAGAATCGGAAACAGGCTCCAGGCTCCGAGCCATCAGCCCAGAGCCCGACGCGGGGCTCGAACTCCCGGACCGCGAGATCGTGACCTGGCTGAAGTCGGACGCTTAACCGACTGCGCCACCCAGGCGCCCCGAAAAGTCTCAGTTTCTATACATGCTAGTTGCAACTAGCAGCTAACAGAAGATAACAGGATTTTATGCATTCCTTTGACTACTATCAAGTTTTCAGCCTCCTGCTTTTCAGTAGGGCATTGACAGCATTAAAGCAGGAGTTGGCAAAACCTTTTCTATAAAGGGCCTAAATATTTGAGGCCTTGTGGATTGTGCCATTTCTGTTGCAAATACTCTATAGTTTTAAGGAGAAAAAAAGTAGCCACAGACAATACAGATGAGCGCGGTTGTTGTGTTCCAACAAAGTTTAATTTATGGATATGTAAACTTGAATTTCATATAATTTTCACGTCACAAAATATTATCATTCTTGTGATTTCTTTGAACTCCTTAAAAAGATATGGCTTGTGGGCTACAGAAAAAGCAGTGTACCAGAGGGCATCTCCCCATTCTGCATTAAAATAAAGAAGTACTGGGGCGCCTGGGTGGCTCAGTCGGTTGAGCCTTCGACTTCGGCTCAGGTCATGAGCTCACAGTCCGTGAGTTCGAGCCCCGCGTTGGGCTCTGTGCTGACAGCTCGGAGCCTGGAGCCTGCTTCTGCTTCTGTGTCTCCCTCTCTCTCTGACCCTCCCCCATTCATGCTCTGTCTCTCTCTGTCTCCAAAATAAATAAACATTAAAAAAATTAAAAATAAAAAAATAAAGAAGCACTTTAGGGGTGCCTGGGTGGCTCAGTCAGTTAAGCATCTGACTTCAGCTCAGGTCACGATCTCACGGTCTGTGAGTTTGAGCTCCGCGTTGGGCTCTGTGCTGACAGCTCAGAGCCTGGAGCCTGCTTTGGATTCTATGTCTCCCTCTCTCTCTGACCCTCCCCTGTTCATGCTCTGTCTCTCTCTGTCTCAAAAATAAATAAACATTAAACTAAAGAAGTACCTTCCCTCAGAAGAGAGCAAAGGAAAAGCATCCAGCAACATAGCAAGGCTATGGTCTTTTTCTCATCTCAGTTCTGATGCCAACGATGCAGGAAGCCTTCGGGACCATCCCTCAGTCCCACTTGGGGGAGGTGTCACACTTTTGTGTTCTCACTCAAACTTGGGCCTATCTCTATCTATTCTAGCACTTATCACAACATACTATGATTGATTATTCAATTGTCTGTACTTCCCCAAGCATGAGGGCAAGCAATGTTTTCATTTGTTTTTTAATTTGTATTCTGACATGGATGCTCAAAAAAAGTGGGAAAGATAAAAGAGGAACAAGCTCAGAAATTTTTTAAAAATTTTATGTCTACTTATTTTTGAGAGAGAGAGAGCATGCGAGCATGTGCGATCGGGGGAGGGGCAAAGAGGGGGACAGAGGATCCAAAGCCCGCTCCATGCTGACAGCAGACCGCTGGATGCGGATGCGGTGCTCAAACCCATGAATCGTGAGATCATGACCCGAGCTAAAGTCAGACATTCAACTGACTAAGCCACCCAGGCGCCCCCAAGTTCAGAAATTCTTACCTTTATACAGTATACCTTTATACAAGCCTCTGTGTCACACAGATTTGATGGCACACACCTGAGGTGTAAATCAGTGGCGCACATACTTTTTGCATATGTTATTTACATCCCATAAATATGCACAAACACTTCAATCTGTTCTGTACTGTTATACCTGCTCAAGGCCAGGCCTCTGATTAACTTGTTTAGACTAATCTAGATAAGAAGGATCTAGGCATAAATTTAAAATGACCCCAGGGTCAGGGCACCTGGGTGGCTCAGTTGGTTGAGCGCCGACTTGGGCTCACTCAGGTCATGATCTTGCGGTTCATGAGTTTGATCCCTGCATTGGGCCCTGTCTGAGGGACAGCTCAGAGCCTGGAGCCTGTTTCAGATTCTGTGTGTGTGTGTGTGTGTGTGTGTGTGTGTGTGTGTGTGTGTGTGTCTGCTCCTCCTCTGCTCACACTCTTTCTCTCTCCCCAAGAATGACTAAACATTAAAAAAAAAAAAAAATGACCCCAGGGTCTCCAGAAAAACTTCAGGGTATTCTGAGAGCACAAATGGAAAAATCCCTGTCCTACAAACTAGCCTCAAAAAACAAATGACGTCTTCAAATCATTTAAAGAAAACATGAAAAGCCACATTACCCAATACAATATGAAAATCAGGGTGTGTGGGTGGCTCAGTTGGTTAAGCATCCAATTCTTGATTTCGGCTCAGGTCATGATTTCACAGTTTGTGAGAGTGAGATCGAGCCCTGTATCTGGCTCCACGCTGACATGGTGCTTGGGATTCTCTCTCTCTCTCTCTGCCCCTTACTTGTGCACATACATACGTGTGGGCTCTGGCTCAAAATAAACTTTTAAAAATTAAAAAAAAAAAAGAAAATCAACATGGAAAAGTCTACCTCATCACTATCACAGGGATAAACATCTTTTAATCACACAAAGTCAGATGGCTGACCCTCTACTGCAGGGTTCTTAACCTTTCCTTTGTCATGAGTCCCTTTGGTAGAATGCAGAAGCCAACAGACCCCTTCTCAGAACAATGCTTGTGAATATATAAAATAATATGCAGTTTTAAAAAAGAAACCAGTTACAATAATAACTAACCCACACTACCTCCCCTGTAACATCCTGACTTTTTTCGCTGCTTTATTTTTATGCTTAGCATTTGTCACTAACAAACTATACTATTTTGTGTTTTGTTATTTAGTAGCTGTCTCCACAGCTAGAACCTAATTTTCATGAGGGCAGAGGAGTTTTTCTATTTTGTTCATCCCTCTATTCCCAAAACCTACAAAATGCCTGACATATAGTAATACCTAATGTATATTTGTTGAATTATTAAAATTCCTGTCTCCTGGGGCGCCTGGGTGGCTTAGTCAGCTAAATGTCTGACTTTGGCTCAGGTCATGATCTCACCGTTTGTGAGTTAGAGCCTCGCGTCGGGCTCTGTGCTGACAGCTCAGAGCCTGGAGCCTCCTTCCGGACTCTGTGTCTCCCTCTCTCTCTGCCCCACCCCTGCTCACAATCTGTCTCTCTCTCTCTCTCTTGAAAATAAACATTAAAAACAAAAATTAAATTCCTGTCTCCTAAGAGCTGTACTCTAAGGACAAATCAAAGCCAGTTCTACTAGAAATCTGTCATCCTTAAGGAAGATAATATATAATTCTTCATATTTACAAACACCTTCTTGGTAGACACTGGAACCCTCTTATAAGCACAATCTCATTCATTCACAGTAAACTTAATATCTAATGATGAAAGGCAAAGAAATGACATAAGGTAGATAAGGCAAATGCTTCGTCAGGGAACAAAATCCATGGGCCAGGTCTGCTTTTTAACTCTGTTCCTTCACTTTACCCGTTGCCTTCTGAAGCTTTTGCTGCATTACCCTAAAGTATAGAATTGTTCCCGCTAAAGGTATCTATCTAGTTATACACTACCAATAAGAGACACTTCCATGGGATCTGGCTTTCATAGGATCCAAGAAGACTCATTTGTAACAAATAGTTAAACGCTCCTTTGCAACCAAGTTCTAGAATTTCCAACTTCTTCCAAAGGCAATTCTTAAATAGAGGAAATGGTTTTCTTTTAAAATTAATCTTTGTTTTAATGTTCATTTTTTTAATGTTTATATACTTTTGAGAGACAGAGAGTCAAAGCACAAGTGGGGAAGGGGCAGAGAGAGAGAGGGTGACGCAGAAACTGAAGCAGGCTCCAGGCTCCAAGCTGTCAGCACAGGGCCCGAGTGGGGCTCGAATTCATGAACCATGAGATCATGACCTGAGCCAAATTCAGACACCCAACCGAAAGAGCCACCCAGGCGCCTCTCTTTTAAAATTCATCTTAATCACAATAAAGTAAAAGGAATGAAAACTCTCAGACATGATGGGCTACCTATACTGTTTGTTTCATAAAATCCTAAGAGAAAGCAAGCTCAAAGCCAAGACAACTAAACCCACAGAGAAATGTAATGATTTCTACCAACTGCAGCACCTTCACTCTATAGCGTGATAACAAATTAGAATGACAAATCAGAAACTGAAAAAAGGAAGAGGGGGAGGAAAGATGAGGTTAACAACGAGGTCAGTTAATATGAAAGAAAACAGCGTCCTCCGACTGTTTCGTAACTAAGTAAGCCGTCAAAACCTAACATGAAGGCAGTTTGGGTAACCTCCTTGGGTGGTTAAAACAAACGTCAGCCTGCTCTCCACCCCTCTATTTGCCCAAAAGTAGAGCTGAGAAAACACACTTCTATCATGGGGATTTTGAGATACTCAAACACATCTGCTTAAAATGCAACTTTCTAATTCTGCTTCAATATCAGAATTTTTCATATTTGTACATCTGCCTACATCCTGGAAAAGAAAATATGAAGAAGCAGCCTTTTGGTGTGTGTTTGCTAATAAACTAGCAACAGCTGGTCATCAACAGAGGCTGACTGAAACTTCCACAGCGATGATGTGCACTGACAGGATATCAAATTAAAACACATACACACACACACCAATGGAGAGAGAAAACATTTTTCACATATGCTTGACTCCAGCTCAACGAGAAAATATTAACCTAGAGCAACCATTACCACCAACAGCTGATTTCTTATATCAATCTAGTTCTAATCCTTAGCCATGTATGCTTCTTTTGAACTAACTAGGTAATTAAAAACTGTAAGATAATTTTGCAACTACTTATAGTGCTGTTGCTTTATAATCACACCTAAAAAGAAAGCCCTGAAGACATAAGGCTAATTAAGACCTACGGTCACACAGAACTTACATTTAACCTATTCTTCCAAAGCAAAGATTTCAAATAGTGTCCCAACATTAAAACATCAGTGAAGTACTCCATACCTCAATAAGCTTAAAATTAAAAAAAAAAAAAAAAAAAAGGTAGTATAGCTGGTGGGAATGCAAACTGGTGTAGCCACTCTGGAAAAGAGTATAGAGGTTCCTCAAAAAATTAAAAACAGAACTACCCTACGACCCATCCAAAGGATACAGGAGTGCTGTTTTGAAGGGGTACATGCACCCCAATGTTTATAGCAGCGGGGCTATCGACAATAGCCAAAGTAAGGAAAGAGTCCAAATGTCCATCAACAGATGAAGATGTGGTGTGTGTGCATGTGTGTGTGTGTGTGTATGGGTGTGTGTGTGTGTGTGTGTGTGTGTATATATATATATATATATACACACACACCCACACACCCACACACATATATATGTATAATGGAATATTACTCAGCAATCAAAAAGAACGAAATCTTGCCATTTCCAATAACATAATCTTGCCATTTCCAATAATGTAGATGAAACTAGAGTGTATTATGCTAAGCGATATTAGTCACAGAAAGACAAATACCATGACTTCACTCATATGTAGAATTTAAAAGATAAAACAGAGGAACATAAGGGAAGGAAAGCAAAAATAATATAAAAATAGGGAGGGGGACAAACCATAAGAGACAATTAAATATAGCAAACAAACAGGGTTGCTGGAGGGGCTGTGGGAGGGGGGATGAGCTAAATGGACAAGGGGCATTAAAGAATTTACTCCTAAAATCATTGTTGCACTATATGCTAACTAACTTGGATGTAAATTAGAAAAAAAATAATAAATGAAAAAAATGAAAAAAAAAAGAAATAGAGGCACCTGGGTGGCTCAGTTGGTTAAGTGCCTGACTCTTGGTTTCGGCTCAGGTCATGATCTCACAGTTCATGAGTTCCACACCCACATCAGGCTCCACACTGACAGTGCAGAGCCTGCTTGTCCTCAATCCCTCTCTCTCTCAAAATGAATAAATAAACTTAAAGTAGTATAATTATACAAATGAACAAAAAATGAAAAACGCTACAACCACAAATTTATTTACATTAATCTAAAATAAACTAAGTATTTAGGGTATTAGTTAAATAAACTGTGTTTGGTCCATTCTGTGGAATACTACATAGCCATTAAAAAGAATGAAAGAAGGGCACCTGGCTGGTTCAATCACTGGAGAGTGCAACTCTTGATCTCGGGATTCTGAGTTCCAGCCCCATGCTGTGTGTGGAGATTACTTAAAAATAAAATCTTAAAAAAAAAGAGAGAGAAAAAGAATGAGAGAGACCTTTAAGTACTAAAAAATGGAAAAATCTCCAAGATACCTTGTTCAGGAAGAGTAAGCTGATCAATTCATACTGATTCTACTTCTGTAAAATATTTATGTGAATCTGTGTATATATATTGTATGTGAATGCTTGGGAAAAGATCTAGAAGAATACATGCCAAATTCTTAATAGTGATTTTGTCTGAGGAGCAGGGAGAAGTGAGAGAGCTTTGCCAGGATTTTCACATTATATTCTGTGTATGGCCTAAATATTTTATAAGGCTGTAGTCATATTTCACTTGTGTATAAAGAGTCTTTTTTTTTTTTGAAAAGGGGGCGCAACTGAGTGAGGGACAGAGAGAGACTGAGAATCTCACAAGGGGCAGAGACAGAAAGAGAAGCAGGGCTTGTGTTTTTTACCCAATGCAGGGCTTGAGCTCACCTGAAGTAGGGCTCGAATTCACCAAGGGCTCGAATTCACCCAATGTGGGACTCAAACTCACGAACTGTTAGATCATGACCTGACCCAAAGTCAGATGCTTAACGACTGAGCCACCCAGGTGCCCCTCAAAAAGTCTTAATAAAGGAAGAAAGGACTAGATGATTCTATGAACTAAAGGAAAGAAAAACAAGATAAAATGTTTGATAACAAATAAAGTATAATGTCAGAGCAAGAGTTTGACTATTAGACAGTCTTCTAGCTACCATATCTCAATGTAAATAGCTTTTAGTTCACCCATTATGTTGACAGTAAAGGATGAATCATAAAGAATAAGATTTCTGAAGTGGTAAGTCTACTATGATCAAAATGATGATAGATATGGAAACCAATTTGACAATAAATTTCATATATTAAAAAAAATGATGATAGATGTTAAACTAGATTTACTGTGGTAACCATTTTTGCAACATATACAAATATCAAATGTTCATGCTGTATACTTGAAACTAGTATGTCAATTATACCTCATTAAAAATATATACAAGTCATATCTAAAAGAACTGAGAGTTTATTTAAAAAATTTTTTTATGTTTATTTACTTTTGAGAGAGAGACAGAAAGAGCGCAAGCGAGCAGGGGAGGGGTAGAGAAAGAGGGAGACACAGAATCTGAAACAGGCTCCAGGATCTGAGCTGTCAGCACAGAACCTGATGTGGGGCTCGAACCCACAAACTACAAGATCATGACCTGAGCCAAAGTGGGATGCTTAACCAACTGAGCCACCCAGGCACCCCAGAACTGAGAGTTTAAAATGTACACTTCTTATGTCTTCCTATCAAGCCAAATGAACTACAAATATTTTCTTGTTTATTGTAAAACAGCCATATTTCCATTGAAAGAACTTGTTCTTTGGAATTGAAATCCAACTAGCCTTGATGGCAAGTTCCATCTGAAAATTACCAATAGCACTGAAATTAAAAAGATGCTCTGCCAACTAAAGTTAGAGGACAGGAGACCCAAAGAATGTTGGTACTGATTCAGAAACAAGAATGCTTGCATGTCTAGGATGAGTCAGCAGACAGCTAGGAGATCTTGAAATTTAAAGTTATTGGCTCAAAAAGTAGAAAAGTAAGACAAAAGAAATCCAAAATGCACTTAGATGCAGAGACCAGAAGTTTTTTAACTTTACTGAGGTATAGTTTATATGCAATAAAATGGACCCGTTTTAACAGTACATTTTGATGCTTTGACAAATGTACACACTTGTGCAATCACCACCATATTCAAGACAGAACATTTCCCAAACCCCAGAAGGTTTTTTGTGTCTCATCCGAGTCAAACTATTCCCATGTCTGGCCCCAGTTAAACATTTTTGTCACTATAAATTTTTTTTTTTTTACATTTATTCGTTTTTTATTTAAAAAAAAATTTTTTTTTTCAACGTTTATTTATTTTTGGGACAGAGAGAGACAGAGCATGAACGGGGGAGGGGCAGAGAGAGAGGGAGACACAGAATCGGAAACAGGCTCCAGGCTCTGAGCCATCAGCCCAGAGCCCGACGCGGGGCTCAAGCTCCTGGACCGCGAGATCGTGACCTGGCTGAAGTCGGACGCTTAACCGACTGCGCCATCCAGGCGCCCCTACATTTATTCGTTTTTGAGAGACAGAGAGAGACAGAGCACAAGCAAGGGAGGGGCAGAGAGAGAGGGAGACACAGAATGGGAAGCAGGCTCCAGGCTCTGAGCTGTCAGCACAGAGCCCAACATGGGGCTCGAACTCACGAGCTGTGAGATCATGACCTGAGCCGAAGTCGGACGCCTAACCAACTGAGCCACCCAGACGCCCCACATTTTTGTCACTATAGACTAGATTTGTCTTTTCTAAAATTTCATATAAATGGCTCTTTTGTGTAAGGCTTCCTTTTACTCAGCATAATGTTTTCAAGGTTCATTCATGTTACATCATTCTTTTTTTTATAAAAAGTTTTTATTTATTTAAGTAATATCTATATCCAAAGTGGACCTCAAACTCATAACCCCAAGATCAAGAGTCGTATGCTCTTCAGATTCTGTGTCTCCCTCTCTTTCTGCCCCTCCCCTGCTCTCTCTCTCTCTCTCTAACAATAAACGTTAAAAAAAAAAAAAAAAAGTTGCATGTTCATCCAACTGAGCCAGTCAGGCACTCCAGCGCTTCATTCCTTTTAATGGCCAAATAATAGTCTATTGTATGGAGCCCAATTTGTTTATCTGTTCATCCAGCAATGGACATTTGGGTTGTTTCCAGTTTGGGATTATAATGATTCAGTCTGCTATGAATATACGAACACCAGCAACTCTGATGGCTTTCAGTTTCTAACTCAGTACGGTCCATACACTCTCAGTTCACCACAGCTCCAACACTTACACTGGCTCTATAACCATGAGAAAAGGAATCAGTCATTCAACAAATAGATATTAAGAACCTACTGTATGCCAGGAACTATTCAGGCACTTGGGATACAGTAATAATTAAGACCGTACAATCCCTCTTCTGTACAACTTACAATCTTTTGGGGGGAGACAAAAATAAACAGGATAATTTCAGATAGGATATGTAACAAATGTTAATATATTAACAGTGTGCCAAATTCAAGTCCAGCAGCCAGGGAAGGCCTATCTGAGCTGAGATCTGAAGACACAAAGGAGATAGCCATGTAACATCTGAGATTAAAGCACTCTAGGCAAAGAGAACTCCAAGCGCAAAGGTCCTAAGGACAGAATGAACTTCTCTCCAAAAAGTAGAGAAAACGCCAGGGTGACAGAAATGTAATGAACCAGATTAGGTGAAGGGCTAAGAGATAAAACTGAAGAGGTAGGCAAAAGCATATAGGCCATAATAATAAGTTTGGGTTTTATTGGAGGGTATTAAGCAGGAAAGTAAAATAATCAGATTTGCATTTCAAAAAAGACCGCACTGGCTGTGTACACAATTGTAAAGGGAAAGAGTGGAAGCAGATCAGGTAGGTGGCTACTGCACAATGCAGGTGGTGTTGACTTGGACTACAGGGAAAGCAAAGGAAACATGAGAGATCAGGATGGTTTTAAGACATCCTAGAAGTAGAATCAACAGATCTTGCTAATATGTTAGATATGGTTAGTATAAAAAAGAAGAATCTATGACAATTCCTGTGTTAGACTTGGGCAACTGGGTGGATGACAGTGCCATTTGCTGAAACAGGGAAAACTAGAGGAAAAATAAGTTTGGAGTTGTAGGGAGAATCAAGAGTTCTTTGCTAGTTAGGCTAAATTTATGATGCCAATTGAACATCCACAGGCAGATGTCAAATAGGCACTTGGATATATGAATTTGTGGTTAAGAGGAAAAGTCAGTGCTGGATACATAGTATTAGGGAATAGTATCTGAAACCAAGAAGCAGATTATACAATTTTGCTTCTGAAAGTAATATACATATACCTTGGTGCACCACCATCACACCAGATAAATAGGACTCCAAAAACAATTTCACTTGGAATCAGAGGTAAGGGGGATAGGAAGGGATGAATTTTATATCTGAACACACACACAAAATGCTGAATTTAAACAATTTTTCAAGACTAAACATAAGGGATACCTGGGTGGCTCAGTTAAGCATCTGGCTCTTGATTTAGGCTCAGGTCACGATCTCATGGTTTGTCAGATCAGGCCCCACCTTGCCTCCACACTGATGGCGCAGAGCCTGCTTGGGATTCTCTCCCTCCTTCTCTCTCAAAATAAGTAAATATTAAAAAAAAAGATTAAGCATAAGATTTCAAAGAAATGTTGTGGTTGTAGCAGGCAGTCTTTGGACTGTAAAAGACCCCTAGAGATACATTTTCATCTCTCTCTGAGTATTTCAGGGAAAAAGCTGGAGAAGCATCAGAATACGCAACAATTAACAACTATCTATACAGACTGCACCACTGTGTCTGTAGCTGTGGGGATTACAAAAAGATAGAGTAGTACAATTGTTAAGGACATGGACTTGCATACAGTCTTTAGAGCCAAACAGATCTAGGTTCGACTCGTACCCTTGCTACCTATTATCTGTGGAAACAATAACTCTCATAAGGTTACTGTAGGGTTAAATGATGGAATACTTACAATGCACTTAACCATAGCCTCTGATAAAACATTAACCCCTAATACTGTCTCTCTCCAGGGTCTCACTGTCTAATGAAATCTACAAAGTACAAATTTCTAAAAGAACAATAATATAAACTACATACGAAAAGTGCTAAACATGGTTGGTAGGGTGGTCAGGAAGCATTGAAATTTGGGCTAAAGAAGATTATTACAGAGAAAAAGGAAGGCTTTTAGCTTTTATTTACTTTTATTTTTATTTGAGGGGGAATAATTTTAAAAAAGAAAGAAGTGAAAAAATGTGGACAAGATGAGAACTACCATTTACTGAGAACTTACTGAGAATTCTTGCTTATCAGTTCTTTTAAAAAAAAACTTCTTTAAGATATAATTCACATGCTATACAATTCATTCACTTAAATTTTATAATTCAATTTTTGTTAGTGTATTTACAGAGTTCTGGAACCATCACCACAATCCATTTTAGAAGGCTTTATTCAACCCAAAAAGAAACCCCATACCCATCAGCTAGCAGTCACTCCCCATTTCCCCTCAACTCTACAAGCCCTTGGCAAACACTAATCTGTTTTCTAACTCTACAGATTTTCCTATTCTGGTAACTTCATATAAATAGAATCATATAATATGTGACTGGCTCCTTTCACTGAGCATAATGTTTCCAGAGCTCATCTATGTTGTACCTTAATCTTTACTTCATTTCTTTGGCAAATAAATTCTACTGTATAGATAGACATTTTATTTATCTATCCATCAGTTGATGGACATGTGGGTTATTTCCACTTTTTAACTATTATGAGTAATGCTGCTATGAACTCTCACATATACGTTTTATATGGACACGTTTTGATTTTTCTTAAGTACACACAGGACTCCCCCCCTTCCCCCCCACTTACCCATGGTTATGCTTTCTACGATTTCAGTTAACTGCAGTGAACCATGGTCCAAAAGTGGATGATCTTCCTCTGGTGTACTGTCAGAAAGTCAATAGTTAGTTACCTAACACCACATCATAATAACCATGTCATTCATCTCGCTTCATCTCATCATGTAGACATTTTATCATCTCACATCATCACAAGAAGGGGGAGTACAGTACAATAAGATATTTTGAGAGAGGCGTGCTGCTCCAACTCTTGTTTTCAGCTCAAATCATGATCTTACGGAGATCAGGGAGCCCCAAGTCGGGCTGCACATTGACAGCATGGAGCCTGCTTGGGATTCTGCCCCCCTCTCTCTCTGCTCCCCTCTGCTCAAAAAAAGATATTTTGAGAGAGACCACATTCACATAACTTTTATTACAGTATATTATTATAGTTGTCTATTTTATTATTAGTTATTGTTGTTACTGTGCCTCATGTATAAATTAAACTTTATCACAGGTATATATGTATAGGAAAAACAGTATACATAAGGTTCAGTACACTCCATGGTTTCAGGTATCCACTGGGGTCCTGGAAAGTATCCCCTTGGATAACAGGAGACTGCTGTACCTAGGAGTGGAATTGCTGAGTTTTACAGTTAAACTGCTTTGTCTTTTGAAGAATTGCCCAAACTGTCAAAGGTAACACGGTCAGTTCCAAATATTAAAATGACAGTAACTAATTACCTAACATTTCTGGGCAATTGAAGTTACTATCACTTTTCATACTTTCAAATTGTTTATATGGTTTTTAATTTTGTCGTAAAAAGTCTGTAGGGAAAGGTAAGCATGCAGAAAATAAAGTGCAGATCAACAGGCCAGTAAAAGAGAACACTATACCTTTACATCCTCCTTGAAAAAACTGAACACTTCCTGGGACAAACTGGATACAAAAGCCAACATTATAGTCATTTGTGAGAAATGAGAAAAAGAGGTGCTTAGTATCAATTAAGTGCACCCAGGTATATAGGATAGGTGTACGAATGGGAAAGCTACACGACCAAGTGAAATGTTTTGCCAACTCTTCTATCCTCTCAAAAGACTATCGACTGCATTTTATGTTCTCTTTTATGGTCCAAGGTCAAAGAAACAGTGGAAATTTCTTTTATACTGATCAATTAATTTCACCAGTTTATTTTTCCCTTTGTTGTGTGGCTATTAGAAAATTTAAAGTACATGTATCTGTAAATATTCTAAAAGCCAACAGATTGGGGCACCTGGGTGGCTCAGCTGGTTAAGCATCTGACTTCAACTCAGGTCATGATCTCACGGTTCGTGGGTTTGAGCCCGGAGTCGGACTCTGTGCTGACAGCTCGGAGCCTGGAGCCTGGAGCCTGCGTCAGATTCTGTGTTTCGCTCTCTCTCCACCCCTCTCCCACTCCTCTTCTGTCTGTCTCTCTCAAAAATAAACAAATATTTTTAAAAAGTCAATGGATTATATACTTTGAATGAGTGAATTCCATGGTATATGAGTCAGATCTCAAAAAGTTGTTTTGGGTTTGTTTTTTTTAAAGTACATGTGTGGCTGGTATTGTATTTCTATTTCACAGTGAGTTTCTCCATTTCTGAAGTTACCATGAGTCAGTTAGTAATAATGGGAAAGAAGAAAAAAGGTGAAAAATCACATTTATTTCCTGTTCATATCATAGCCTTTGTGATGGGCCTATTTGAATTTTTTAGCGTTTATTTTTGAGAGAAAAAGAGTGTGAGTGGGAGAGACACAGAATTGGAAGCAGGCTCCAGGCTCTGAGCTGTCAGCACAGAGCCCAATGTGGGGCTCAAACTCACGCGCAGTGAGATTATGACCTGAGCTGAAGTTGGACACCTAACCAACCGACTGAGCCACCCAGGTGCCCCTGTGATGGACCTATTTAAAAAGCAATATAAAATTATACAGCTAATAAAAAAGAGAACCATCTACAGAAGAAATTAACTTTAATAATTACAATGGACAGTTAGCAGAGTATTAGGGAATATTCCACATGAGGATAGAAAAAAATGGAATAAAGAAACCAAAAATATATAAGGCCAGCACTACAATCAAGAAGACCAAGAAAGTCCCACAACAACGAACACTTAGTAAATGTTCAATACATGTTAGATGGAAGGACAGAAGAGATGGGTGAATGAACAAGCACATTTGGAATAGAAAGATAAAGGAAGGATAATAGAAAACAAAAAAGATATTTAATAACTTTTTAAAAGCCTCTACTACAAAATTATAGAAGTAATTGAAAATTAGCTCAGTTTACATGTCAGCAGGTCACCTGTCTGGGGAAGTTTACAACCCAAGGACCAGAAACATCAGAGACAAAGAGCTGGGCACAGAAGCATCCAAAAAGAGAAGGATCACAGAGAGTGAGTATTTTGTGGAGTGTGCTAAGAAGTAAAGACATGGTGCCTCAGTTGGTTGAGCACCCAACTCTTGATTTTGGCTCAGGTCATGATCCTGGGATTGTGAGATCAAGCCCCATCTCAGGCTCTGAGTTGAGTGTGGAGCCTGCTTGAATGTTGGGGGTTTTTTCCTCTCTCTTTCTCTCCTTCTGCCCCTCTCTCCCACTCATGTGCATGAGTGCATGCTCTCTCTCTAAAATGGTATTAAAAGAAAAAAAGAAGTAAAGACATGCCATTAAAATCAGGAGGCATTTGGTAAGAGCTTTAGTACTTTATCAAAAGATCATGAAGCAATAAGGCATGCAATAAGTACTTTTTGATTATTTCAAGACCATGAATCATCAGTGAGACCAGTGGAGGAAAAGGCTACTCCCTCTAACTCCATGCTGTTAGAGAAATCAATTATACTCTCATAAACGTGTCTGAGCACAGGCAGGAAAACCAGCTCAGTTTAAAGTGTATGGCAACCAAGACCAACTTAATTTAATGTTATATGTATCCCCCTGAGAGGAGAAAATGTTGGCTGATTATGTAAGGAATTCTCTGGAGTCATAACGTATCAAACCACTTATGCCATTTATATAGTAAGAACTTCACAAAATGCTGCATCAGTAATTGCAGTTTCATAAACAGAGTATTACTGTTGTCTGACAACCTCCTTTATCATTTATTAATGGCAAACAGTAGGCTCTGACAGGGATAGTTTTCACTTAACACCAGGAATTGCCTTTGGAGAAAGCTAAGAGATAAGGAAAGAGAACCAAAGGTTCAACTCAACTTGAAGAAAACAAATAAGAAAAAAAAAAGTCAGTAATTTTCAATAGAGTATGAAAAGGAAAATCATTGGTTGTTAAATTAACACAGTTAAATGTCTGAGAAGTAGAGGTTGAGAAGAGGGGCTGGAGTAACCATAGCTGAAAGGACTAAAGCCAGGCGAAGACAAAGAGGGTTTGCCCTAGAGTTCGAAGAAACTGCCTTCTTGTCACTGTATGCGTGATTTCCTCATATTACTATATTTTATGCTATTATGCACAAACCATGGATATATTTTTTTAAAGACGTGCAAGAATATACACGACCATCCCAAAGAAGCTTTCCTTGACACATGTATACACCCCTACAGTACTTATCACCCTTCTCTGTCTCCTGTATAAACTGAGCTTCATGAGGACAAGGTACAGGCTATCCCCTGAATCTAACATGGGTTTGGCATCTCATCTGAAGCATAATGTTATTTGTTCCAGTAAAAGAAATGACACTTGCTATGGACTGAATTGTGTATCTCCCTCCTCAAATTCATATGTTGATGGCCTAACCTCCAATGTGACTATATTTGGAGACAGGGCCTTTAGGGAGGTAAAGTTAAATGAAGTCATAAGAATGAGACCCTAATCCGGTAGGATTAATGTCCTTATAAGAAGAGACACCGAAGATCCATCTCTTTCCCTCTCTCTCTGTGTGCACAGAGGAAAGGCCATGTGATGACACAGTGAGAAGGTGGCTGCCTCCAAGTCAGGAAGAAAGGTCTTAATAGAAACCAGCCCTTACAGCACCTTGATCTTGGATTTCCAGTCTCCAAAACTATGAGAAAATGAATATTTGTTGTTTTGTCATGGCAGCCCACAATGACTAATACAACACTCAAACTAGAATACAGATGTTCTCTTGGTCTCATTGTAAGTTGTAAGAAAGCAGCTCCTTAGTAGGAGACTATGAGATGGTATCGTGTGCAGGACATCAAGGACATCAATACTTGTCCTTCAAAGCTAGAATTAGAGGGGTAGCTGCGTGGCTCAGTCGGTTGAGTGTCCAACTCTTGATTTTGGCTCTGGTCACAATCCCAGGGTCATGAGATCAAGCCTCGTGTCAGGCTCTGTGCTGAGCATGGAGCCTACTTGGGATTGTCTCTCTTTGTCTCTCTCCCTCTGCTCCTTTCCCCCAGTTGTTCTCTCTTTCTAAATATATATACATATATAAATATATATATATATATATAAATATAAATATATATATATATTTTTTTTTTTTAATGCTAGAATTAGATTTTTTATAAGTGGGTACACTAGGATAGGTCCTGCAAGCTAGTTATGCAGATTCAAGAGCCATATACCATAAGCCAGACTGTTGTACTTCTGACATTTTCTGTACTCATTTCCCTATTGATCTTGGTACTAAAACATTTCCTGGAGATCTCTAGCCAATCTCAGTTATGCCAAAGCAGGACCAAGAGAAGGTGTTTTCCTTTTTGCTTATTAAAGGGAAAAACAGGGGCACCTGGGTGGCTCAGTGAGTTGAGCATTCAACTTTAGCACAGGTCATGATCTCATGGTTCATGAGTTTGAGCCCTGCATCTGAGCTGACAGCTCAGAGCCTGAAGCCTGCTTCGGATTCTGTGTCCTCTCACATTGCCTCGCTCTCTCTCTCCTGAAAATTATATAAACATTAAAAAAATTTTTTTAAAAAGGGAACAACAGTATCCCTGGGGTCAAGGTAGTATGGTGTAACAGTCATATAAGTAAGAAGATTCCAAGTAGAAGGTGAAACTCAGTGTCCTAGCCACTTCACTCATTCAACAAATATTTACTAAGCGCTTACCATACAACTGACCCATATCTAACCACTAGGGATCCAACAGCAAAACCCCTTGCCCTCACAGAGGAGCTTTCATTCTAGTTGGGAGAGTGGAGGAGATAGTAAACAATAAGTATATTTTATAAGGAAATATAAAATACATAAAAAATATAGAAAATATATATAGAAAATATATAAAAAGTGTGTTAGAAGTTGACAAGTGCTATGTACAAAAAGAGGTAGGAATGATACGGAGGCAGGGGGCTCAGGGCAGACCTAACTGGGAAAGTGACCCTTAGGCAAACACTTAGAGGAAGAGCAAGAATGAACTGTGTATCTACCCAACAGAGGCAGGACAAAGAAGCAGGTCATGTCTGACATTTTCCAGGAAGGGCAAGATTTCTGTTGACAGAATGGAGGCACCTATGAGGAAGCAGCAGGTGATCAAATTAGTAAGAGAGGCAGGGAGTCATTTTAGGTAGGCTCTTGTAGACTACTTAGAAGGATGTTGACTTTTACTTTGAATTAAATGCGAAAAGGTACTTCATCATCTTCCCATTGGTTAAACTTGGGAGGTAAGATTGTGGAATCCCTCTGTATTTTGTTTTGTACTGCAGAATTCCAGCTCCTAACAAGACACTCAGATGAAGCCTCGAGGCAATGGCTGCAATGCTATATATAACCTAGAAATGTAGTTTGGTAGAACAAACACAAACACCTATTGGAAACTCATCATATTCTTGGGAGATACAGAGAGAACAATTTTGCACATGGAAAAACTGAGATGCAAAGAAAAGACCTATCCATGTTTTCAAAGGCAGTCTGAAAGTGAAATGGGAAGAAAACCAAATGAACTCCAAATGAGTGCAGCCAAAAGGAAATACTGCCTTTCTAAGGCACAGAGGAAAAGCTAGCCAGAATGTGCATCTCAGACCAAGAGGAAAGAAGGGACATGCTCTCAGAAACGCACTCTTACCCAACCACTCCTTTCCACCTTGCCTATTCATGTTCTATTTTAAATAAGAGGAATTTTGTCTAAATGTAAGCCTCAAATCAGGCTCTAACCAAGGATGCTTACAGGCATACTTCCTGCTGGGAAGAATACTGTAACAATTTATGATGGGATAAAGTGAAACAAACACCTATCCATAATACCCATCAACCTTTCCAATGCTGAGATTCAATATGAGCCCCTATTTCTGATTACTGCATTATTTGTGATCTACACTAAAGGTTATATATCTGGACATGGTACAGAGGTAGGGGCAGGCAAAGAAACATGGAAACATTATTTATTTTAAAATCATTATTGAAAACATGAGGAAACAATAGTATTAAAGAAAATTTTGGAGAGAAAAAAAAACACCCCAAAACCCACTGTCTGAAAACAATGATTTCATGTTGGTATTATCTTGCAGTCTTTGTCTATATCCACATATAATTTAGACAGGCAGTGTGCATGTAAGATTTTGACCCATCTAAACATGGTTCCACATTTCTAGCGTCTTCGTAGTTACTAGTTTTAATTGCTGCTTACTAATCCATTGTATCAATGAAGCGGTTTTCTAAACTTTGTTGGGAAAAAAGTATAACACATTTACGTTAACAGCATCATTGCCATCTACAGACATATCATTCTTATTCTCTCAAAAGGCTCTAAATGTGTCTAGTGCAGAAGAGAAGCAAAAAGACTAAGGCAATAATTATTTATTCAGCAATTATTTACTGAGTGCCTACTAAGTATCCAGCATTGATCCAGGCCCTGGGAATAGAGTAGTGAACAAAAAAACCACAAGATCTCTAATTTCACGGAGTTTAAGTTCTAGTTGGGGGCGGGGTGGGAGGAAAAAGACAATAAACAAGGTAACAAACGGAAAAAGGAATTCTTAGAGAAACTTACTTTCTCAAGCTATGGAGTGAATGATAAAGACAGAGCAAAACAAATTCCAAAGCTTCTGATTCATAACTATGGCTGTTCCTAATCTATACATTCAACACAGTCTTCTGAGGGTACTAAACCCAGAAACCAGTTTCTTCTAGATCAGGGCTGAGCAACCTTTTCCTATAAAAGCCAGACAGTAAATATTCTGGGGCTTTGAAGGCCATAGGGTCTCTGTTGCAACTACCCAACTGTGTCATTATAGGGTGAAAGCTCTCATAGATAATGTGAAAATGAACGGATGTAGCTGTTGGCCAATAAAATTATATTTAACAAACACTAGCTGAGAATAACACTTGGCCTGCAAGTTCTATATGGCTCATAAGATCCACTCAAACATTGTTAACCAGAAATAGAGAGAAGATACATATGCAATCCTCAGCTGGAAAATTCCATTGAGTTTTCCTCTGCAATGACTCATTTTGTCATTTCCTTTCCACTTCCATTGCCACATCCCCAAATCAGATTTTTATTACCTTTCACTTTATTACCTTTCACTTTCACTTATGTACATCCCCCTGCTTTTGCATATTCTATTCCTTTAACCCACATTCCCTTTCTTCCATTCACCACCTATTAAAATCTTCTCTGTAAAGTCCAGTTCAACGAACTATAAATTAGATAATATCGAGGACTTACTGTTAAGTATTTCAGGAAGGATAACAACATTGAGGTTGTGTATTTTTCATAAGTGTTCCTATCTGAGGCACCTGGCTAGCTGAGTCACTGGAGTGTGCAACTCTTTTTAAAAATTTTTTTTTTCAACGTTTATTTATTTTTGGGACAGAGAGAGACAGAGCATGAACGGGGGAGGGACAGAGAGAGAGGGAGACACAGCATCGGAAACAGGTTCCAGGCTCTGAGCCATCAGCCCAGAGCCCGACGCGGGGGCTCGAACTCACGGACCACGAGATCGTGACCTGGCTGAAGTCGGACGCTTAACCGACTGCGCCACCCAGGCGCCCCTGGAGTGTGCAACTCTTGATCTCAGGATTGTGTGTTTGAGGCCCATGCTGGGTGTAGAAATTACTTACAGATTAAAACTTTAAAAAAAATAAAAATAAGTGGTGCTTGGGTGGCTCAGTCAGTTGAGCGTCTGACTTTGGCTCAGGTCATGATCTCCTGGTTCATGAGTCCAAGCCCCACATCGGGCTCTATACTGACAACTCAGAGCCTTGATTCCACTTCAGATTCTGTCTCCCTCTCTCTCTCTACCCCTCCCCCACCCTCTCCCTCCCCCACCTGTCTCAAAAATAAACAAAAACATTTTAAATAAACAAACAAATAAATAAATGTGTCCCTGTCTTGGGACACCTGGGTGGCTCTGTCAGTTAAGCATCCACTTTAGGCTCAGGACACAATCTCTCGGTTAGGGAGTTCAAGCCCCACGTCAGGCTCTCTATTGTCAGCACAGAACCTGTTTTAGACCCTCTATCCCCGCTCTCTCTCTCTCAAAACTAAATAAACATTTTTAGGGGGAAAAAAAAGTGTTGTTGCCTTTTAGAGATATACATAAAAATTGTTATAGAAGAAATGCTGTGATATCTGAGATTTGCTCCAAAATAATGGGGGGTGGGGCGCCAGGGTGGCTCAGGCAGTTAAGCCTCCAACTTCTGCTCAGGTCATGATCTTGCCCTTTGTGAGTTCAAGCCCTGCATTGGGCTCTGTGCTGACAGCTCAGAGCCTGGAGCCTGCTTTGGATTCTGTGTCTTTCTCTCTCTCTCCGCCCCTCCCCAACTTGCTCACAGGCACTGTGCGCACACGCATGCTCTCTTTCTCTCTCTCACTCTCTCTCAAAAATAAACATTAAAAAAATTCAAAATAATCTAGGGGTGAATCTGGGGGAAGGGAGTGAGGATACAGATGAAACAACCTTGAGCTGTTAATGAAGCTGAGTATTGAGTTCATAGGGATTCACTGCACATTTTCTCTATTTTTCTCTAGTTTTAAAATTTTCCATAAAAGAAAGTTGAAAAAATTCCAGTTCAAATGCCAGATTCTACAGAGGAAGTAATGTCTTTTTTCCTGTACTACATGAGCATGTACCTCCATTTATTACTTCTTTCAATCTGCTTTGTACTCCTATTTGCTGTTTACACCAAGACAGTGAATTCTTTATGGACAGGTTCATATCCCATTCATCTTTGTAACTTTCCCAACATGTTTTACATATAATTGAGATCTTTTATTGTTTGCTGAAGTTTATCTGAAAAAAGACCAAAATCAAAGAGACCAGAAAGAAAAACAATAGCAGGAGCACCTTACACTCCGGATCAAAATTCAATCTGAAAAACTTTTATCATATCTACTGAATCATTTACGTAGAGCTCTTGGGCTATCCGTAGCTTTGAACTTTAGTCATCCAAACTACAAGTAGAAAATTGCAATCACTCCCTTCAACATTCCTGGAGCCTGGGGAGAGGGCAGGGAGGGAACGATTTTTGTTCCTAAAAAGGAGATGGCATTATTATTCTCTACTACTGACTTCAACACCACTAGTATTTTCTTTTTTTTTTTATTAAAAAAATTTTTTTTAATATTTCTTTATTTTTGAGAGACAGAGTATGAGCGGGGGAGGGGCAGAGAGAGAGAGAAAGACACAGAATCTGAAGAGGCTCCAGGCTCTGAGCTGTCAGCACAGACCCCGACGGGGGGCTTGAACTCACAAGCCATGAGATCATGACCTGAGCCAAAGTCAGATGTTTAACCGACTGAGCCACCCAGGCGCCTCAACACCACTAGTATTTTCAATCATCATCATCATCATCATCATCATCATCATCATCATCATCCCAATGAAATCAGAGTGGTTATCAGGTCAAGAGTTTCAGTGGAATCATGTGTCTGTCCTATTCATTATGCATCCATTACTTAGCTATACTGCAAATCCTCTCTCTAACATAAGAGAGAAAAAAAATCTTCCTTCAGCCATTCAATGATGCTAATTATCACAAAGAGCCTAGGTTGGTTTGATGTGAAAGAGATTAAAGAAGTTCCAATCAGGTAGCTCTGGCTTCAGATTTTAAATGTCCTAAGTGCCTCTGAAAGACTAGCAAATACACACTGCTATATTTAGCAAAAGGTTCTCTCAACCCACATTATATAAAATGAAAATAAAAACTCTGCTTCTGAAAGATGGCCAGCTTTAAAAAAAAACAAAACTTAATGGATAAAATGTGAATACCCAGGATCCTGGCCTGGAATGAAGAAATCTCATTTGCTGGGTCTACCACAAATAGCAAACAATGAGCAAGACACCACACTCTTTCAAGTGATCATCTATCCCATAGCTTTGCCTATAAGTTCCAATCCTGCCCATGGACTCATGTGCTTACCATGTCTCCAAGTGTCTCCAATTTCCTGATAGGCAATTTTACTATATGCAAAAACACTTATTTCCAAAAAAAAAAAAAAAAAAAAAAGCCATCAATGCACCTTCCCATTACCATTTTTCCCCTCCTTGTCTCCTTTGATGGCACATCTGCTTTAAGACTCCAGGAATATTAGAGCGCCTGGGTGGCTCAGTCGGTGAAGCGGCCGACTTCGGCTCAGGTCATGATCTCGCAGTTCGTGAGTTTGAGCCCCGTGTCGGGCTCTGTGCTGACAGCTCAGAGCCTGGAACCTGCTTCCGATTCTGTGTCTCCCTCTCTCTCTGTCCCTCCCCTGCTCATGCTCTGTCTCTGTCTCAAAAACAAATAAAAACATTAAAAAAAAAATTAAGACTCCAGGAATATTGAGTACTCCTCTCTCTTCCTCATTCCTGACCACTTTTTCTTTAAAACTTGTCCCTCTCCATTCCTATTCTTGTTCCTATTCTCTGAGTCTAATCTTTATCCCTTCATAATTAAATAACCAAATCAGAAAACAGAATATGTGCACAGCTATTAAAAAGAAGAGTAGAACAAAATCTCTTGACTTACAGGCATTTTTACAAGGTGTTCAGTAAGAAAAGCAAGATGCAAAAATCAATTTTAATATAATTCTATTTTTTAATGTTTATTTATTTTTGACAGAGAGAGCAAGAGCGAGCATGTGCGAGGCGGAGGAGAGGCAGAGAGAGGGAGACGGAGAATCCGAAGCAGACTCTGTGCTGACAGCAGAGAGCTGATGCAGGGCTTGAACCCACGAACCATGACATCATGACCTGAGCTGAAGACAGATGCTTAACCGACTGAGCCATCCAGGTGCCCCTATGATTCTATTTTTTAATGTTTATTTTTGAGAGCAAGCGCATGCGCATGCACACGCACCCCCCAGTGGGGGGAGGGGCAGAGAGAGAGGAGGACAGAGGATCCAAACCGGGCTCTGTGCTGACAACAGCGAGCCCAATGGGGCTCAAACTTACAAACCATAAGATCGTGACCTAAGCCAAAGTCGGACACTTAACTGACTGAGCCACCCAGGCTCCCCAATATGATGCTATTTTTAAAACAATATCCCCAATCCACTATATGATGTGTATATACATTTTTATATTATACAAGAAAAAAATATATAGAAGGATGAAGATATGAGTTACATGGTAGGGAGATAATTCAAAATGAGAAAATAAAGAGAAGGGGGAAATGAGGCAAGCAAAAGAGAAAACAACAGACTTCACTAAACAATATATATAGAAAACATGATCCCTTTTATGTATCTGTGTAAAAATATATATATTTATTTTTTAAAGTTTTAAACAAAAAGTATTAAACAAATTCAAATGTACAAATGAAAGGACCTTCTATTCATTCAGAAAAATACATGATGCTGATTTTAAAACATGTCTACAGGGCACCTGGCTGGCTTAGTCGGTAGAGCATGCAACTCCTGATCTCAGAGTTGTGAGTTCAAGCCCCATGTTGAATGTAGAGATTACTTAAAATTACAAAAATCTTAAAAAAAATAAAGTCTACAAATTATTTGACAGTCCTCTCATGAAAAGGTAGAAACAGGGGCACCTGGGTGGCTCAGTCATTAAACATCTGACTTGGGCTCAGATCATGATCTCACAGTTTGTGAGTTCGGATCTCACATCAGGTGAACTCAAGCCCTGAGTCAGATAAGCCCCACTTCTCTCTCTCTCCACTCTCTCTCTCTGCCCCTCCTGGGATTCTCTCTCTGCTCCTCGCTCACTTGAGCCCTCTCTCTCTCTCAAAAAAAAATTTTTTTTTATTAAAAGAAAGAAAGAAAAAGTAGAAACAAATTCCTCTCCCCTTAAATATGGGGCTGGGCTTAGGCACTTACTTCTAAGGAACAGAATGCAGTGAAAATGATACTGTGTGACTTCATAGGCTAAGTAAGAAAAGGCAACAAGGCCTCCACCTGGCTCTCTTCTGTAATGTGTGCCCTTGGAACCCAGCCACTATGATGTAAGAAGAAAAAAGCCACATGGAAGGCCACCTATAGATGTTCTAGCCACAGCCCTGGCTGAGGTCCCAGCCAACAAGCTAGCATTAGCCACCAGACATGGCAGTGAAAGAGCCCACATATGATTCCAGCTCCCACCCAGCCTTTGAGCCATTCTGCTCCTTGAATGGAGCAGAGAATTCTTGCCAAGCTCTGCCTAAACTGCAGATTTGTGTGCAAAATAACATTGCCCATATTTCAAGTGACTAAGTTTTGGAGTGGCTTTTTTACATAACAATAGATAACAGGAACAAATACTATGTAATATTTTACAGAGTAAACTAGGTTGCTTCTCACTTTCCACCTCTTTGTCCTAGGAGTCATGTTAAGAAGTTTACCATTTCTCTGTTTTCCTGCTTCTGTCTGCTAGTGTTCAAGGACACAAGGTACTCAAGTGGGGTACATACATGGCAAATGAAGAAGGCCAGGGTGGTTGGGAGGTCAGTTACAATAAGCAAATAAGTTAATGAATTGAGCAAATAAATAAATATTCTGAGACTAATGAAAGCCAGATTTCTCATTCTTGAAAAAAGGTACTTACAAACATGAAAAGTGGTAAGGCTAGAGAGAAACCCAAGGTATTATATTGAAATTAAAGGTATGAGCTTGACAGGCATCTGGTGGCTCAGTCAGTTGAGCATCCAACTCTTGATTTCGGCTCAGGTTGTGATCCCAGGGTCGTGGGATTGAGCCCCACATTGGGCTCCATGTTGAGTGGGGAGCCTGCTTAAGATTCTCTTTCTCTCTCCCTCTCCCCCCTTTCCCCCTCTGCACATGCTCTCTCTCTAATTAAACAAACAAATAAATAAGATATTAGTTTGAATGCAAGGCTTTTAAAGATATATACAGAAATAGATAAAGAAAGAAATGAGAGAGAGAGAGCGAGCGAGCTGTACATACATACCTATATTTCTGGGCTCTGTCTGCAAAGAGCACCTAAAAGCAATGACATCCTAAAGCACTGAGCACAACAAACCCTCAAATGTTGGTTTCTAAATACCATCCTCCATGAAAAGAACCTGGACTCCTTAGAGAAATGGCTGATTCCAGGGACAGGGCAGGGAAAATACAAGATGACCCTGGAACATCCTGTTGTTCTAGAAATCTAGAAGTGCTCAAAGAATGATAAGGACATATAAAAGGGAAACAGCTTGAAAGGGCTCCGGCTGACCAAAACTGGAGTAATCTGAGCATCAAAATAAATAATAATACTAACAAATTACAACTCAATGAATAAATCATAAATCTGAGTCCATACTGAAAGAAAGGTGGGGAGGGAAGGAATGAGAAAGCTCATCTTTACAGCAGAAGGCCAATTTATAAATGCAGAAGGCATAATGGAAACAAACAAAAATCATCACTTGGCAAACATATCATGGCTGCTGATTTAGGGAGGACAGTAATGCTGGTAGGTTGAATCTGATGAGGAATAATATACTGGCATAATCTCAAACTGTCTACACATAAAATACTTGTCAGTTATAAAAAGAAAAACAATGACTTTACAGTGAAGAAAAGCAGAGATAACTGGCAGCCACCAACATGACCAGATGATCAAGGTTAACATCACTGGTAATGGGATTGCTTAATATCGTGTGTCCCTTGATATGAAGTACTGAGAATATTACACATCATTTCTATGATATTTTTGCCAAGAAATCATGACCTGAGTCTGGTCATGAGGAAATATTAATGGATTCAGCTTGCAGATCATCCTCCTGAATATAGGACTGTTGAGGACAAAAATGACAGTAAAAGACTAAGGGGTTACTGCAGGCTGAAGGACATGGAGTACATGACAATGAAGTCCACTGCATGTTCTGCACTGGGATCCTGGACCAAAATGGAAAAGGAAACATTGTTGGGGCAGCTGGCAAAATGTGAACCGGGCCTGTTGCTAAAGGAGTAGGTTTTTATCGATGTTAATTATCTGACTTAGATATGTAGTAGTTAATTAGGAGTGCCCTTGACTGGGGAAAATACACACAGAAATAGTATGGAATCACAGGACAACACATACGAAACTTGGCTTCAACACAGGAATACACACAGAAAATACACACAGAAATAGTATGGAATCACAGGACAACACATACGAAACTTGTTCTCAAATGGCTCAGAAAAAGCAATTTAGAGAAAGATAGTCTAATAGAGTAAATATGGTAAAATATTAACAGTTTGGGAATCTGGCTGAAGTGAGAGGAATGTGGAAGTTCCTCCCAATCACAGACTGGAAGAAAATAGTACAAGTATATTTCATTTTACTGCGCTTCACAGATAAAATATTTTTTACGAATGTAAGGTTTGTAACAACCCAGTGTCAACCAAGTCTGTCCATACCATTTTCCAAATGTACTTGCTCACTTTCTGTCTCTGTCACATTTTGGTAAGTCTCTCAATATTTCAAGCTCTTTTGTTATTATTATATTTGTTATGGTGATCTGTAATCAGTGATTATGACTTGCTAAAAGCTCAGGTAATGGTTAGCATTTTTTTAGCAATAAAGTATTTTTTTTAATGTTTATTTATTTTGAGACAGAGAAGGAGTGCACGTGCACGCACGCTCTTGAGCAGGGGAGGGGCAGAGAGAGAGGTAAAGAGAATCCCAAGCAGGCTCTTCACTGTCAGCACAGAGCCCAACACATTCTCACAAACTGTGAGATCACGGCCTGAGCCAAAATCTAAAGTCAGACACTTAACCTGACTGAGCCACTCAAGGCGCCCAGCAATAAAGTATTTCTAAATCGAGGTATTTACGTTGTTTTTTAGACATAATGGTATTGCACACTTAATAGACTATGAACACAACTTTAACATCTATTGGGAAACCAAAAAATTCATTTGACTCCCTTTCTTGCAATATTTGTATCAGTGGGGTGGTCTGGAACTAAATCCACAATATCTCTGAGATATGCCTGTGTATATCAGATGCACACACGTGCATGCACACACACTCACATATACACACACGTATCTGAAAGGACCTGATCTGTAAGATATAAATAACTGCTACAAATAAATTATTAAAAGACAAACATGCCAATTTATAAAACAGGGAAGATTTAAACAGATTTTTCACAGAAAAGGTATCTATCCAAATGGCCAGTCAGTAGGTACTCACTGTCATATTAAAGAAAGGCAAATTAGGGGTGCCTGGGTGGCTCAGTCGGTTAAGAATCCAACTCTTCGTTTTGGTTCAGCTCATGATCTCGCAGTTTGGGAGTTCAAGCCCTGTATTAGGTTCCATGATGACAGTGCAGAGTCTGCTTGGGATTCTCTCTCTCTCTCCCTCTCTCTCTGCCCCTTCCCTGCTCATGCATGTGTTCTCTCTCTAAAAACAAAAAACTTAAAAATAAAAAAAAGAAATGCAAATTAAATGAGAGGGAGTTACCATTTCGCACCCATGACCATGGCTAATTAAAAAGACTGACAAAACTTGGGGTGCCCGGGTGGCTCAGTCATTGAGCACCGACTTGGGCTCAGGTCATGATCTCACGGTTTGTGAGTTCGAGCCCCACGTCAGGTTCTGTGCTGACAGCTCAGAGTCTGAAGTCTGCTTCTGATTCTGTGTCTCCGTCTCTCTCTGCCCCTCCCGTGCTCGTGTTCTGTCCCTCAAAAATAAATAAATATTTTTAAAAAAATTTTTTAAAGACTGACAAACTAAATGCTAGTAGGGATGTGGAGCAATGGGAGCTTTCATACATTACTAGTCTTAGTTATCTACTGCTGTGTAATAACAGTGCCACGAACTTAGCAGTTTAAAACAACAGGCATTTATTATCTCACAGTTTCAATGGGTTAGAAGTCCAAGCATAGTTTAAGTGGGTCCTCAATAAGATTTCAACCAAGCTGTTGGCTGGGGCTATGGTCTCAAGAGAGGCTTAAGTTTCCAAGCTCACATGGATATTGGCAGCATTCAGTTCTTTGTGGGCTACTGGACTGAGGACCATGCGTTTTTGCTGACTGTGAACTGGAAGCTACCCTCAGCTCCCTGCCATACGGCCCTCTCCATAGGTAGCTCACAACATGGCAACTTGCTTCTTCAAAGCTGGCAAGGAGAGAGTGTCCTCACAATATAGCCATTACAATCTGATGTAACATCATCACATACACGTAACGATGTATATCTTGTCACTCTTGTCATAGCCTTTAGGAAGGAACAAGTCCCACCCATATTCAAGGGGAGGGAATTACATTAGGCATAAATGCCAAGAGACGGGGCATGGGGGCCACCTTAGAATCTGTCTGCCACACCAAGTAGGAATGTAAACTAACACAATCACTTTTGGTAAAATGGCAGTTTCTTATAAAGTTAAACAAATAGCTACACTGAGCCCTACCATTTTACTCCTACATATCTACCCACAAAGAAATGAAAATATATGCCCATATAAAGACTTGTACAAGAAAACTCATAGCAGTTTTATTCATAAAAGCCAAAAACTGTAAACAACCTCTGTGTCCATCAACAGAAAAACATATAAACAAATTGTAGTCTCTTTTTCAATGAAATACTACTTGGCAACAAAAAAGAATGAACTACTAACACACACGACATGGATGAATCTGACAAAAGAAGGTCAACACAAGAACACATCCTACTGTATATGATTCCATTTATATGAGGTTCAAGAACATACCAATTAATCTCTGGTGATATAAACCAGAACAGTTACTGCCTATGAGAGGTAGGGACTGACTGCAAGTAATCAGTATGTTCCATATATTGATTCAAGTATTGATTACATAAATGTATATATTTGTCAAAACTCACCAAGCTATAAACTCAAGATCTGTGCATTTTACTGCACTTAAATTTACTTCTAAAAAAGAAATACTCATGTACATATTAATAGAAAAGAGAGTTTAGCATGGTAATTAAAAGAACAGATTCTGAGGCTACACTGCCAAGGTTTAGACTCTGGCTATGTTACTTTCTTGGGCAAGTTACCTAACCTCTCTACCTATTTGATAATTAAATGAGTTAACACACACACAGCAATTAGAACAGCACCTAGTATATATCAGGCACTCAATGTTAGCTATTATTAAACAAAACTAAAAAAAAACCCAATTATTAATGTTAGGAAAAATTAAAAGTTGGCCAGGAAAGGAAAATCACAGTTTACTACATGACTGAACAGTGACTTGCCTTTCTATTGTCATAATAATAAAAACCAAAATTACACTTTTATTGGGAGAATGTGGTGATGGTGGCAATCTTCCACGTATGGAATTCACCATAAAAAAAGACTGTCTCAGAAACAAGCCTTGTAGAACTACCTGACTCTCCAAAATATATGTATAACACTGATTAAAAATAAATACAACAAGGAAAAAAAACTATTAGGGGGAAGTGGACTATTAAAATATAAAACCAGGCTGGGGTGCCTGGATGGCTCACTCAGTTAAGCATCTGACTCTTGATTTCGGCTTAGGTCTTGATCTCACAGCTGACATCATGGAGCCTCCTTGGAATTCTGTCTCTCCCTCTCTTCCTGCCCCTCTCACATACATGCACGTGTGTGCACACATTCTCTCTCTCTCTCTCAAAATAAATAAACTTAAAAAAATTAATAAAACCAGGTAGGAAGGGGTATCTGGGTGGCTCTATCGGTTAGGCATCCAACTCTTGGCTTCAGCTGTGGTCATGATGTTGTGGTTTCGCGAGTTCAAACCCCACCACATCAGGCTCTGCATCGGCAGCATGAAGCCTGCTTGGGATCCTCACTCTCCCTCTCTCTCTGTCTCTCCACCACTTGATCTGTGTCTGTCTCTCTCAAAATATCTAAACTAAACTAAACTAAAATAAAATAAAATATAACAAAACAGGAAAATAATCAAGTACTGACACTCAAATGAAACCAAAACACAACTAAAAGAAGCATCTAACTGTATAAGAAGTCTAGGGGCACCTGGGTGGCTCAGTCTGTTAAGTGTCCGACTTTGGCACAGGTCATGATCTCAACAATTTGTGGGTTCGAGCCCCACATGCTGACAGCACAGAGCCTGGAGCCTGCTTCAGATTGTCTCCCTCTCTCTGCCCCTCTCTGCGGGCCCCCCCCCCCCGGCACTCTTTCTCTCTCTCAAAAATAAATAAACATTTAAAAGAAGAAGAAGAAGAAGAAGAAGAAGAAGAAGAAGCAGCAGCAGCAGCAGCAGCAGCAGCAGCAGCAGCAGCAGCAGCAGCTGCAGTCTAGAGAGAATATTAACCATGGGGGAAACATACTGAAATTCAGTATCATTTGAGTATTATGTATATTCCATATTAAAATCGCAGAGACAGTATCCTTCCTCTCTCACAACTACATTTCAAGGTCTTATCACCTTTTTATTCAGTAGTAGGCCAGGCATTTCTCAATCCACTGGCTAGAAAACCATATAGTGAATTAATATGAATAAGGATTTAATTATAATAATGTATCACCTATATTCACATGGAAACTTTCACTGAGGAACATAAAACTTGCGTTGATTTTACCATAATCTTCAAAGCATTTCTAAGCAGTAAGATCATGAAGGAAATGGAAAGTGAGTGGTTTGCCTACTTTCATTCTGAAAACCAAAATTAAGATATAGGAATCACAACAGAGTAGTGATCTTTTTACCTTCCTATAAACACACAAGCTTTTAGAAAACAGACACCACTTTCCACCAACTTATTGCTATAGTGACCATGCGAGAAGAACCCCAGTGGAGCAGATCCAGCCTATTTAAGAGGCTTCACCTTGGTGACTGTGCTAACTGTCCCAAACTCACAAATCAACATCAATGGCATTTCTATTGTACTCTAAGACAAACTGTCTCATCTGTTCTTCCCAACAATCTTGAATAGTCAGCTAGGCAGTTATTTTATTTCTTTCCATTCTAATGAGAAGACTGAAGATTAAAAGGTAACTTAATCCCAAATCACAGAGTTTTCATTAAAGGAAGACTTAATTCTTCTGGCTCCACAGCCAGTGTTCAATCCACTCTACCAGTATATTTATGCAAACAGAAGTTTGTGAAGATGAATCATTTGCTAATTTTTAAAGTCTAGATTATAGATGGCAACATTTGAAACCTCTGGCTTGGGGCACCTGGATGGCTCAGCCAGTTAAATATCTGACTTTGGCTCAAGTCATGATCTCACAGTTCCTGAGTTCAAGCCCCGCATTGGTCTCTGTGCTGACAGCCTGTCAGCATAGAGCCCACTTTGGATCCTCTTTCCCCCTCTCTTTGCCCCTCCCCTACTTGTACTGTCTCCAAAATAAATAAATATTTAAAAAAAGAAAAGAAAAGAAACTGTTCGCTTATGTCTCTTCCTAAACAAACAAAAGGTCAACATATTTGAGGACATTCAAGCACACTTACATTTATGGGCTATGATAACTGTAATAAACACAAAATGTTTTAATAAGTGAGTCTTGAGATGCCTGGGTGGGTCAGTAGGTTAAGCATCTGACTTAGGCTCAGGTCATGATCTCATGGTTTAGGAGTTTGAGCCCCACGTCAGGCTCTGTGCAGACAGCTTAGAGCCTGGAGCCTACTTCGGATTCTGTATCTCCCTTTCTCCCTGCCCTCGTCCACTTGCACTCTGTCTCTCTCAAAAGTAAATAAACATCAAAAAAAAATTTTTAAGTGAGTCTTAATATAGTAATGACGGTAGTAATGCCTCTAAGGTGCTTTCTGGATTGTCACAATGATTGGGAACTTTACTGACATTTAATGGTGGAAAAACCAAGAATGCCAGACATCCTACAACCCATAATCCCTGTGAGTCTTGCACAACTAAGATATGACTACCTTCTACATGTTTCCAACGTTCATGTAAGTGAAAGCATTCCACCTAAAGGGAGAACCAGGTTTCAGAGTGCCTAAAGCTTATTTCATTTGAAGGGTCCTGTATAAGAAAAAGCATACAAGTTCACAATTACAAAATTAGGTCTAGAATTTTAAAATACCAAATATGTAGGACTACATCTAAAGAAAGATGTACAATATTTCTACACAAATAAGTGCAGAATCAATTAAAGACGATCTAAGTAAATGGAGGGACATATATCCATTAATTGAAAGACTCAATATTTTAAGGATTTCAACTCTCTCCAAATTAATCCACAGATTCAGAGCAATCCTAATACAATTCTCAAAAACAAAGGAAATTGAAAAGCTGGGTCTAAAATTTCTAAGGAAATGCAACAGAGCAAAGACTAGTCAAGGCAATCATGAACACACAGCTGGAAAACTTATACCACCAGGTAACAGGCCTATTATAAAGATATAGTAATAGAGACATGGAACATTAGTGTAAGCATGGACAGACTCACCAATATACAAAACATAAAGTCTAAAATAGACCCACATGTAAAACATCATGTGATTTACGATGCAGAGCAGTGGAAAAAAGATAATCTTTTTAAATAAATGATGCAGGGAGGGTGGGGGTGCCTGGGTGGCTCATTCAGTTAAGCATGCAACTCTTGATTTCAATGTAGGTGATGATCTCATGGTTCGTGAGCTTGAGCCCTGCATTGGGCTCCATACTGACAGTGCGGAGCCTACTTGGGATTCCCTGTCTCCCTCTCTCTCTGCCCTTCCCCTGCTCGGTCTTTACTTATCTCTTTCTCAAGATAAATAAACATTTTTAAAAAGTCATAAAAAAATAAATGATTCAGGGGCGCCTGGGTGGCTCAGTCAGTTGAACATTTGACTTCGGCTCAGGTCATGGTCTCACAGTTCATGAGTTCAAGTCCCGCTCTGGGCTCTGTGCTGACAACTCAGGGCCTGGAGCCTGCTTCAGATTCTGTGTCCCCTCTCTCTGCCCCTCCTACATTCATGCTCTGTCTCTGGTCTCTCTCAAATAAACATTTAAAAAAATTTTTTTTAAATAAATGTTGCAGGGTTAACTGAATATCCATGTGGAGGAAAATATATCTTAACCCTTACACCACACACAAATATCATTTCCATATGGACTGTAAATTTAACTGTAAAAAGTAAAATACAGCTTTTAAAAGAAAGCATCAGTGAACACCTTCATGATACTGAGGTAGGCTAAGATTTCTTAAAGAGGACATAAAAGGCACTAAATGTAACTGGGAAAATTGATAAATTGGACTAAATTAAGATTAATAATTTCTGTTCATCAAAAGACACCACTGGGGTGCCTAGGTGGCTCAGTCAGTTAAGCATCCAACTCTTGATTTCAGCTCAGGTCTTGATCTCAGGGTCGTGAGTTCAAGCCATGCATTGGGTTCCACACCGGTGTGGCACCTACTTAAAAAAAAATGAAGTGAAAGTGCGTCTGGGTGGCCCAGTTGGTTAAGTGTCTAACTTGATTTTGGCTCAGAACACGGTCTCACAGTTTGTGAGATCAAACCCCACATCAGGCTCTGCACTGACAGCATGGAGCCTGCTTGGGATTCTCTCTCCATCTCTCTCTGCCCCTCCCCTGTTCATGCTCTCCTTCTCTCTCTCTCTCCCTCCCTCTCTCTCTCTCTCTCTCTCTCAAAATAAATAAACATTAAAAAAAATGAAGTGGAAAAAAAATTAAGTGAAAGACACCATTAAAAGAGTAAAAAGGCTAAATAAATAAATAGGCAATCCATGGGGGTATAAGCAGATATTCGTAAGAAAAAGAACCGTAAGTCAATAAGATACAGAGACAACCCAATAGCAAAATGGGCAAACAACCTGAATAGACAATTCATAAAAGAGAATATCCAGATAGCTAATAAGCTTATGAAAAAGTATTCAACATCTTGAGGGAAATGCAAATTAAAAGCACTGGAGAAACCATTTTACCCCTAACCAGAAGGATTAAAACAAAAAAGACAAAGAATACCACCTTTTGGTGGAGATGTGGTACAAGTGGAACTCTCATATTGCTAAGCCGAGCATACACATACCCCATGATCTGGCAATTCCACTCCTGCTTATATACTCAAAGGAAAGGAAATGAAATATATGAGAGTGCTTATATCAACCAATAAACATGTACAAGCATGTTCACAGCAGCACTATCCATACATCATCACCTCAAACTGGAAATTTTCCATGACCATTACCACAGAATGGTTAAATAACCTGTGATATATTCACACAGGGAACACTACACAACAAGAATACATCAACTGCAACTACATGCAATAATGTGGATGAATCACACAAACATCATGTTGAACAAAGTCAGATACAAGAGTGTACACATGTGAAGTACAAAGGCAGGCAAAACTTGCCCTACACTGCTATAAGCTAGGATACTTGTCATTTTTGGTAGGGGGAGAGGTAGTGATTAGAAGCGGGCAAGGCAATGTTTTGGGTTGTTGGCAACGTTCTGTTTCCCGATGTGGATGCTAATTATGTGGGTATGTCCAGTGTGTAAAAATTCATTAACTGTACTTATTATGTATACTTTTCTAAGTATAGATTATACTTCAATAAAAGGTTGTATTTTTTTGTAATTTGGTATAGGGCCATGAGGTAACCTGTGCACACGAAAAGCCTTAAAGCTTAAGCTTCATTAGATTCATAATAAATTTGCCTTTGGTCCCACCAGACATATATGTACATATATATAAATAATTATCTTATAATGACCTAAGTCTGTATCTAAATAGATTTTGCACAGAAATTTCAGTTTTTTCATCATTTAATATATAAGGAACTTTCCAGGAATGTAACTACTATGTGTATACAGGAAGGGCTGTATATTGTTCTGTTCAGAACTTTATGAAGATTTATTCAGAATTCTAGAAAATCATATCACCAATGGCATTGCCACATATTATCTGAGTCACCCACGCAATATACCTGTATCAGTCTCTATTTATAGGTGTCATATTTACAGAGGAAAAACTATGTGTACCTGCAAGCACCTGACAGCTATGGTTTCTGACGTGCCATGCCATTTACAAATGTCTTCTGAGAATTCACATATAGAAATACAGATTGTATTACAAAGAGCCTTCCTTTTATCTTTCCTTCATATTTCAGTTAAGATATCGTAGACATGTTGGTAAGCTTTATTATCCGGGAATTTCATTTCAGGATAGAAAAAGGGCCATAAGTTCTAATTCCTGAGTTTAATATCTGCTCTTGTACGTGACTCACATTATCCAAATCACAAGTTAAGTAATATACTTACCTAAAATGTCAAAAAAAAAAAAAAAAAAAGGGTGCCCAGGTGCCACTCCAAAAGCAGTTACCTAAATATATCTATCATAAATTTGATCTAGACATGGTAAACAGAATAAAAGGGAAATAAGAGTTCAAACTACAAGATCTAACTAAGCTTCTTTCCTTTTAAATCAGTAAGATCCAGTTTGGCATTCACAAGCAAAGGACTCCATTATTTTCCTGTTCTCTTTTAAAAATAGCTCCACCTTCAAGATTATACAAATTAGATCATTCTGCAGCAGGATTCCTCCTTACAGAGCAGCTCCCAGGAAGCACAGACAGGCTGTCTGCTGTTGAACATTACTCATTAAAAAAAACAAAAAACAAAAAACAAAAACATATTTTTGACTTTCCAGTTTCACTGGGTTAGTGACAAAGAACATGTGCTATAGGTATCAATAGCTTCTGCAACAGATCTCCCTCATTAAAACCCATCAAATAAATAAGGATCACAGAGGAGATACCAGATCAAGCAAGCATGACAGCAGAAAAATCAGGGATGTTGAGACTCAGCTGCTCCATCATAGCTTCATGATGGCCTAAGCACTAAAAGAAATTAATCTAACTTATTAACACAATCAGTTGCCAGTCTATCGATTATTCCATCTCCCAGTAAATTCCCAAGGAAATTTATTCCCAATTAATTGCAAATGGCAAAAGTAGAAACAGGGGCGCCTGGGTGACTCGGCCGGTTGAGCGTCCCACTTTGTCTCAGGTCATGATCTCACCGCTTGTGGGTTTGAGCCCCACATTGGGCTCTGCTGATAGCTCAGAGACTGGAGCCTGCTTCGGATTCTGTGTCCTGCTCTCTCCCTGTCCCTCCCTCACTCATGCTCTGTCTCTCTCTCTCTCTCTCTCTCTAAGAATAAATAAAACATTAAAAAAATAATTTAAAAAAAAGTAGAAACAAACTCCCTCAAGAACCTTGACGAGTTCAGTTATACAGATCTCATTCTTTTTTCTTTTTTTTTAAAATATGTTTGGTTTTTAAAATTTTTTTTTTTCAACGTTTATTTATTTTTGGGACAGAGAGAGACAGAGCATGAACGGGAGAGGGGCAGAGAGAGAGGGAGACACAGAATCGGAAACAGGCTCCAGGCTCCGAGCCATCAGCCCAGAGCCTGACGCGGGGCTCGAACTCACGGACCGCGAGATCGTGACCTGGCTGAAGTCGGATGCTTAACCGATTACGCCACCCAGGTGCCCCTATACAGATCTCATTCTTATATAATGTCACTTAAGCAAGATAAAGTGGTGACAATAATAGTAAATTTTTTTATAAAAATCAGAAAACCAACACAAGGAAGTTAATGAAATTTTCAAGTCATCTTTGAATCCTTTTGCTCCATCATACCCCAAATCCAACCCATAAACAAATCCTTTAGGCTTGAAAATATACCTAGAATCTGATGAATTCTCTTTTCCTCCACCTCTACCAACCTGTTCCAAGCCAATTAGCTCCCACGACATCATCACAACACCTCTACCTAGACTCCCTGCTTTCACCCTACCCTTCTTTATAGGCTATTCTATACACAGTGGTCAGTGGGTATTTTAATATGAAAGTCATTATCATGCCTCTTCCGTGGCTCAAAACCTCTAATGGCTTCCCATCTCACTCAAAGTCAAAGCTAAGTCTTACAATGGTCTATAAGATCTGGGTCCCCTTTGCTTACTCACTCCTCATTCATTTGGCTCAAGTGCACTGGCCTCTTGGATGTTTCTGGAACCTACCAGTTCTTGCTGTCCCCTCTACTGGCTTGCTTAAATGTGTGCTCCACAAGGACTGTTCCCCCTCTCTGAGATCTTGTAGAACACCTTATTTAAAACTATCTCGCTCTCTGCCCCATTTAACCCCCTTTCCTACCTTACTTTTCCCCACCAGACATACCCTATCATTTGCTCATTCATCTGCTTATGGTCTGTTGCCCACCTAGAAGGTAACCCCCACAAGAGCTGAGATTGTGTCTCTTTTATTAACTGTTCTCTCCTCAGTGTCTGAAATAGTGACCAGCATATGATGTATACTCGACAGTTATTTGCTGACTAAATGACTATTAGGTAGAGGAAGAGTTAAAGAGACTTATCCAAATCCACATGATGAAGTAAAGCCAAATAAGAAACCAAATTCTAAAGTCAAAAACATTTTTGGCATATGGTTTTAAACAGATTATAGCAATTTGCTGACTTTCCTACAGTGATAAGAATAGGAGGAAATACCTGAATGAGCATCAAACAAAACAAAGCAAAGCAAAACAAAACAAAACCCAAAGAGAGCCATCATTCCAAACATTTTTCTAAAAATGTTATCTTAAATGGACTCAAATAAGATGAAGCCTCACCAACTGAGACATGCATTCATTCATCAGTGAGGCTGCCTGAGAACGAGGCCCTTGCTGAACTTAAGTAAACATATCACTTGGCCTAAGTCCAAAGCATGCCAAACTAATTTTATGACAAATCTTAGTTTAGGAGATCATGTCCCATTTCAAGCCCAAATTCACCCCCACAATGAAATGATAATTTCCTTTTTCTCCATGGAGAGAAAAAGCTCACCAAAAAGATTAATGGGTAATATTTAATAGTATTATAGCTATCCTTTTTTATAAGTTTTTTTAAAGGAAAGATAGAGGGGATTATCTACAAGTAATAAAAACAAAGCGATAATGATAATTACATACAGTTAATGAACACTTCTCCCCATTAAAGACAAGGGCATAAACAATTTATTGCACATTTTGGTGACAGAGAGGAAATACAATTAAATCCATTAATAGCTACAAGAGTTTTTATGTTCCCAAAGGACCTTGGTTTCCAGAGTTGCTTATTCATTTTCATCCACAGCAAAAATGGTGTATGGCAGAGACGACAAATTCTGTAGACTACTTTCCACATACTTAAGTTTTGAGGAGACAATTTTATTAAAAAATAAAACAAAACAAACAAACAAAAACCTACTTGTGGGGCATCTGGGTGGCTCACTCAGTTAAGCATCCAACTCTTGACTTCAGCTTAGGTCATGATTTCATGGTTCAGGAGTTCAAGGCCTGTGTCAGGCTGTGCTGACAGCACGGAGGCCTTCTCTCTCTCTCTCTCTCAATAACGAATTAAATAAATAAATAAACACACTTTTAAAAAACCTACTTGTAGGGGTGCCTGGGTGGCTCAGTCGGTTAAGCGTCCGACTTCGGCTCAGGTCATGATCTCACGGTCGGTGAGTTCGAGCCCCACGTCGGGCTCAGTGCTGACATCTCAGAGCCTGGAGCCTGTTTCAGATTCTGTGTCTCCCTCTCTCTCTGGGGGGGGGGGGGGGGGGGGCCGGTTCAGGCTCGGTCTCTCAAATAAATAAATGTTAAAAAAAAATTTTTTTTTAATAAAAATAAAAAAAATAAAAAAATAAAAAAAACCTACTTGTGAAGACAATGTAAAAAATGACTAATGTATCTATCACAGTCTATCACAGGTCAACAAATATTATACCATCAAATTCATAGTTTCACTGACATTACCCAAAGATGGTAAAATGCTCAAACATTTTACAAACGTTTTGTTTCTCTTCATAACAAAATCAGCAAGGCAAAAAAAAAAAAAAAAAGTGTATTCACTTTTAAAAAATGAGAAAAAAAGTGACTTGCCTAGATGTAATCAAAACAAATTTAACCAAGCAATAGATATAGGGCTTTACTTACCAATTCATAATTCTCCAACCAAACGCAAAATTTGACTTGTATCTCGAACTGCATCTTCAAAAGGGTTTTTGACTCCTTAAGACTTTAGAAGATTAACCCTCTACCCTAACTCACCAGCAATCCCATCCTTGGAGTACAACCCAGACGAAGAAGTAGGTAAAATGTTTCTTTCTAGCCCTAAACACTCCGGCTGTGAATCTCCCGTATTCAAACGATACTGTCCATTCCTCTTAGCCTTCATAATACAGAGCCATTCACTCCTAACATATTTGATTGTCTGGTTTTTAGCCCATGGTCTAATCAAAGCAGTAAAGCAGAAAGAAGGCATATTGAAGCAATGGGGGAAATAAAACAAAAACAAAACTAAAAAAGCAAACACATTAGTTTAAAAATATGCAACACATACCAGTCTACACTCTTCAGCTCAAGCCCTGTTGTTAACCATGAGGATCTCATTCATCATGATGATCCACATTTGAAAAGAAGTTAATCTGTGTTTTACATACTCTTAAGGAAGAACAGAAACATGTTAATATATTTGTAGATTTCCAACTAAAATGAGACAGTAGAGTCTTGGTACTTATTAAAGGAGAGAATTTACACACACACATACACACACACACACACACACACACACACACATCCAAATGTTTCATGACAGGCCTTAAATGTATTATCAGGTTTCTCCTGTAAGAGTAGAATAGAATTTTTCTATAGTTTGAGACATAAAAAAGAAAGCTTAAAGAGACAAGAGAAAAAATATCAACCCCATTTAAATCCTCATTTTCTTAGGAGTCACTTAGCTTTTATTGGTAATAAATGACTAGCTGTAAACCGGTTTAGTTGCTCTTCTGGCTGCCAAACCAGAGCTAAAGAAGTCAGCAGGTAGAATAGGGAAGCTGTCAAGTCAAATTGGCTCAAAACAAAGTTGTGGTTTGCAGGCGGGGCCTGCACCATCTCTTCCGTTCATATAAGCTGGCAGGATGTAGAAACAGGATCCTGATCCAGCCACTGCTTCAGAGAACCAAATATTTTGTTTTGACTTTCTAGACTATTAAGCTTGGGGTTTGGCAGGATCTGTGTCTAAAGTGAATCCAACACCTTATGATAGTCCCACTGAGGAAATCGTAATATCAACAAAGTTGCCCTGACTGCAGAAAGAAAGCAGACTTTGGAGGGGTACTGGGGAGAGACCAGAGAAGCTGGACTGGCAATAAAGATAGCAATAGTAATAGTAGTAACAGCTATTATTTTTAGGTGTTTTCTATGTGCTACGTAAGCATTTACTTGTATTAATATCATTTAATCCTCATAATTAATGAGGGGTAGGGACATTAGGCCTATTTTGCAAATGAGAAAATTAAAGCATTAGAGAGGTTAAATAATTTGCCCAAATCACTAAATGGTAAAGGATAGAATCGGGATTAAAATCCTGGCTAACTGGCTCCAGAACTGGCACTTATAGCCATTGTGGCATTAAATTTCTTACTATCTATGATTTGGTAATAGAGCAGCATTCTGTAATTCTAATATGACAAAATATAAACATTAAATATTATTTGTCAACTATGAGAACCAGCCAGGGCTCGGGGAACACCAAGTTTAAACAGAGAAATCGTTCTAGTGTCAGATAATCATAAATCATGAGACAAATCCCAGCTCCACCTACCTCTAAACTGTGTAGCCTTACAAAATGCCTTCACCTCACTGGGCCTTGATTTTCCTTTCTGGGAAAGGGATCTCAGTACCTGCCTCTGATGGTTATTGTGACACACAGTAAATGCTCAATTAGTTAGGTTTATTTCATTCAGGCATCAGCTAAAACATGGCTTCCCCAGAGGCCTTCTCTGACCGCCCTATCCAAAAGTGCCCTTCTGCCAACATTCTCAATTCCCTCACTATGCTTTATTTTTCATCGTGGTACTCACTCATTACCTATTTATTATAAATATATTTGTTTATTATCTTTCTCCCTCCACCACAATGTATACTCTAGGAGAGAGTTAATTTTGTCAACTTGTTTGCTACTGCTTCCTCAGCACCTATAGCAGTGCTTGGTATATAGAAATATTCAGTATTTGCTGAATGAAAAAACTGTGTATAACAGATTTTCATTCAATAAACATTATAAATAAAAAGGTACTGTTTATGTGACAAATGTACTTATTGAGCACCTATAAAGTAACTAATAAATGAACAAGATTATTTCAGATGATAGTAACTAGTTGTGAAGATTTATAAACTCCCAGAATGACTAGGCAGGTTATGAGAGCTTTCCAAGGTGGTGGATTAACTGAGATCTGAATGATACCCAGGAGCCAGCCATATGATGATGTGGGACAAGGCATCCCAGGTATAAGTGCAAAAGCCCAAAGGCAGAGATGACCTTGTCTAAGGCCCAGCTTCCCCAGAGCCAAGTGAGCATGGTGGAGAATGACAGAAGAGAAGGTCAAAGATACAAGAAGAGGTCACATCCTAAAGTCTTTCCTAAGGCATGAAAAGGGGTTTTATTCTAAGTATGATGAACAGTTATTTGATAGTGTCACTAATCTTCACCCACTAGAATGTATATTTTATGAAATCAAGGATTCTGTTTGTGACACACACCAGCTGGTCTATAAGCATTTGCTAAATGAATGAACTGGGAAGATTATGAAGAAGGGAGTGGCATAAGCTGATTTTCGTTTGAAACATCACCCTGAACTACTACTAGTGGTTACATTCTGGAGGAAACTAAGGTGGCAAAAGATGGGTGGAATTACAAACAGCAGAGTGCAGTGTGGTTTGAGAGGTATGGTAATACAAAGAAACGGAAGAATAAAGCACCTCTGTAAACCTTGAAGCCATTTGTTGCGTTTTTTTTTTTAATTTTTTTTTTAACATTTATTTATTTTTTTTTTAATTTTTTTTTCAACGTTTTTTATTTATTTTTGGGACAGAGAGAGACAGAGCATGAACGGGGGAGGGGCAGAGAGAGAGGGAGACACAGAATCAGAAACAGGCTCCAGGCTCTGAGCCATCAGCCCAGAGCCCGACACGGGGCTCGAACTCACGGACCGCGAGATCGTGACCTGGCTGAAGTCAGACGCTTAACCGACTGCGCCACCCAGGCGCCCCTAACATTTATTTATTTTTGAGACAGAGAGAGACAGAGCATGAACGGGGGAGGGTCAGAGAGAGGGAGACACAGAATGTGAAACAGGCTCCAGGCTCTGAGCTGTCAGCACAGAGCCCGACGCGGGGCTCGAACCCACGGACCGTGAGATCATGACCTGAGCCGAAGTTGGCCGCTTAACCAACTGAGCCACCCAGGTGCCCCACCATTTGTTGTTTTTAAACAGGAGACAGGAAAAGGTCAGTGAGGAGGGAAGAAGTAAATGACAATTGATGTCCTAAGCCTTTTGTGTTTTCTGTAGTGAAACAAAGAAAGAAAGAAAGAAAGAAAGAAAGAAAGAGAGAGAAAAAGAAAGAAAGAGAAAGAAAGAGAAAGAAAGAAAGAAAGAAAGAAAGAAAGAAAGAAAGAAAGAGAAAGAAAGAAAGAAAGAAAGAAAGAAAGAAAGAAACTGCAACAAAGAATCTCTATCTCACCTATGAAAAGAGGAACGAAAGGAAACTCAAGACACACACAAAATATTTTGGAGAACAACTGTAAAGAAAAAACACCTTTTTATGTCTAAGCACAATAAGCAGTCTAAATTTCCTCAGGGACCAGTCATAAGCTAATTATACCCACAATGTGACCTAGGGGAAATCTTGCTCACAGTAAGGTTTTGAGAGGCAAGCTGTCATTTGGAAGAGTTAGTCCACAAAAAGAGGAACAGGTATTCCTCTAGTAGGAATCAAGTGTGAAAACATCACTCCCTTCGTATCTACCTTTATCTGTATCAGGCCACTAAAAAATACATACAAGGTAAATTACAGTGTAACTACTAAGATCCACGTCACAGTTCTAAAAATTTTTTGGCCAAAACATTCTATGGATATTACCTAGTGTCATGTTCACAGAACTTAGAAGCACAACGAGGGCTGAAAGGGTGAATGAAGAGTGGGTTTATCTGGACCACTGCTCCCAAAAAGAAAAAGGGAAAAACAGTATTCAGGACCAGAAAATGTGTGAAGCTGCACCTAAACTCAGAGATTCTCACCTTGAGTATATCTTAAAACACTTTACTATCTAAAAGAATCTACATAAATATTTAACAAATAAATAAATTGGGGCGCCTGGGTGGCTCAGTCGGTTAAGCGTCCGACTTCAGCTCAGGTCATGATCTCACAGTTCGTGAGTTCGAGCCCCGCGTCGGGCTCTGTGCTGACAGCTCAGAGCCTGGAGCCTGCTTCGGATTCTGTGTCTCCCTCTCTCTGTGCCCCTCCCCTGTTCATGTTCTGTCTCTCTCTGTCTCAAAAATAAATAAAGCATTAAAAAAAATTTTTTTAAACAAATAAATGTGTCATTTTCAATACTACTTTGTCAGCTATGCTTCATCATCCACTCACCATGAGTGTCTAGAACATTCCCCATTCACCACATTTGCTATCAGTAAAAAGAAATACGCAACTCTAGAACCAAGAAAGGTAATGGGTAGAGCAAAACTTTAGTCCCCCATGTCTTCATCCATTAAAAAACAAAGCTGGGGCGCCTGGGTGGCGCAGTCGGTTAAGCGTCCGACTTCAGCCAGGTCACGATCTCGCGGTCCGTGAGTTCGAGCCCCGCGTCAGGCTCTGGGCTGATGGCTCGGAGCCTGGAGCCTGTTTCCGATTCTGTGTCTCCCTCTCTCTCTGCCCCTCCCCCGTTCATGCTCTGTCTCTCTCTGTCCCAAAAATAAATAAACATTGAAAAAAAAAAATTAAAAAAATAAAAAATAAAAAAAAATAAAAAACAAAGCTGTTCTTTTTTTACAGCTTTATTACAATATAAAATTTGTAAGGTTCACTCCTTTAAGGTATACAATTGAGTAGAGTTGATATGTATTTTTAAATATATATTTTTTAAAACAATATTCACTGGTCTTTTCTGTAACACGTTTATTACATAGTTTAGAAATCACACAAAGGGGCGCCTGGGTGGCACAGTCGGTTAAGCGTCCGACTTCAGCCAGGTCACGATCTCGCGGTCCGGGAGTTCGAGCCCCGCGTCGGGCTCTGGGCTGATGGCTCAGAGCCTGGAGCCTGTTTCCGATTCTGTGTCTCCCTCTCTCTCTGCCCCTCCCCCGTTCCTGCTCTGTCTCTCTCTGTCCCAAAAATAAATAAACGTTGAAAAAAAAAATTTTTTTTAAAGAAATCACACAAAAAAAATAAGGCCAAAAATTATTATCATACATAATCCAATCATCTAAAGTCATTTTAGAATTAATGACTCCAGGGGCACCTGGGTGGCTCAGTCAGTTAAACATCTGACTCTTGATTTTGGCTCAGCTCATGATCTCACAGTTCATGGGAAAAAGCGCAGAGCCCACTTGGGATTCTCTCTCTCCCCCTCCCCCATGCATGCACTCATTCTCTCTCCCTCTCTCAAAATAAATAAATATTTTTTTTAAAAATTAAAATTAAAAAAATAATAATGAAGTCTGTAAAATTAATGTCTCCAGTTAGTTTTCTCAATAGGTATTGACTAATACCTAAAATTGTGGGAAACAAATGGCAGGAAGGCATCAGGAAGCAATTCCCTACAGGAAGAAGTGAGCAGATTAAAAGGTAAAAATCTTTAAAGGAGAACAACTAACAGAAGAAAACTAACAGGCCCTTGAAATAGTGAAGAAAAGGGGCATATTAAAATAATTTGGAAGAGGACAAAAGAATTCAGTTTAATTAAATGAATAAGGAGAAACCACACAGATATTAATACTAGAAATATCACAGGCAATTTTCTCTTTAAAATAGTGTTAGCTGGGGCACCTGGGTGGCTCCGTCGGTTAAGCGTCTGACTTCGGCTCAGGTCATGATCTCACAGTTTGTGAGTTCGAGCCCCACACTGGGCTCTGTGCTGACAGCTTAGAGACTGGAGCCTGCTTCAAATTCTGTGTGCCCCTCTCTCTCTGCTCCTCTCCTGCTCATGATCTGTCTCTCTCTCCTTCAAAAATAAATAAAAACATTAAAAAAATAAAAAAAATTTTAGTGTTAGCTAATAGAACTTTCTATGGTGCTGAAAATGTTCTATATCTGCCTTGTCTAATACAAAAGCCGCTAATCACATGTGTCTAGTGTGACAAGAAATGTGGCTAATAAAACTAAGAAAGGGAATTTAAAATTTTATTCAATTTTAATTAATTTTAACTTAAATAGCTACATGCAACTAGTGGTTACTGTACTGAACAGCACAGCTTTAAAGAGAAAACAGCTTATGATGTTAAGATGTAATTGGATGTCAAATGGAATGCTTTCAGAAACTGTTTTCTAGAAGATACACAAGCTAAGAAACCATTTATCATCATTTACTGGCCTTCTCTACTGCTCTTCTACTCTACCCAAGGTAGAGGCCAGGTTTAGGTCAGCCTAAGCGGCAACCTGAGCTGTGACTACAGCTATTCTCTGGTTTGTAAAAAGGAAAAAGGGAGTACAGGTCCAGCAGGCTTTCTAACCAGACAACTGCCCTATGAATGGCAGGAAAAGGAAAATACTCTATAGAGTTGGTACCTAGGCATAAACATCGTGATTCCCTAAAACCATCAGAAGCTATGCTGGTTGTTCTTCCAACTAGGCCTAGGGAAGGCCTAGGGAATGGAGGATTCTATCAGTGCTTGCCAATCTAGAAACAAACCACCTCACTCAATCCAGCCCAAGGGGCTTCTGAAAGACATTCTAAGACCAACTTCAAACTCTCTTTTCTCAAAAGCCCTAATACCACTCTGAATCCATAATGGAAAAAGACCAGCTCTTGTGAGCATTCCCACAGCTACTCTAGATGTCTAAAGTACCCGCAGCATGTGACACCACAGATGCAAGCAAAGCCAACTCCAAATTTCAGAGGACCCACTGAACCTTCAAGTCCAGGCCAAAACAAGACAAGCCTCCTAGGTTGAAGCAGTGAAAAGACACAGCCCATATTCTTACTTGCACCTCCCTCATGCACACTGAGGCAAACACTCCCAGTAACAGCTTATTGGCTCAGCTAAGAAATTGGAAAACTAGTTTAAAAAGAAATCACATAACCACTAATGTGCCCAAAAGATCTGTAAATCAATACTTGTAAAGCGGACTTGTGAAAGTCATTCTCTTTCTGACAAGGAATCTGAGCTTCCACAGGGACAATGGATAATATTACCACGATAGAGAAGATATTCTATTACAACACTCACAATGTGAAACTCAAATCTAAGATACAAAGATGCTTTTAAGACTTTTAATGCTAAGGCAATAACAGAAATTTCACCAGGTCTCTCTCATTTGACCAATTTCATTTACTTCATATCTATCATTTAAGAAGTACCTTCTCTTACAATCTATAGGTCCTATTATATATTTATTTCACCCACATTTTAGAATGAATGGCAAGTAAAAGTGTTCCCAATTAATGGGTAAAAAAACTAAAGTGTGGAAGAGTTTGCCTTGGCATCCAGTAAGAATACAAGAGTAATATATCCTGGCTTGCCTAGTGCTTTTGTGGTTAGAGGGGCAACTGCCCCTAAGTGTCCTGATGAAAATAACACCTCTACTGTATACTAGTCATGCCAACTTAGCCATGACCACCTCCTTTGGTTCTAACAGTTTTGTCCAAGCAGGCTTAACTTCAGTACCCCCTTTAAAAAAAAAAATGTGGTCTAAGGAGAAATGTGACTCATAACTCCTGAACTCTTTCCCTAAGTGTACATACAGATAAGGATATGCAAATGTGCTTTGTACTCAAAGACAAATGTGATACAGTTTGTGAGTGATACAGCAGAGCACATTTTATCTCCTAATAATTGGTTTTACAAAATCCACTGAGGACATTTTGGATACCTGTGAAATTTAATGATTTTTCTGCCTCTCCTACTGAAGTATCTCAAATAGAGAAAAGAACACCAGGGGAAACTTCACCATATACCACACAAGAACCAAAGAGAAGAGATCAACAATGAGACTCTAAAACTCTTTCCTTGGGGCACCTGGGTGGCTCAGTTGGTTAAGCATCAGATTCTTGATTTCAGCTCAGGTCATGATCTCACAGTTTGTGAGTTTGAGCCCAACATCAGGCTCTGTGCTGACAAAGCACAGATTGGGATTCTCTCTCTCCCGCTTTCTCTCTGTCCCTCCACCACTCTCACAAGCGAGCTCACTCTCTCTCAAAAATAAACAAACATTAAAAAAAAAGATAACATCAAACAACATGCCATCTGGCCAAATGTCACCATACCACTAGCCAAAACATGGGCCATAGGAGAGGAAGCACTACTTAGTACAGAGGAAAAACAATGCCAACATCTAAAGCTGTGAATTTTAAAAAGGAGCTATAATAGATCCACCTGCTTGTAACAGAATCTTAAAAGCCAACTGTATTTCCTAGTGATCACCTGTGGAAAGCAAAAACAGAGACAAGACTAGGGCTTTTTCCTTCATAATTCCCATCTTTCTGTACTGCTTGAATGTCTAATCATGGACATGTATCAATATTTTAATTTAAAAAATGTTGATAAAAATGTCAATGAATAAGGGCATCTGAGTGGCTCAGTCAGTTAAGCTTCTCACTATTGATCTGAGCTCAGGTCTTGATCTCGGGGCCATGAATTCAAGCCCCAAGTTGGGCTCCATGCCCAGCACAGAGCCTACTTATAAAAAAAAAAAAAAAAAAAGTGGGGCGCCTGGGTGGCTCAGTCAGTTAAGAGTCCGACTTCAGCTCAGGTCATGATCTCATCATTCGTGAGTTCCAGCCCTGCATCGGGCTCTGTGCTGACAGCTTGGAGCCTGGAGCCTGCTTTGGATTCTATGTCTCTCTCTCTCTCTGCCCACCTCCTGCTCATACTCTTTCTCTCTCTCAAAAATAAACATTAAAAAAAATTTTTTTTAAGTCAATGAATAAAACAATTTAGTGGGTTGTTTTTTCTGTTGTTTTTTGTTTTGAGAGAGGGAGACAGAGGACACACACACACACACACACACACACACACACACACACACAGAGCAGAGGGAGAGAGAAAGAGAATCCCAAGCAGCTCGGAGCCTGATTCCACGATCCTGGGAGCGCAACCTGAGCCAAAATCAAGAGTTCGACACTCAACTGACTGAGCCACCCAAGTGCCCCCAATTTAGTTACTTTAAAGCCAACTATCAGTATTCTCTCCAACCATAAAACGTTTTTAAAAAATACTACAGATTCTGAAGGAATTTAGTAGATGTTAAATAAGAGCAGAGTACATACTTGAGAAACAACTAGTACAATGTTCATCTTTATTTAAATATCTAATAAAGGGAAAAGGGTTTTTTTCCCCGAAAAGCAAATTATATTTCTACTGGGATCAAGAAAAGGAAAGTGACCTTCCTAACACACAACTTTCAACTCTCTCTTCTCTGTACTAGGTAGAGGAACACATTTGCTAAAACTGAGTCCCACAGCATATATATACACATATATATAGCCTTAGATCCACAATCATGTTCACATTTCTTAAGTGCACGTTTCACACGCTTCTCACTTGAGTTACATGAGACAAGAACATTAATCTTAGACTATCTACAGAGTGCTGTACACAGGTTGCACATTGCCAATATATTTTAAACAACATGAACAAGTAAACAAGGAGACCTCAAATTAACCAGATGACTCTAGTAATTGGAAGGGCCAATAGCGGACATTTTCTCCCCACAGGGTGTTATTTTCCATCCTGCAGATAAAACAGCATGCTCCAAAGAGCACAAGTGTTCCACAAGGAGCTGGGAGGCACAGGGTGATAGCTGAAAAACAAAGTCAGAGCAGGACAGCTGACAATCTCAAAGACTCGTTAGTAGACATGACAACTGCATGCTCTCAGCAGGGGCAAACAACAAGCCAACCAAGCCTCTCACACCAAGTTAGCATAGTAATTACCTATTTACTCAGGAAGATGGGCAGTTTCTTTGGCTAATAATTTATTACATAAGACTTCTCAGTGACCAACAGGTGCAGAAAAAAAAATCAAAGATTTTATTTATCAGTGATTTTATTTATCTCCCTCTGTTGCACAGCAGCTTCTTCCCAGATGGCTCAATGCCTTTTCAATCTAACAAGCTAGAGAAGGCAATTGTCCAGATGTCACCTGTCAAACATAGCGATAGATGTAAACGAAGAATGGGCAAGCATGTATTACTAACACTGGACCAACGTGGGAAGGGGCACAGTGCTTTTACGTTTGAAAGTAGATTAGAATACTTCAGCTACAGACGGACCTACCTAGAAAGAGGACTGCTAAGGACCATTACACACTAAACTCCCACTTGAGCTTGGTGTTGTGCTAGGGCACTGGCCAAAACAAACTAAGCTAACATGGCTTCTGATTACCCTAAAAGAAGGGCAAAGAAAAAAAAGAAAGTGTAAGTCAGTGAGGTAAATGCTGAAACACAAAGGACATGAAGAGTGAGGGAGGAGGAGCACGAACGGGACACAATTTAGCATTATCTAAAAAAGTTTCAGATGTATACCCTGCAAATAGCAATTCCACCCCTACATATAAAAACAGAAAGAAACTTTTGCAAGTATCACTAGGAGTCCTGGGCAAAACTATTTACGGCATTACTGCTCCCATTAACTAACAAGAAACAACCCAAAATATTCACCGAAAAGAGAAGTATGATATAGTCATAAAATGAAATTATATCCGTTAGTGAAAATATTTAAACTACAGCTACCATACCTCACTGACAAGTCCCACAAACTTAATGTTGAATTAAAACACACATATGCACTAAGTCACAGAGCACATACAGTATGATAGCACTTATATAAACTTCAAAAACACCCTAAACCATATTATTTACAGATGCATGTATGCAGCAAAACTATTTTTAAAAGACAAGGGAAATAATAAACACACAATAGTGTTTACCTTTGTGGGGGGGGGGGGGGGAGGAAGGGCATGTGGTCAGGAAGGGGCATCCTGAGGGCCTCATTCAACATAAGTTATAATGTTCTGTTTCTTAAACTGAGTAGAGTATAGAAATGTACTTTTCATCATTTTGTAAAATGCCCTAACCAGGAGATATATTTGTGTGTGTGTGTGTATAATTTTGTATGCATGAAATGATTCAAAATAAAGAGAGAGGGAAATAAATAGAGTTGAGGCTGGAACCAGACAATGCTTCTTAACCCCTACTGACACGTCCACCTACCCAAGGCTGGGCTAAAAGAATAAGGAGTGGGTCCAAAACTCCAAGACAACAGAATCAACTCAGTTTAGAGGTGACAAAAAGATCACCTCCAGGCACTTTTCTGGGCTTCCTAGGCGAAACCAGCTCCACAGTGTCTGCTCAAGGGCTAAACTGTAAGACACCGCACACTGTCCCCAAAGAGTTGGAAAAAGACTGCTTTGCCAATACAGAAACAGAAAACATCACAAACTCAGGCATATTTTACCAATGAAAGGAAAGTCCCCAGATGGTTCCAACAGGCAGAGGAATGGATTGGATTTAGGAACAAGGCAGTAATTTTATGTAGCCCTGCAAGGTTAAGAGAATTTGTGACTAGCTACTGGGGAGGAGGAAGGGGGTGAAAAATACAATTAAAGACACACTAAATAGGGCTTTTACAAGCGCACAGAGGCCGGGGCAGAATGTGTGTAATCTGAAGCACAAATGAACGTGTGTGTGTACTGAAGACCAACTAGAAGCCTCCAGGGTTACTATATGGGCTTTATCTGGCAGAAGGTGACAACCGACTTTGGCACACGCTGAGTATACTGGGAAATAATAATATCAAAGGACATCTATGTAACATATGTACAGCCCACGGGCGCCAACGAGGCAGGGAAAAGAGTCCGTGACATTCGCAGGGAAACTGACCGTCAGGAAGGCCGGATTCGGTCAGATCAACGAGAGAAGGCCCAGGGCTGAGAGTCCAGGAGGCCCCAATCGGGGGAGAGGAAGAGGGTGGTCCCGGCCCGAGGCAGAAGGTGGGGCTGCCAGGAGAGGGCGGGGTCCCCGCAAGAGGAGTCCCGGGAGGCCCGCCTAGAAACAGGCCGGGCAGCCAGGGGGAATCCAGGGAGGGGGGCGCTCCCTTGGGCGCTGGGACGGAGAGGAATGAGAAGGCGGGGGCCTGTCACAGACCTGGCCCTGCGGCCCCGAGGGCCCGGTCCCCCCGCCCGCCGCTCACCTGGGCACGCAGCTGGACGAGCTCCGGTCCACCTCCCAGGTGGCGTACAGGTTCATCTGCACGGGGGCGGGGGTGCGGCCTGGCCCCGGGCCGCCGGGAGGCGCGGACCCGGAGGCCACCGCGACGGCCATGGAGGTGGAGGTGGACGAGGACGAGGAGGAGGCGGCCGCCGCCGAGGTGGACGAGGACGACGAGGTGGCCTGGGCCAGCTTGGGGGGCGTCGGCTGCTGAGGCGGCGGCTGCTGCGGCGGCTGCTGCTGTTGCGGGGACTGGGCGACCCCAGAGCCCCTCTGGCCGCTGCCGCCCCCGGCGCCTCCAGGACCACCGCCCGCCCCTCCGCGTTCCGCCATGGCCCGGCCGGGGGTGGGGGGCGCGGGGATAACGGGGATCGGGGCGACGCAGAGAGGACGCCCAGGCTTCTCCCACGGTGGCGGCGAGGGCTCGACTCGTCTCCTCAGCCCGCCCGCCCGAGCGCGCGAGCGAGCGAGCGAGAGGCTGCACGCACGCGCGGGGCCTCTCGGCGCGCGGTCCTCGCGCTCGCCCGCCGCTGCCTGTTGCGGCTCGCGCCGCCGAGACACTGGGTGGGCGTGTCCGGGGGGGCGGGGAGCTCCGGCTCGCGCCGGCCCCACCCAGCGCCAAGGGGCGGGGTTCGCGCTCGCGCTCGCGCCCCAGGCGAGCCTGTGGGCGCGCTCTTCTAGCTTCCCTGGAGAGGAGGCCTCGACCCCGGCTGGCTCGGCCAGACCCTCCCCTCAAATCCGCAGTGCGAGCGGCAGCCAGCCGGCCCGGTCCTCCCCTCCCCCGTCGTGCTCTCTGCAGCAACAGCCAGGCCAGCGGAAACTCCGCTTTTCCGGGGCGCGGCCCCGGCTGGGGTTGGCGGGGGGGGGGGGGGGGTGGGGGGGGGCTGACGCGGGAGCGCGCCTCGGGCCCCTTGGGTCCCCGGAGCCTACAGAGAGGCCGAAGCCCGCATCGCGGCATCCTGCTTGGCCCCTGCTCTGCCGCCCCGGGGTTTCTTCACAACCTACAAAGGGAGCGGGTGGCGACTCCACCGTCGGCCCGGTGCGTCTGTGGGCCGTGAAGTTTCCATCCCTGCTGCTCTCCATGGAAGGCAGGGGGCTCAGGGACCTGGAGTCCAAAAGGCCCTGGCAAGGGTGAATTACGAACCTAAGCCCTGGCCCACCTGGAGCAACCCTTCCCCCCATGAAGCATTATACAGTCCCAAGCCCCCCATCCCTGCCCTCAATTGCTTCCACCTGTAACGTTTTCTCTGCTTCACCGTTTAATTTCTAAAATCCTACTCCCCCAAGGCCTACCCCGATTGCCACGTCCAACATGGGATCTCCCACACTACCACCCACATCCATCACCTCCAGAAACCATCTTGAAGTCTCCTGACATCGACATCTCAGTTGCTGCACTTCCAGCAAAGCAACACCAGTAGCACCACAGCAGAACTTCTCTCCCAGCACCCGGCAAATGCCCGTTGGGCCCCTTAAGTCCAACCTAGTCTAGCCTGTTGGGAAGACTTGTGAAGACCAGAAGACTAGAACCTGGAGAAAGCAAGCTCCCCCTCCCTCCCCCTACCAAACTTAGAGGCTGGGTGGCTGAAACCACCCAGGGATTCACGGGGACTCCAGACAATCTAGATTTGGGGCTGTGTTCCCTCCCAGGTAAGGACTTGGGACTCTTTTGGCCACAGGTCTATTAGGAAGGCCTGACCTGGCCTACTTCCCAAGCCCACTGCACTTCCTCAGCCCAGCCAGGGTGCTAAGCTGGCTATTTTTAGTCCCCAAGGACAAAGTAGTAAGGTCAAACCAACCAGACCTAGAGATACTTGCCCCAGAGCCTTCCTACAAAGGCAGGTAGTGGTGAAACAATTTCAGCATGGCTTTGGAGTTATCACCAGTCTCAACTGCAACATCTGACCCAGGTGCATGCCCCTGGCACTGGGGCAGCCCCGAGGTTGCGGAAAAAGCCAATGTTTTAGTCCTTTTGCCCCCATTTTTTAGTCCTTTTGCCCGAGGGGATTAAAAGACACCTGGGTGGCTCAGTCAGTTAAGCATCTGACTCTTGATTTCAGCTCAGGTCGTGACCTCACCGTTCAAGCCCCATGTCAGGCTCCGAGCTGACAGTGCAGAGCCTGCCTGAGAGTTTCTCTCTGCCCCTCCCTCTCTCTTGGTTCTCAAAATAAATAAATAAACTTAAAAAAAAAAAAAAAAAACACATAAAAAAAACGAAGGAGGATCAGAAGTGTTACATATGCATCTCTTTCCTTGGGAAACAGCTTTATTTACAAAACAGATCTAAAATAAGAACATGAAATGACAAGCCCTTGGGAACTGTGGGAGAGCTGGCTCTCGGGGACCATGTGTGAAGCCCAAGCATCCAGACAAAGAGCTGAAAGGAGGACCAGGTATGCGAGGGGGACCTAAAATTTGAACTCCTTATATTTCTTGCTGCCCCCGCGGCTGTCCTGGGGCTGAGCTTTCCGTTTCTTTTGCTGGAGGAGAGAAAGAGAAACAGGTTACAACAAGTGAAACAACCCACTGATCCCCAAGACAAGGGTGGGCAGCCTGACTCAGCCACACAGATCTGTGGAAAAAAGTGCTAAAACTGGATTCTCAGACTTGGATGAGCTCCCCTCCCTGTGCCTTAGTTTCATCATCCTTAAAGAGGGCAGCCCACCAGAGGATTTCTAAGGTTTCCAGCACCAGGGAAGCTCAGGGCAGCAGACAGAGAGGACACCACTCCACTGAAAAAGGAGTCCCTGGTACCTAGTTCCTGGCTCACACCCAGCCGGGTTCCCCTGTGACCTCCTACCTTCTGTTTGGCAGCATGCTCAGCCACCATGTCACTGAAGTCTTCCTTCTCCACCTGTGCCTGCTGCTCCCGCACATGCTCCTCATACTTCTGGGTCATGGCCATGGGATCCAGCTCCAACTCTTCAGGTGCCAGGGCCACTTCCACACCTTGCAGCTCAGGAGCTGGGCCCTTCCGGCTCATAACCTAGAAAAGGGATCAGAGTCTTGTCATCTACAGAGAGGCTTAGAAGACCTAGTTTCCGCCCCCTTTTCCAGCCCCCAAAAGAATACTCACTGTGGACATGTCATAGATATGGGTTGATCCCATCATGGCTCCCCCAACAGTGGCCGTTCTCTTCTCTGGTAACACAGTGAACAGCTGAGGTGTCTCACTTCTGCAGAGGACAATGGGACCAGGCCCAAAAAGGAAGGGATAAAAGGGTTTCCAGAAGAGGAAGCAAAAAGAACATGAGCAGCACCTCCACCCAGCTCCCGGAAGAGATTCCAAGACACCCAGAGGAAAAACAATGCCTAGGCCGCCTCTGCAGGTCATGGAGACCCACGAGAAGAAAGGATTGTGTCAGTGGGGAGAGGGGTGGGATGGCACTGATTCTAGGAAACACAGCCTGGAAGGAAAACAGAGACTGAGTTAAGGGATCCCCTGAACCAAGTTTAGAGATCAGAGTCCAAGATTCCCACACGTGAAGAAGGGCTAAGGGTCAGGCTTAAAGTTTCTGAAAGAACTCTGGTACACAGAAGATGGCAGGAGAGAAGACACTACAATAGCTCCTGCCCAAAGTTGTACCTGGGGTTCTAACACAGAGAACTTAAACTTCCAATACTTCCTAGGGTGCAACAACCATCCAAGCCAGTCTTACCTAATCCTTGTTCCCTATACTCCAACCATAGTACCCTTCTTTCTTTTCTTCCTTGAATATGCAAAGCCTGAGACTTCTGCTTCTGGAGAAGGAGTAACAGGAACCAGATTTACCCTCCCACTTGAAACAACCAAAAAATGGGCAGAACACAAGAAACAAAGGACATGGGGTAACAAAGGGGAGCGACTCGTGAGAGACAGGAAACAAATGAGGTGCGTCCTTCAGTTGCCCTGTCTACTGCAGTGAGAGAGTCTGCAGGCCATGAAACAAGGAGGGGGAACCCATGTAGAGCCCAGAGGACTTCATGAGTTGAAGGGATGAACCCCAAAGTCCACAAAGGCCTAGGCAGCTAGAGATCACAGGACAGAGTCTTAGGGAAGAGACAGCAGCACAGAGACTTGAGAACTCAAGAGACCTAAAGAGGGCCCTCCTCAAGTACTCAAGGGAGTACTCTGTGTGAGGAAAGTTACCAGAGCCAGGGAAAGAACCACCCACCTGAAAAGCAAGACTTGAGATAATCAAACTGTTTCCAAGTACCTTGATGGTGTTCCTGAACAAAGCTGAAGATTTGTAGAAATACAAAAGAGGGGCGCCTGGGTGGCTGAGTCAGTTAAGCGTCCGATTTCAGCTCAGGTCATGATCTCACCATTCATGAGTTCGAGCCCCACCTCAGGCTCTATGCTGACAGCTCAGAGCCTGGAGCCTGCTTAGGATTCTGTGTCTCCCCCTTTCTCTGCCCGCCCCCCCTTAAAACATTAAAAAAAATTTTTTTAAGTAAAAAAAAAAAAAAAAAAAAAAGATACAAAAGAACCCTGGGCCCAACAAGGTAAATTTCACCAAGTCTGGCCTTCAAACAAAAGTAAACAAGCATGAGCAGCAGCAGAAAACACAATCCTTAATGAGGAAAATAATTAATCAATTTAAATCAACCCAGAACCAGCATGTTATTATAACTGCCTGCCATCTGGTTCAAAAATAGACACCCAGAACATATGAAAAGATCCAAATCATACAGCTAGAGATGAAAACGACACTGGATGGGATTACTGTCAGATTAGAACCCACGGAAAAAACTTGAAGAAACAGGAATAGAAATTTTCTAAAATGAAATACAAAGAGAAAAGGGGTATTTTGAAATGAGCAGAGCATTCATGAGCAGGAGGGCAACTTCAAACAGACCTAATACATGTATAATTGGACTTGCCAAAGGGGAAGAGAAAGCAAAGGGAACAGAAAATATAGCTGTAGAAATAATCAGATTTTTTCCAAAATTCATAAAAATGATTAACTCACAAATGCAAGATACTTACCTAACCCCGCACAAAGAAACATGAAGAAACTACACCATACCACACAGAATTAAATTGTTCAAAATGGGGAAAGAGAAAATCTTAAAAGCTGCCAGAGATAAAAGGACACATTATATACAGAATAAAGGAAGGAATGGGAATGCAAGCTGGTGCAGCCACTCTGGAAAACAGTATGGAGGTTCCTCAAAAAACTAAAAATAGAACTACCCTACGACCCAGCAATTGCACTACGAGGCATTTATCCACGGGATACAGGGGTGCTGTTTCGAAGGGACACATGCACCCCCATGTTTATAGCAGCACTACCAACAATAGCCAAAGTATGGAAAGAGCCCAAATGCCCATCGATGGATGAATGGATAAAGAAGATGTGGTATATATATATACGATGGAGTATTGCTCGGCAATCAAAAAGAATGACATCTTGCCATTTGCAACCACGTGGATGGAACTGGAGGGTATTATGCTAAGTGAAATTAGTCAGAGAAAGACAAAAATCATATGACTTCACTCATATGAGGACTTCATTGTTTCACTATATGCCAAGTAATTTGGATGTAAATTTTAAAAAATTAAAATTAAAAAAAATTCTTAAAAAAAAAGAAGAAAGGAAGGAAAACAGACTTCTCATCAGAAACAATGCAAGAAAGTCACCACAGCAACATCTTTAAAATACTGAAAGAAATAAAAAAATTTAATAAAACACTGTCAACCTAGAATCCTATACCTGGCCAAAATCTTCCAAAAATCTTTGAGGAGTACCTGGGTGGCTCAGTCAGTTAAGCCTCTGACTTAGGCTCAGGTCATGATTTCACGGTTCATGGGTATGAGCCCCCACAAAGGGCTCTGTGCTGACAGCTCAGAGCCTGGAGCCTGCTTCAGAATCTGCCTTTCTCTCCCTTTCTCTGCCCCTCCCCCTGCTCGCCCTCTGTTCTCTGTCTCTCTCAAAAATAAACATTAAAAAAAAAAATTCTGGGGCGCCTGGGTGGCTCAGTCAGTTAAGCATCCGACTTCGGCTCAAGTCATGATCTCACAGTTCGGGCTCTGTGTTGACAGCACAGAGCCTGGAGCCTGCTTTGGATTCTGTGTCTCCCTCACTCTCTGCCCCTCCTCCACTCAGGCTCTATCTGTCTCTCTCTCAAAAATAAACACTTAAAAAAAAAAAATCTTTCAAAAGGACAAGTGAAGAAGTTTTGAGACTGCCAACACTTGAAAGAATTCATGACCAGCAGCCACACAAGAAATGCTGAAGGAAGCCTTTGTACACAAAGAAATGAAAGATCACTGAAAATGGCAATTACATAGCTTAATATATGACTGATTATGTAAATCTCTCTAAAAGATAACTTAAAAAAAAGATAACTGACCTTTTAAACGAAAATAACCACAGTGCAAGATTTATACCATGTAACAGTAAAAAGCGTGACAACAGTACAAAGGTTGGGAAGAGAGAAATAGAAGCGTGCTGTTGTTAGGTGCTTGCTACTCTCCGGAAGTGGCATATCACTTGAAGGCAGACTGTGATAAGGATGCATATTATAAACCCTACAGCAACCGCTAAAAATAACAAAACAGAGCTGTACAGTTAGTAAGTCAACAAAAGAGAGAAAATGGAGTCATAAAAAATGTTCTATTGAGGCGCCAGGGTGGCTCAGTCGGTTAAGCATCCAACTTCAGCTCATGTCATGATCTCGCAGTTCACGAGTTCAAGCCCCATGTCAGGCTCTGTGCTGACAGCTCAGAGTCTGGAGTCTGCTTAAATTCTGTGTCTCCCTCTCTCCCTCTGTCCCTCTCCATTCCCTCTCTCTTGCTCTCAAAAATAAACAAACATTAAAAAAAATGTTTTTAATATTCTATCTATCTAAAACATAGGAAAATGGGAAGATGGAACAAAGAACTGTACGGGCAGAAGATTATCTCATGGAAAAGGGGCCAACTCACCAAGACTGGACAATCCTACACATTTATGTCCCTAATAAGAAAAGTTCCATGGCAGGACCATGTGAAACCCATGCCTGTCTTAGGCACTTCTGGTTCCTCCTGCCCCAGATCACCCTGTGGCTGGCTCTTTCCTAACATTCAGCTCTCAGCTCAAATACCTCATCGAGGCTTTCCCAAAGACCTCCCCATCCCCCAAATCTCTCTACATCCCATTCCCTAGCTTACTTTGCTACACCTATCTCCACCTGAAATTACCTTGTTCTCTAATGAACTGCTTACCAAGCGTTTTTCACTGCCTAGAGCAGTGCCTGGTGTTCAATAACTGATTCACAAGGGAAGGAAAGGGGGGAGGGGGAAGTCAGCTGGCCAACCCAGAGGCTGAAGGGAAAAGTCCTTCCCTCTCAGCCCTGCCTGGCTCTCTCACCCGTCCATCGCTTCCTCAATCTTCTTCTTCCTCAGCTCGATGAGCTCAGGGGTCTCCATGCCAGCCGGCACTGACGAGAACCCTCCGGGAGTGATGAGGCCACTGTGAAGACAGAAACAAGCTCTGAAGTAAGGAGAAGGCCCGCAATGCCGGACTACTTTAGAGACAGACCCTGCTCTCCCCACCTGTCTGCAGGGGTAATAAAGCCTGTCTCATCTGGTTTATCTTCATCACTTTCTTCCTCTTCCTCTTCTTCCGAAGACTCCTCATCGGATGGCTCCAGCTCCCCCCAAGGGGTCCTATCAATCTCTTCCTCCTCGGTCTTGGTCTGAAAGAGATCATTCATTCATTCATTCAGCAAATGTTTACTATAAGCCTATCATGTGTCAAGCTGTTGCAAACTGAAAGAATATAAAAGTAAACAGACAGACAATAGCCTCCGCCTAAGGAGAGCTCATAGTCTAGTGGAGAGCCTGCAACACATCTCAGGAAATGCATACCCTTTTTCAGACTTTGAAACTTCAGAACACCCAGCTCCTCCCTGATAATGAATCTATAAACCAACTGTCTCTAAACTTCATGACCTCAAGTAAGACAGTCATGGTCTATACCTGAAATTCGGCAGCATTGGTTCCGAACACATCACCGTAGAGTGGTTTCCCAGTCTCGTCTACTGGGGGTTTGCCCCAGCCACCAGCGTGGTACCCAAAGGAACAGCTCTGCGAGACAGGAAATGCAAGTCAGTTCTGCTCCTAAGCTCCAAAACCCTGGAGCTCTGAAGCCCTGGAGAAAAGTCACACTACAAAGAATAGAAACTAGCACCCGTAACTCTGGAAACTATGATTTCAGAGAAGAATTAAACATCCTAAAGCATTATAAAGCAAAAGTAATAAGCAACAAAAATCCAGAGGCAATAGGATGGGAAGATGGGAAGCAGAAAGTAGACTAATAACCTCAGCCTTCAGGGTAGAGCCCATGCTGTCTCAAACTAAAAAAAGTACTTTAAAAAACAGAACTCTAACTTCTTCCTGATTTTTTCCTAACTTTGAAAATTCTCTCTCTCCCTTTTCCCCTCTCCTGGGCTCTCACGTGCTCTCCCTCTTTCTCTCTAAAGATAGATAAACAGAAATTTCTTTAAATGTTCGTTTATTTTTGAGAGAGAAACAGAGCACAAGCAGGGGGGACAGAGACAGATGGAGACACAGAATCTGAAGCAGGCTCCAGGCTCTCAGCTGTCAGCACAGAGCTCGAGGCTTGAGCTGCGACGCTCGAGCTCACGAACCGTGAGATCATAACCTGAGCTGAAGTCAGATGCTTAACCGACTGAGCCGAGGCAGAAGTTTTTATCTGAAGTTTAACAATTCCTTCTTTTCACTTTAATGAGTTTGCTATCTATTAAAATTTTTACGTTTATTTATTTTTGAGAGACAGAGAGAAACAAAGCGGGGGAGGGGCAGACACAGAGAGGGAGACACAGAATGCAAAGCAGGCTCCAGGTTCTGAGCTGTCAGCACACAGCCCAATGCAGGGCTCGAACCCACAAACCGTGAGATCATGACCTGAGCCGAACTCGGTGCTTAACCAACTGAGCCACCCAGGCACCCCATTAAAATTGTTTTAATTTAACGCTTCATGTTTAAAAATGAAAACTTAATGCCATTCTTGAGATAAAATTATTTCTATCAACGTATGTATCAGAAACACATTTGCCAAATTTTAAATCTTGACTATTTCTGAGTGATGAAATTATGGGTGATTTATTTTCATCTTTGAACTTGTTAAATCTAATTAACTATTTTAGGACGAGCGTGTCAGATTTTTTGAAAAACAAAAACTATTACCCTTTTTGGGGGAAGAAAAAAGAGAAAGAGAGACATGGTGGGATGAGAGAAGGAAAACTACATCATCCTCTAGTTAACAAGCAGGGGCAGCTAAAAATTAAAGAAATGACAGTATTCACCTCGGGGATGGGGGAGTTCAGCCCAGGAATTTTCAGGTTGGGGTACGACGGGGGTGGTCCATATCGCTGCATGGCAATCAGCCACGGGGGAGGGACCTTGTGGGCATTCTGCAGGAAAAAGGGAACAGGGTATCATCTGCCCAACCCTGTCCTTGTCTCCCTTCTGCCCTAATTCCCACCCTCTTCTTGGCTTCCCCAGTCAAGGTAACTGGCACTCACTGGTCCTACTGGCATCCCCAAGGAAATCCTCAGCTCGTCAGACAGATCTCCTGGCTTCTTCTCCTTCAGTCGTGTTTCAAACTCCTTCCCCTGAGAAGAAAGGCAGAGCGCGCTGTATTATCAATGCCAGACACACACAGGGAGTTCAATGGCAAGAGGACAAGAGAACAAAGATGAGAAGTCCCAATCCACACCAGATACAAAATCCCACTGAGGGCTGCTTAGTGCCTGTCGATTCTCAGCACTCCTTTCCCTGGCTAACGTAGGAAAAAGAAAGGCCAGGAAGGAGGGGACAATCAAGATTTCCAGTGCTGACATTAACCCACTAGAAAAACATGGCCAGATTTAGGGCCTGCTTTCTCCTCTGTAAAATGAGGGCACTCGACAAGATCATCTCCAAGATCCTTCCACCTCGAAAATTCCCTAATATCACGGTGACTACTATTTCAAGGATCAGGAAAAAAATAAAAACTTTTCTCCCACCCTCAGTCCTAATTGTTTTATACAAGCATGCACCACTTGGCCCCTCTGTCCCTAACCAATTACCACTTTTTAAAGACATGGTCTGGATCTCTCCTCCCAAAAATCCACCTCATTTTAAGATTTCAAATTCTACTCCATCCAAGGGGAGTTAATGAACAATTCTAAGGCTGAGAGTAGGAGCCACTGCACCAGCTTAGAAAGCCTTCCCAACCAAGAGTCACACAGCCATGACCAACGGCCCAGCCTTTGCTCCCCAGCCCCCGCACCCGAACCTCATAGTACAGGTCCCCGTGGATGGTCAGTTTGGGCTTGGTCTGCCACTTGAAGAAAGCATCGTGCAGTTTCTGGTAGTCAATGTCAATCTTCCCCATCTTGGGCCGAACCTTCTCTCTCATTTTGGACTTCATGGTCTTCTGTTCTTCCTGCGGAGAGTGGCAGAAGATGGGCCATGAAAGGTATTCACCAAGTTTGACACTTCCAAAGAAATAAAGAAAAACCTCATTTATGTCATTCCACAAGTCACCAAAATCCTTCCCGTTCAAACCTCTCAAACTTACATAATCCATATTGCGCAAAACCGATGTATCATATAAAATCATCCTTGGCTACGAATGTCGATAAATATTCTTTTAAGCCATCTGATCAAGAGACTGACCTCATTAGCTGCCTCCGGAGAGAACTGGGTGACCACAGTCTAACTGGGAGGCAGTTTTCATCGCGTACTTCTGTACCTCCTGAATTTTTTGCAGTACACACAAGTATTAGCTACTCAAGGTAAATAATTTAATTTAATTTAAAAACTTGGATCTAAGAAGTTACACAGCTGCCGTGGGTCTCTAGCCACAAAACGTATCAGGCTCACATTGGTAACAGAAAACAGTGGACACAGCCAAAGGCAGCCTGCAGGAAAAGGAGTCACTGTGTGCAGACAGCTCAAAGAGCTGGTAGTGCAGGCAGGGGACGAACGAGGAGACAAGACGGACACCTAGCTCGGAACACTGAGGCAAGCTCTGTCTACCCTTCACGAATTGATGTCTTTCCCTCTCATCCTGTGTCATATGCAGTGCTGACTTCTGGAGAACGGATAATTAGACAGTTAAGAAGTAGATGGGTTTGGGGCGCCTGGGTGGCGCAGTCGGTTAAGCGTCCGACTTCAGCCAGGTCACGATCTCGCGGTCCGGGAGTTCGAGCCCCACGTCGTGCTCTGGGCTGACGGCTCAGAGCCTGGAGCCTGTTTCCGATTCTGTGTCTCCCTCTCTCTCTGCCCCTCCCCCGTTCATGCTCTGTCTCTCTCTGTCCAAAAATAAATAAACGTTGAAAAAAAATTAAAAAAAAAAAAAAATATATATATATATATATTAAAAAAAAAAAAAAAAGTAGTAGATGGGTTTGGGGAACAAGATTCCTGATTTTCAAACAGGCTGATATTAAGGATGTGGATCCTGCAGGGCAAATCTGAGCCCTGCCCCGTCCCTTACCTTCTCCTGCAAGGCCTCCCGCATCTCCTGGATGCCTGTGCGTTTGATGAAGTCTGGCAGCTCGAAGGGAGGCTTCTCAATGCCTCGTTTGCCTTGTAGGTACTTGCGCTTAAAACACCAGTGGCGTGGCACAGGCACAGAATTCCTGGTGGCCTTGAGGTGAACCAAGAGCTTGGGGTCCTGTGCGGTGACATCATGCATCTCCACAACGTCAGGCCGAGCCACGAGCTGGAAACCATAGCAACGTGCCGCTAGAAAGCCCCAACCTCTCAAATCTAAAACTTTCTAACTTTCTCTTCTTCAAAGGACACATACCTAAGTCACCCAGGCCTCCTTCAAAACCCTCCTCCCTATCCCCCAAAGAAAACCCCTGTGGATTTCTAGGAGCTCCTCATGAGGTCTCCCGGCCAGGCTCCGGGCTCTGCTGGATCATCTAGGGTCTCACCTGCTTGAGTTCAGCCACAGTGAAGCGATTCATTCGGCGCAACTTTTTCTTGGACAACTTGGGGGCCTCGGGCTTCTTCTCCTAGAACAAAACCATCACTTCTTTTGAGCAGGACTATTAGGAGCGAATCACACTGCCCAGCTCACCCCAGAGGGATTCTCCTTTCCAAGAGTTCACCATGGTCCCTCACGGGTTGCATCTCAGCCATCTCAAGTCCCTATCTCCCCGACAGCGGAGGGGGCCTCACCTGTTCATCATCACTGCTATCGTCGTCACTGTCCTTGTGCTCCTCCTCAAAGCCCTTCTTCTTAGGGGCTGCAGAGTTCTCCAGTTTGTCAAGTTTCTCTGGCTCCTTCTCTTTCTCCTTCTTCACATCATCAGTGAGCTGAGGAGACAGACACCGCAGAAACCCCAGCTGTGTCTCTCCCTAGTTCTTAAACCCAGCGCTGTAAAGATGCCCTCCTTACTGTCTTTCCCCATCCCTGCCCCTTCCCCACTCAACTTTGCCCCTTCAGAGTATGCTGCTCCTTGTACCTTGAAAGCCTCAAAAATCCTCTTGAAGAAGATGAAGTTGGGCTCATAAATCTCAGGTTCTTCGGTCACGTACTCAATTTCAACATCAGCTGCCGGGGAGTCAGAGCCACGGGACCGGGTTGATTCTTTCTCTCGGTCCCCAGAGCTCTCAGAGGACGCCCCCCGAACCCGCTGGGGCTTTTTCTTCTTCTTTCGGTTCCGACGTTTCCGATTTTTCTGCCAAAATAAGGAAAACCAACTGGGTCAGAGAATCCAAGTACCATGCCTGCTGCCTAGTTTCCTCATCCAATTTCCCCAAAGAGCTAAGAAAAGAGGCCTTGAAGTCAGGCTCCAAAGTTCTGCCCCTCTCAAGCTGTGTGCCTTTCAGTAAATTGCTGCACCTCTCAGAACCTCAGTTTTTGCAGCTATAAAACAAAGGCATGCACAGTACTCTGCACTCCAAAGATTTACGGCAATTAAATGAAAAAAAAAATCCCTAAAACGTGTAGGACAGAAACTGGCACAAAATAGCAGCTACTACACATTGATCACTTAGAACTGGTGTTACTTTAGTGACCAAATACTGTCTCCTGACGTTCCTTCCAGACTCAGCTCCATCCCATACCTCTTTCTTGGATACAGACACTGTGTCCTCCTCAGTCTCTGACGCTGATTGGCCCAGGGACGAGCGAGTGTCCGTTTCCATTTCCTCTTCCTCTGTAAGGGAGGAAGGTGGCTATCAGACTCCCCACACTGGTACCCTGCCACTCGCCCACAGTAACTCCTCTTTACCGAGAGCCAGTTTCTCTCTCAAACCCTCCTTGGAGAAGGGATGGAAGAATGCAGACTCGGCCGCAGCCTCTCTGTCCCTGCAGCCTGTGGGACAAAACACACTCACCCTGCTGAGAGTTCATCTCTTCCTGGCGGCTCTCCTTCAGCTGCAGGATCTTTTCCAAAGCCTGGGGGATCTTGGGTCCCACAGAGGGGTCATCCATCTGCAACAGACAACCCAGGCAGAGGGGATGATCCCAGGATTTCCGCCTCTTGTACCAGAAAGGCTGCCAGCCAGGGGATGTCAACAGCAGACAGCAACACTGGCTGCGTCAAATCATCCCTCAGCTCCCCTCAGAGTGAACCTCTGCCCCAGAAATGTCTCCCAGGCCCTATTTCCTGCCATATCTTGATATGCTTTAACGAAGCATGGCTTCCTCCTTCACCCTCCCGCCCCCAGAAGTCCTCCCATCTCCCAGAATTCTCCTAAACCACCCTCTCCTGTCCCTAGAAAGAAATCACCAATCTCACCTCTCTATTCTCATCTCCAGGGGGTGGCGGGGGACCACGAGGCCGGGGAACTGGGGCCCCCATGGGCAAAACAGTGGGAGTGGGGCCCACCGGAGCAGCAACTGTGAGAAGAAAGAAATGCAAGGTCAAAAGAGACAAAACACCCATTTTATTTATTTATTTATTTATTTTTTCAACATTTATTTATTTTTGGGACAGAGAGAGACAGAGCATGAACGGGGGAGGGGCAGAGAGAGAGGGAGACACAGAATCGGAAACAGGCTCCAGGCTCTGAGCCATCAGCCCAGAGCCCGACGCGGGGCTCGAACTCACGGAGCACGAGATCGTGACCTGGCTGAAGTCGGACGCTTAACCGACTGCGCCACCCAGGCGCCCCAAAACACCCATTTTAAAAATTACCTTCTTTGGGGCCACCCGAGCAGTTCAGTTGGTTAAGCACCCAACTTTTGATTCGGCTCAGGTCATGATCTCATGGTTCGTGAGTTCGGGCCCCACATCGCGCTCTGTGCTGACAGCACAGAGCCTGCTTAGGATTCTCTCTGCCCCTCTCCCACTCATTCAAGTGTGAGCTCTCTCTCTCTCAAAAATAAACATTAAAAAAATTATCTTCTTTGCTAAAGGTGTGATAGCCACCCTTAGTGGGAGGGGCTGACAGGGAGCCAGTGAGAGCTTCTGGGGTGCTAGTAATATTTTGGTTCTTGGTCCAGGTGCCGGTTGCATGAGCGGTCAGTTTTAAACAATTCATTGGACTGTACGCTTACAATATATGCACTTTACGGGGTACGTACTTACGTGCAAGAGTTTTCGATCGTGTTCCTTTCCCTTCCCTTCCCTTCCATTTCCAAGGTCTTACCTCGAGGACCCAGAGGAGTGCGAACACCAATCTGACCCATGTCTTGTGGGGGCCGAGGGACTGGGGTGCCCATCTTTGCAATCTCCTGCTGCCGTTCTTGCTCCAGGAGCACAGCTGCCTGCCAGAGACATGGGAGTGAAGACACAGCTTGGAAATCCATCGAACAGACAGCCTCTGGCAAGTGGATTCTTTAAGTCCAGTAACAGGCCCATGGAGAACAATCAGGTACGGCTGAGTTTGGACATCTTCACCACCTGCACCTTTCTAGACTACTGATCCAAATGGAGGAGGCCTCCCCTCCCGTCAGAAA